>NC_047039.1:109878608-110223608 GCF_011762595.2 Tursiops truncatus | reverse complement strand
CTGAGACCTCAGCTCCTAAGACTCCAGAACTCCCACATCGTCGGCCAGCACCTTCCGACCCTCAGGCTTTCCAGGTCCCCTCCAACCCCAGGACTTTGGCACCTGCCAGTCCCTCTGCCTGAAACGCTCCTCTGGTCTTCTCACCAGCCTGATTCTTGCTCCTCCTCTAGGGCTCAGGCCTCGGGATAATGTCACTTCCTCAGGTTGCCCCGCCCCCTGGCTTCATGGCACCTCTAGACCCATCATTATTTTCATGTCCCTATTTCCCGGTCCCAGAGGACAAGAATCCTGTGGCTTCCCGCTCTGTCCCTGACGCGCACCCAAGGCAGGGTGTACAGAGGTCCATAAATGGTACAGAGTGAATGAATGAGTGCAGGAAAGCAGACTGGATCGAGGGAGGGAAGGAAGGAGAAAGAAATCTGGCAGCGAGGCCCAGGCTCCAGCTGGGCTCTTCTTTGGGGGTGAGGCTGCCCGTAAATGGGGGTGAAGGCCAAGGGCGGGGAAGGATCTCGCAAGCCCATGACCCATGACTGGGAAGTGATCTGCAAATGCACCTCACCCTTCACGTGGCTTTATTTTGAAAACGTGAACCTGACACATGTCAGGGAGAGGCTGGGGTTCTCAGCCTGGGGCCACAAGGAGCCATTTGCATTCCTGGTGCCAGCCTAATGGGGCTCTGCAGGGGCTGCGGGAAATTTGTGCCGCCTGCTGGGGCCGGTCCAAGGCCAAGGCAGGGGCAGGAGCATCTAGAAAATAAAACGGTAAGGCTGCCGAGTCTGTGCCTCCCCCAGGAGGGTGGGGCACCTGGAGGACAGGCAGGTGGAGAGGGTACCGCCCACAGGTGAGGGTAGCCGTGGGGACCGGGCAGTTAGGGGCCCCCCTTTGCTGCACCGCTCACCCTCCCCGCCTCGGACAGGGCCTGTCCCTGACCCCCTGACACGCAAACCATCTGGCTCCTTCTCACGGGGATCCTACTAGGGCGCAGGTATCGGCCCCACGCCTCGGATGGGGAGACTGAGGCACAGGAAGCAAAGTAACTAGCCCAGCGTTACCTGGCTGGGAGGGGTCAGGTGGGGTTTGAACTCAGTTCTCTCGGATTCTCTAGCAGCCTCCGTGCCTGCCCTCCCCCACCTTTCCCGATTTCCAGAACAAATCACATGTAGGGCGGCCCCCCAGCATGCTCTCCCCCCGAGAGCATCCTGGGTGCTCTGCCTGGGCCACGGAACACTTGCACATGCGCTGTTCCTGCCACTGGATCACCTCCCCACCGCACCCCCTTCCTTTCCAAAGCTGTGGTCGATTGTCCGTCCTGCTCTCCAGCAGGGAAATTTATCTCTTCAATGGGGATCATCTTTGCAAATCGCCCTTCCCGCACGGCTGTGTCAGGGGTGTGCTGGAGCTGCCAGGCTTCCGTTTGGATGTGTGCGCACGCGCGTGTGCACGTGTGTGTGCATTCACGTGTGTGTGCGTCCATGAGAGGTGTGTGTTTTGTGAGTGTGAGCCGTGTGTGTGTGGATCGATGTGGGGTATGGGCGGGTGTGTGTGGTGTGTGTCTGTGTGTGGTGTGTGCTTGTGTGGGTGTGACTGTGGTGTGTGTGCTGGGACCTGGGCTGGGGGTGGGCACAGACATGGTCTGAAGTCCGTGGAGCCCTGAGACACGTGGGGTCCCGCAGGCAGGCTCCGTGGGAGGTAGAGGAGGAAGAGTGGCGGGAACTGATGGGGGGGTGAGGGACGCATCCCCTGGAGCCTGAGGTTAGCGGTGCTTGTCCTAGACCCTGTGGCCTGGCCCAGCTGGGGGCGTGCGGGGCTCCGAGTCTATTGCTGGGATGGAGAGACACAGGACGGGAGCACCTCGCGGAGTGGGACTCGAGGCCAGAGGCTGGCCCCTGGAGGACAGTCCCCGAGGGGCACAGGGTGGGCACTGCAGGCTACTCAAATCATGGGGTACAGGAGTCCACATGAGATGGGGGGCCACAGAGAGGCTGTAGAGGGCAGCCTTGAAGCCAGCCTCAGGGCTCTCCAGCTGTGTCCTCAGCAAGGAGCAGGGGACCAGCCACTGAGCCCTTCTGTCACCCCCAGAACAGGGCTGGCTGAGGGCAGGGCTGGGGTCTGCCCATTCCCGAGGCCCCTCAACCAGTCAGTGCCCGGGCAACGTTTGTGCGGACTGAACGCCCAGCCCTGTGCCGCGAGCGTGCGCAGGGCCTCCCCGCATCTTGGAAGCAGCCCCGGGATAAAGGCCGCTGCCCCCTCCTCAGATGAGGAGACAGGGGTCAGGCAGGGTGACTTCCCCAGGCCCCCAGGGCTCAGAGGGGCCGCTGCTTGGTCTTCAAGATGTGGTTTGTCTCCCAAGCAGAAGCACGGCCTGGCCACTTGGCGTGGGGTCCCCACGGGAGCGCGGGCAGGGGGCACATGTCACGAGTCTTCAGTGTCCTCCACTCACAGCAGAGCTGGCACATCTGGACCTCAGGGGTCCCTGCAGGCGAGTGGCACTGGTTTCGGTCCTGAGTAGGGACGCCTCGGCCCGGTGGCAGGCAGAAGGTGGGCAGGGCAGCCTGCCAGCAGAGACCCCTAAATAACAGGGAGTGACCAGCATGACTGCTCCCGTCCCAGCCGGGGGACAGGCTCAGGCTTCATAAAGCGTGATAGATGGGCCTAATATGGGACTGGAGACGGCGGGCTGGCAGCCCCGGCCCGGCCTGCCGGCTGCCATTTACCCATATATTTATTTATTTATGCATTCTCCTCCATGGCAAAAGCCCAAAGACAATAAAAGAAATTGAATTGCATATCAGATGGGACATCAGAGGGAGAAACAGCCATAAATCACGTCGTATTTATTCCATAAATATCAACACCTCCCGAATAGCCGGTGCCCGTTATGAGGTTATAATCGGGAAGCTGGTCCCGCGATGCTCACCACCAGCCCCTCTCCCATTAGACAAACGGGCTGCGTCCCCAAAATAAATAAGCACTTCCTCAGGCCACCTGCCCTCTTTAAGACAGGCATCTGGTCACCCGGGCTGCCTTCACCCAGAGTAAGGGGCGGGGTCCTCGGGAAAGGGCAGGCGGTAGCTGGAATTACAAGGTGCCCAGGCCCCGATGCAGTGAGCCCATGGAGGGAAGTAAGTTTCTGCAGGCCCTTTGCTTCCACCTGCACACCTACCACCCTGGCACCTGGTTGGAGCCTGGATTCTTTCTCTTTCATCCTATGACAGTTTTTTTCCCAAGATGTAATTCACATTCGGTGGAATGCACACATAAGTACACAGCTTGATGAATTTTTACATGGGTGTAGAAACACCACCGGGATGGGCTTCCCTGGTGGCGCAGTGGTTGAGAGTCCGCCTGCCGATGCAGGGGACACGGGTTCGTGCCCCGGTCCGGGAAGATCCCATGCCGCAGAGCGCTGGGCCCGTTTTAATTTGTATTTCCACCACCGACTCTTACCTAGATGACTGCACTGACCTCCCACCTGGGGTCCCTGGGCTGACTTCCTGTCCCCTGCAGTCCATCCCACACTCTGTAGCCAGAGGGACACTGTTGCCAGGTCAAGACCCTCCTCTGCTCAGAACCCTCCCATAGCTCCCAGCTCACTGAAAGTAAAAGCTGAGGTCCTGATGGGTCCTGCTGTGCTCGGGCCTTCCCCCACCATTGTCATCTGTCCCCCCTTCCCTGGTGCCAGCTCTCCAAGGGCAGCACCTGTGTTTTGCTCGCTGTTGCATCCCCATAGCCTAGGTCAGCGCCTGGCACAGAGCAGAGGCTCAGTCAATACTGGCTGAACAGTTGAAACGAGTCAGTGGCAGGTAACATGGCATTTAGCAGAGCCCCTGTTCTGAATGAACAAGAAACTCATAACGTAGAAGTAAGCATTTTAAAGCACGCAGTCCAGTGGCATATACCGCGTTCACACTGTCGTGCAACCACCATCCCCGTCTTGTTCCAAATGACAGCGGTTTTAATGTGGCCTCCTCAACTTCTGATGTGACCTTAACAGTTTCCCCTCTTTATTGTTTTAATCAACTAAATGTCTTTGAGTTTCCAGCTCCCAGCCCTGAGTCTTGCTGTGTCCTGGAGCTCTCTCCCACGGTGTTTACAGATGGTCCAAACGTCCCACTTTGAAGGTTGGCTGACCGGGGACTCCCACCCCCGTGCCCAGAACGTCCCCCTCCACGTGGCCTTCCCAGGGGCCTGATGCAGAGACTGAGGGCAGGGGAGTGGCTGGTTGTCCCCCCGCCTCTCCCGCCACCCACCAACACACACACTGTTGACCTCTCTGCCTGGGCCCACAGGTCCCCTAGAGGTGGGACAGTCCTGGGCAAACCTGGCCTCTGCCGTCCCACACCGCTGCCCGCCTCCCTCACACCCCCGGCCTCCCTCTTTGACCCGCAGGAATCTTTTCTTTCATTTGGCTGATAACTGGGGGAGGGGAGGACGACCCAATTTATCTGGCAACAAATAAAGAGCTGCCGTGATTAAGAGCGGGGGAGAAAGTTTAAAGGAGGAAAAATACCTTGGGTAATGCCATCTCCTGCGTCTTTATATTCTGAAGCGGATCGTTCTGGATGCGGGCAGAAGGCCTGATTTAATATCCTCATGGAAAAGACTGCACCTGATCCAATTACCACGGGAATTTTGACACAGTCAGCAGTCAAGTTGAAAGATTCGGAGGCACTCACCGTGGGAATAAACACAGAGACTGAATTACGCAGATGCCTCTGGGGGGTGTTAAGCGGTTCGGATCGCTGTGAGGGCACCTCAAGCCAGGCTGGGGGGCTCAACGGAGGCCAGTTTGCTGTAGCTGGCCCTGCGGCTATGCCTTCTCTGTCCCTCGGGCTGCCCTCCACGCTGGACTCCAGGCCAGCAGAAGGCCCTCGGCTTGGGGCCCTGGTATGGCAGGCCAGGGGGTCCACACACGTGCCAGGGCCCGAGCAGGCCCTGGAGGTCCTCCTCGACGTCCAGTCCCTCCCCCACTCCACCCTTGCCAAACCCCGTCCAGGCTGCCAACGGAACCAACCTCAATGCACCCAGCTGGCTCAGTTTTCCAGCCACTAGGCTGGCCCAGGCTCCAGCTCCCTCACCTGGACGCCAAAGGCAGCCCCTCTCTTGTCTTGCTGCCCTCCCATGACGGACGGTTTACAAACATAAGTCCAACCATGTCTCTTCCGTGCTCAGAGCCTTTCAATCACCTCCAGCTCTTCTCAGGAGAAAGTCCAAAGGCAGGAAGCACCTCCAGGGTGCTGCCCACCCTGGTCCCTTTACCCACTCCAGCCTGCCCCCCATCTCCCTCCCTTGCACCCACCCGGCCTCCCCTGTCCCCAGACCCGTCCAGGTCTCCCTGCTGCGCGCACTCGGAGCCCCTGTCCTCTGCCTGCAAAACATTGGCCATGACAATAACTATTACAAAACCATCTGAGGACTGTATGTGGAAATCCATCTCCCCCCACCGGATTTGGGTTACACAGAGGTTGCAAGGGCCAGAAGCTACTGAGTCTCTGTCCCATGCTGGCCATGCAGCCTTGAGCAAGGCTCTGGACTCTCTGAGCCTCAGTTGACTATCTGCACAATGGGACAATAATGTCTACTTCCCAGAGGTGGGAGGATGGAGGAGATACTGAAGGAAAAGAGCGTGATGAAGACCCAAAGTCCTGCCACCAGACTCTTGGGAGCCACGTCCCAGCTTTGCCACCCACAGCTCTGTGTCTCCGCCCCCGCATCTGTGAAATGGGTTGCTCTGGCCATCTCATGAGTTAATAACACCATAGCCGTGTTAGCTTTTGTTACCTTGTTGGGTACCTTGAACACTTCCTAGTTACGACTGGAGCTCTGTCCCCCCCCTTGAACAGGAGGGTCAACTAAAGGCCTCGGGGCAGCCCCACCATTAGAGACCAAGGCCAGGGTCAAAGGGCCAAGTGTTTCCCGCTGAAGCCAGACATTAGCCTGTTAACCATAAACCCATGAGTACAGCCAGGCCTGTCACCTCCAGAGCTCACCTTTGGGAAGGGACATGGCAGGTGGGGTACACGGGAGGGATAAGTTTTGAATGGGGGCAGGAATGTAGGCTTGGGATTTTGTGCACAGAAAAGATGCCTGAGACAATGACTTTGGCTTTAAACATTCAGATTTGATTCATGAATGTGCCATATCAAAAAAATGTTGCTCTGGGACTTCCCTGGCGGTCCAGTGGTTAGGACTTGGTGCTTTCACTGCCGAGGGCCTGGGTTCAATCCCTGGTTGGAGAACTAAGATCCCGTAAGCCACGTGGTGTGGCCAAAAAAAAAAAAACCAAACACAAAAATGCTGTTCTTTCTTAAGTTTTTAAGTTCACCTTACATCTCACTATTCTATTTCTATTTCTATATTTATCAATGTAACACAACTGAACAGTCTCTTTTAAGGGCCATTTGATTACTCTTTGGTCCCATTTACAAAACTAGTTAATCAAACTCCTTTAAGCATTTGAAACTGCATAAATAAATTGGATAGATCCGGTTTTCTTTTAAGTACTTCAACGATCTGACCGGGAAGGCAGGCTCTCAGCAAAATTAAGTACCTCCTTTGCACACCTAATACACGGAATTTGTAAATGTGGTGAACTCCAGCACTGTTTACAAACTTCCCAAGAGTATAACCTGAAATCCCAAGTCTTAATCAAGTACTCAATTTCATATTTTAAATTCGAATTGCAAGGTTGACTAGTGCTTTAATCGGCAAATCCTGAAACTTACAAACGCTTAAGCCACCCAACCTGCACACACTAAAGACAAAGATATTAATGTTGTTTTGATTCTCTTAAAAGTGCCTTTTTTTTTTTTCTCCCTGTGGCTGCACCGTGCGGCATGTGGGATCCTAGTTCCCTGACCAGGGATCGAACCAGTGTCCCCTGCAGTGGAAGCACAGAGTCTTAACCACTGGACGGCCAGGGAAGTCACAAAGGTGCCTGTTCTTAATTCTAAAGCTTCTTGAGGCTGAAAGATGCTAACCCAGCCTGGAAAGATCAGGTTCCCGGGGCTCCCTGGCTGGTGGGGATGTGCCCCTGGGCCCTTCATTCTCCTCTCTGCTCAGCCCAGCCTGAAGCCCCCCATCCTGTCCTCCCCTTCCCCAGTAGATTGGATTCAGCTAATCAGTTTACTGATTCCTTCTGTCCTGAGCTCTTCATATCCCTCCTCTCAGTTAGGGCTGCTGCCATGGAGGACTCCTAATGACAGGTGATTGGATTCTATGTGTCTCTCAGGGATTCTGTCACAGTTCTGAGGTCACCACAAGGACAGGAGGTGGGTAGAAAGCCTGGCCACCACCCAGGAAGAGGCCCAGAGTAGGAGGAAGGGGTGGTCATGAGGAGACTGGGGCTCTCCGAGGGCCGTGGACCCTCATGGAGACTCCAGTGTCCCCACCGTTAATTGCAGGCCCTGCATCCCCTGCTGCTGAAGCCACGGAAACTTGGGGCGGCTTAAAGAAGGCAGGCTCTGGGGAAGACCCTGGGCTTCGAATCACAGCAGTCTGGCAGGCTTGCACTGCCTCCCCCTCCCTGCTGAGTGCTGTGGGCAGTAGCTCACTCTCTGAGCCCCACCCGTTACACAAACCAACCGCAGACAGGGTCTAACGCTGGGCATCGCTGCTGCAACACTGAACAGGGGCTGGCGGCCCGCAGGCTCTGCGTACACATCTGTCCCCTTCCCTTCCAGAGGGTGGGGTGGGGACAGAAACAGTTCTGGCATCCACAGTAGCCCCTTTCATCGACTGAGCGCTTCCTAGGTGCCAGGTTCATGGGAGGGACTGTCCGCACTGTGTCTTGTTTGATGTCTCAACAACCCCATGAAGGCTGTAACTGCTGTCTGGTCAGTCCTGGAGCTCAGCAAAGCTAAGTAACTTGCCCAACGTCACACAGCTTAGAAACAGCGGAGCTGAGGTTCGCACTCAGGCAGGTCTGACCCCTCGGGCCCCTGGTCCTGGCCCATGTGCTGTCCTTCCCCAGGGCTCTGGACCTCCAAATTCGGGCCTGGGCCGAACGAGGCAGCAAGCGGCAGGGGGAAGCAGCCATGACCGAGCTCTTTCCACAGTGGAGAGGATTTCCTTCCGTCAACTCGTCACCCCTTCCTCAATTATCTCGCCACCGGGAGCCTGAGAGAATCATATCTGCTGCAAAGGCAGCGTCTCACAGGGGTGCCCGCCGCCCCAGCCTCTCCTGGCGGGACCCGCTGGAGGGTGGGCACCGCGGGTGTGGGTGGGGTCGCCCGTCCAGCCTCTCCTCCCTGCCCGCCAGTGGTGGGCAGGGAAGGATGTCTTGGTAACTCGGGCTGAGTTGATGTTAGTCATCTTGGGATTCTTTTCCCTGTGATGAAAGGTCCAGCGAGGGGCGTGGGGCAGGGGGAGGGGTGGGGGGAGAGGCAGAAGGAGGCTGACGCCCTCCTTCCACGGGGCTGCTGACTTAATAAGAATAAAGGCAGCTCTGATGGTGCAGGAAACACCAACTGAAGGTTTGAGATGTGGCCTGGGGGCCGGGGAAGCCAGGCCCAGGTGTGAGGAAAGTCCTCAGTCCCAAACACCCCCCCAGGCGGGAGCAGAGCCTTGGAGGGACCAGTGTGGCTCCTGAGAGGTGGGCACGGCCGGCCAGTGGTTAGAGTTCAGCTCTGGTTGGCCGTGAGTCCCCTCTTTTCACAGGCTGGGCGGCCTTTTCCTCATCAGAACTGAGGGAGTAGCGGCACCCCTCCCCGGGGCTGGGGGGTGGGGGTGGACTGAGAGAGCACAGTGAGGCCCTTAGTGGGGAGCCCCATCCAACGGCCAGCACTGCCCTCATCATGGATGTGGTGGGGTGCGGCCTCGTCCCAGCCTGACCTTTTCTTTTTTTTTTTTTTTTTGGCCTTTCCACGCGGCACATGGGATCTTCGTTCCCCAACCAGGGATTGAATCCACGTCCCCTGCATTGGAAGTGAGGAATCTTAACCACTGGATCGCCAGGCAAGTCCCTCCTTTTCTTTTTCTGAAGCAGTTTGCAGAACTGCAAAATCATCTCCCTTGGACTTGGAAGAGAGGCTCACCATGGCCTGCTCTGGGGCAAGGGCACGTTCTTACCTTGATCCCTTATTCACTTATGTCCCTCTTTACAGATGTGGCCACAAGCCCCGGGAGACCATATGACTTGCCCTGGGCTTCCCAGCCAGTTGAGTCTTCTCTGGCCGAGGTGGGTGGCCCAGGGTGGGGATGAGATCCAGGTGGCCCCCACCGATGGCTCTTTTTTCTGACAGCCCATCGGCTCTGCCGTCTGTGCAGAGACCCTCAAGTCCCCCCGCAATGAGGATGGCTTCACAGTAAAATGCCCACACTCTCTAACCCAGAGCCCCACGTGGCCTAGACCACAGCTCCAGGAAATGACCGTGTCAGAGGCCAAACCCACTCTCGTAACTGACCACCCCCCAAGGCACCAATGCTCGGCCTGAGAGCCAGAGGGGCTGTTAAATCACAGAGCCAAGGATGAGAACTCCTCTGATGGGAAGGGGTGCGTGGGACGGGGCTCAGAGGGGCTACAGACGTTTTCTGAAGCTGCTTCTGCTCAACCACTGTGCAGGTGACCCGGGACACCCTCCACTGCCCGAGGGCCAGTGTCTCGTTCCTGAGTGCCCATACTGACAGGACTGCTATGCATTCCACAGCAATCAGAAGAGATTTCATTTAGTGAGCACTTACTGTGTGCCAGGCCCTACACTAAGGCCCTTCGTGCTAACTGCATGCAGCAGGGAATGTCATGTCTGTCCATTTTACAGGTGAGGTAAGTGAGGCTCAGAGAGGCAAAGTCACCTGCTGTCTTAGGCGAGGTCTTCCAGGAGCAGAACTGAGTCAAGGATTTCAGGGCGAGTGATTTTATGAAGGAAGTGCTCCCAGGAGAAGCCAGAAGGAGTGGGGGGAGCAGGACGGGGAGGGAGAGAAGGCAGACAAGGGTGTGATTTCAGGTGAGGCCCGGACTCAGCCGGATGCCGTGAGGAGCGCTGGAGCCGGGACTGTACCCTTGGCCTCTGTCTCATCCGAGGGCCAGGCTGGGCTTCTGTACCCACCCACCAGCCAGTGGCTGTAAACTGTTACCAGCAAAGCCAGAGAAGCTGGCAGATGGGCAACAGTGCCAGTAAAGGGGACTCTGGGGACCCGGCCGAACACCAAAGTCTCTGCCTTACTTGCTGTAAGTCACACATCTGGAAAGTGGCAGAGCCAGGATTCAAACCCAGTCCAGCCAGGCGCTAAGCCCTGGGTTCTCACTCACTGTCCTGCATGGGCTCTCCCGGGGCTGGCATGTCCTCACTCAGAGGTCGGCGTCCCTTCTGTTCCCTGCTCTCTACTAGGAAGCCACGGGGCATATTATTGTAGGTGCCAAAGTGACACGCCTTCATTATCCCACGCACTGTATCATGTCTAATACACGTCTCACCATGGAAAATGTAGCTCAGGGCCTCATGTATCTTTTATGCAATGGGACTCTCGGTGGGGGTACAGGGGGTGAGCCTTGGATATACACCCCTATGGCCCTGCACACTCGGAGAACTCCCCACGCGCAGAGGGACAATTAGACGCTCCTGGATTAGGGCCCCTCTCCTTGCCTTGCAAAGCGAGCAAACAAACGAGTACATTTAAAGAAAACGATTCTGTAGATGATGTGACCATTGGCCCATGGATATGGCCGGGTGACAGGTTTGGATCAAGCCGCCCAGTGGAGGGAGGAGGAAACAGAGGGGCAGGGCTGGGGAGTCACTCCTGGAAGAGTCATTCCTGCCTATACGGGGCATCGGCTCCAGACAAGGTGGCTGCCATTCTCACGACGCCCTGGGAAGTGGGATCCAACACCCCGCTTCTGGGGGCGGTCACCTCTCGAAGTTACACGCAGACGTGTGGCAAAGGAAAGCTGATGGGGAGGTAGGGGGCCACTTCTGGGCCAGAGCAGGTACCTGTGGGTGTGAGACCCCCGGCTCTGCTCTCCCTCCAAATGGTGGAGCTTCCATTCGCCTGGTCCCCAGAGCTTTTAAGCTAAGGCAACTCTGGGCTTGTTACCAAACAGTCATGTTGATGGAGCATTTCACAAATAAGCAAACAGGCTCGGCGGCCAGAGGAGACTTGCCCGAGGTCATGCCCCTGGAAGTGGGGCGGCAGGACCCGGATCCAGTCCCTTCAGCACCCCCAGCCCAGCTCCCTTCTAGCCCTGGGGCAATCTGGGCTTGTTTCAGTCCCTCAAAACCCTGCACACAGGCTGTTCCCACTGCCTGGAACACTTATCCCTGCAATCTTAGCTCACTCTCACACCTCCTTCAGGCCTCATCTCAGACGTCTAAGAGGCCTCTGCAGTAAAAAAAACCAGTAAACGTGAGGGTGGAGGAGCCCCAGAGCCCAGAGTCGGGGCCCAGGAACCGTGGGTGCACACACGTGAGCGTGTGTGACCTCCATCTTCCCTAACACCCCTCCCCAGATGCTCTAGTCTCTGCCCAGGCCCTGTCCCCACTGCATCAAGCCATGCTTCCTCCCAATCCACCTCCCCTACTTGAACAGAAGCTCCATGCGGGTGGCGACGTTGCCTTTTTACTGTGTGTCCTTAGAGTCTTGCCCAGTGCCTGGCACAAAGGAGGCATTTAAATAGTCACTGAATAAATGAACGAATGAATGAATGAATGCCTTGTACTGGTTGACACCTCGAGTGGCCATAAGTCAATGAAGATATATTTGAATTTCCCTGCCTGTCCCAGCTGGGACACAGACCCAGCTGCCCCTGTCCTGGGGTCCACACCCAGGTCAAGACCCGCCCCCCGTCATGGACGAGCCATGCCCTTCATAGGGCAACACCCTCGTGAACTCGACCTTCCTGCCCACAGTCCTGGCAGCGCCTGGTGCCCCCTGTGCTCAGGGTCTGTGTTCTCTGAAGTTCATGTGCAGAAGCCCTTGTGGCCCCAGGAGTCAGGCCTCCAGCCTTGAGCATGTGCCTCACGCTGGTTCTGGGTAGTAAAGACCTTGGCCTTTGGAGCCAGAGAGACCTCCCTTCCAGTCCCTCTTACTAGCTGTGTGACTTTGGACAAGTCACTGGACAACTCGGTGGAAGCCTCAGTCTTTTCCTCTGTAAAATGGGTATGAAATGGTACCACCTCCGAGGGCCATTATGAGGATTTGGGGAGCCAACTTCCAGAGTCTGAAGTTGTTGCTATTATGACCATGGCCACCCAGCCCTGCCCTTTGGACCTGCTCCCCCAGGCTGGTACTGCTGACCACGAGAGATTCACAGGGTGTTAAAATGGACTGGCCCTCTGAGGAAACTGCCTCTCCCACCGAGGGGCCTTGATGGTGGTGTGTTTCACATCTGGAAGAAACCACTCACCTGTCTGCATTCTCAAGGAAGACGTACCCATCGAAGGTGTGACACCAACATCGCTGGAGAATGCTCCCACCCCGAGAGCCCGTGTGGCCTCACCTTGAGAGAAGGGCCACATCCCACCAGGCTGGCAGCTATCAGGTGACAGCCTGAGGGATCATTAGGTGAACCTTCTCTCTTCTCTCTGACCCCAGGCACGGCTTGAGAGAGAAAGTCTTGGTCATGTTTCCAAACCTGTGATCCCCTGGCCATGATCAACTACAATGAGCAGAAGTCCCTGGAGTTTGGGCAGGAGTGAGCGTGAAACGTGGGCTGGTTCAGAATTTGAATTTTTGACCCAAAGCAAAAGGTGGGAGCGGCCGGAACGGCCAGGGTTCGTGGCCCGGTGGACATCGCTGTCCTGGCTCCTGCTGCCCCATGGGAGCTCCCCGCGGCCTCCCACTTGCCTGGGACCAAGGCAGGGGAGTCCCCACCATGGGGCCGTCGAGGGGCTGCCTCTGTGTCTCCCGCTCCCTGTCTCCTCCCACAGGGGCAGAGCTGGGAAGGCAGGGCTTACAGGTGACAGCACGGCTCAGGGAAAGGCTGTGTGGCCCCCAAGGAAGCCCCGGAGAGGCAGCTCCTCCTACACTGAGCTCTGGAAGCATTTCCACCCCTTCCTCAATGGGTGCCCGCTTGGGGCCAGTGGAACCGGAGGAGGGGATACCACGGGGATGCACACAGACATGACTCTGGCCACAGCTGCAGGAAGCAGAGTGCGCAGTCCTTGGCCACGGGCTGTGATGGAAGTTCAGGGGCCGGCACGGGCCGTCGGGGAAGACTGGACCCAAGGGTCAACCAGAGCTACAGTCAGCTGCTGATGACGGGCAGGGAAGAGCGGTCTAGGCAGAAGGGCAGCTTGTGCAAAGGCCCTGAGGAAATAAGGACGCAGAGTACCTGTGTGTTGTGTGTGTGAAGGGAAGGCGGGGTGGCTGCTCCTGGCGGGGCGGGGGTTGGGGGAGGAGTGAGACACGGGGCTGGAGAGGTGGGCAGCCCCACAGGCACGAGTCTGGGCTTTGTCCTGGAGGTGGGGCTGAGCCAGGAAGGGAGGGGATCGCCCCTCCTGTCCCACCGGGGAGGTGGCAGGGTCTGCACTGAAGGGTCCCAGCTGTGGCCACAGCTGTGCCCCCAGCCTCCAGGCCTGATGGAGGGACTGTCATTTAAACAACCTGGGGATACGCAGGAGGTAGAGGCTGGGGCTGGGGCCGATGGGAGGCTGCTGGGAGCAGGGGACCACCACCCCCAGCCCAAGGGTGGGCAACTACGCTCTGGAAGAAAGCCGGGCTGTGTTAGCAGCCAGGGACTTGCTGCTCTGGGGCCTCAGTGAACCCCGGTGCCCTCAGACCTAGGTCAATTCCTCTTCCCCACGGCACGCCGGGAGGGGATCAGCCCTCGGTGGCCTGGAGGGGAGCCCCCAGCCACGGTGCTGGGACCATTGCTTCTCCCTGCACACCACTCCCTTCTACAGCGACGCTTCCTGGAATGGCCCTGCCCTGCCACTGTCACTGTCACTGTCACAGGCGACGGCTGCCCACAGCCTGGGAGCCACAGGGGCTGGCAGAGACCTCAAGAAGGCTGGTCTGACATCTGCACAAATGGGAAGTGGGAAGTGGACCCAGCACCCCTCCGGCTGGGCCCCCAGTGGGCTGTGCTCCCCGAGGCCCCAGCCCACCTGCTGGAATTTCAAAGGCAAATGTTCTGAGAGATAATGAGGCTTAATAAGCCAGGCTGATCGATATTCCACCGAAGGAGAGGGACAGAGGGAGGGGGAGAGACTGACCCAGAGAGACACGAGAGACCTAGGGAAACACAGATTAACAGAGCTGAAAACAGAGAGAGATACTCATACACGGAGAGAAACGACACAGAGAGATACAGGCAGAAATCCACAGAGACAGAGGAATGGAGAGAGACAGACACAGATAAATACATAACACGGAGACACACAGAGATACAGTACAGAGAAAGGGAGAGACTGAGACCCCCACCACGACACATATACCCAGAAACAGAGACAGGGACATGGGGGGACACCCAGAGAATGGGGGACACCGGAGATCCGGGGCGCTGGGGGGAGTAGAGCTATGGGGTCTGAGCCTCCTCAGGGGAGCTTGGGTGAAGCTGCTGGAGTCCTGGGCCCACTGTCATGCTAGCTATGGGGTAGTGTCCTTGGTCCTCAGGTGAGGGGCGTGTGTGTGGTCATCCCCCTGCCCCAGTGCTCAGGACACAGAACGATGGACCACCTGACAGCAATGCCTGAGGTCAGAGGGATGGGCAGGGCTGTGACCTCCCACCCCAGGCCAGCTCACCGCTCTCCTGCCTCAGTTTCTATATCTGCAAAATGGAGGGGGAGGCCCCAACTCTTGCCTCCAGGGTGATCTCGAGCGTTAAACGAGGTGAAGACGATGAGAACCACTAGTCCAGCAGCAGCTATGCTTTCCGGAAGCTTCTGATGTGCCAGGTCCATCTGGGGACCTGAGGACCTTCAGAGTGAGGCACAGAGACCCCATTTCCAGATGAGAATAAGGAGGCCAACAAAAGAAGTGACGCGACCGAGGCCACAGAACTACCTCTGCAGAGATGAGATCGGGACATGGACCCTTCTTGTTCTTTCCATTTTTAAATCTGTTTCTACCACCCAAGTCCTAGGAGCAGGCGGACCAAGCAACCCAAGTCCTTTGTTAAGAATTGGGTGAATGGGGCTTCCCTGGTGGCGAGTGGTTGAGAGTCTGCCCGCTGATGCAGGGGACGCGGGTTCGTGCCCTGGTCCGGGAAGATCCCACATGCCGCGGAGCGGCTGGGCCCTTGAACCATGGCCACAGGGCCTGTGCGTCCGGAGCCTGTGCTCCGCAATGGGAGAGGCCACAACAGTGAGAGGCCCGTGTACCGCAAAAAAAAAAAAAAAAAAAGAATGGGTGAATGAATAGCCAAAACATGGAAGCAACCTAAATGTTCATCGACAGAGGAATGGATAAAGAAGATGTTGTACATGTATACAATGGAATACTACTCAGCCATTAAAAAGAACGAAATAATGCCATTTGCAGCAATGTGGATGAACCTAGGGACTGTCATACTAAGTGAAGTAAGTCAGACAAAGACAAATATCATATGATATCACTTATATGTGGAATCTTAAAAAAAATGAAACAAATGAACTTATTTACAAAACAGAAACAGACTCACAGACATAGAAAACAAACTTATGGTTACCAAAGGGGAAAGGGAGGGTGGGAGGAGGGATAAATTAGGAGTTTGGGATTAACATAAACACACTACTATATATGAACTAGATAATCAACAAGGACCTACTGTATAGCACAGGGAACTCAGTGCTCTGTAATAACCTATATGGGAAAAGAATCTGAAAAAGAACAGATATGTGTGTATGTATAACTGAATCACTTTGCTGCACACCTGAAACTAACACAGCATTGTAAATTAACTATACTTCAGTAAAAAAAAAATAGGCAAATGTCCACCACCAGGGGCAGAGAGCCATTCACTCATTCATTCCCCCGTGCACTCACTCATTCATTCACTCACTCACTCATTCATTCACTTCTTCAACATGTGTGAGGTGTCTGGCTGGTGTAGATTCCTGATAAACAATTTTGGAAACTAGGTATCTCCCGTCCCTTCCACTGTTCCTCAGAGGCTGTTCTGAGTGTTTTTGAGCACCTCAGGCCTCCTTTTCCGAGAGCAGAAACCGCGTGGAGCCTCTTCTGTGCAATGTTACCCCGGCTGGTGCACCCTGAAGGAGAGAGGGGAGGGGAGGCTGGAGCTGGGCATCCATCTTGGGGGGCCTGCCTGCCGCACCCCATCAGGTCAGGCCGGGGCAGCAACATGCAGGCTGCCCTTCCAGCCACCACCGGGAGAGCCTGCTGGATGGCCACCCTGTGCCAGGCCCACGCACGGCCCCCTCTCAGCTTTGCCACCGCAGGAAGGAGAGCGCCTTCACAGCTTCATTTAAGAGCTGGGAGAGGGAGGTGTCCCATCTGAGGTTGCACAGCTTGTGGTGGCAGAACTGGGACCCCGGCCCGTGCTCTGGGCCACCTTCCCGTCTATCAGGCCGGGGCCCTTGCCCAGCAACACTTCCTGCCCGTGCCCCCAGCCGTTGTGTCCTCGCTCAGGGCCTGCACAGGTGTGGCCCCTTCAGGCTCGTCTCTGGGGCTTGGTCCTGGAGTCCTGCCTCTGCATGGAGCAAAAGGTCTTCGCCACCCTGGTCTACGCATCGTCACCATAACCCAGCTAAGCAGCGATCCAACCCTGCCCGCCCTTTCTCTGCAGACTACCAGCTCGACCGCACAGCCTTCCTGTCTCAGCGGGCAGCGTCCATGCTGCTCGGCCCCAAGGGCTCAATAGAACAGAGGGTTAGAGGGAAACTGCTCCCCTCGCTGGCTTATTCCCCCCACCCATGAGCTTCCTCTCCAAACGTACGCTTCCTGAAGCCCCTCCCTTAGGTGGCTGTCCCCCAACCCTGGCTCTACATCAGAGGCCCAGATTCCTGGGTCCCACACGGCACAGTCCGGTTCCACCAGCCCGGATATCTGGTATTTGTTTACAGTGGTAAAATACACAAAACATAAAATTGACTGTTTTAACCATTTTTTTTTTTTTTTTTTTTTTGCGGTACGCAGGCCTCTCACTGTTGTGGCCTCTCCCATTGCGGAGCACAGGCTCCGGACGCGCAGGCTCAGCGGCCATGGCTCACGGGCCCAGCCGCTCCATGGCATGTGGGATCTTCCCAGACCGGGGCACGAACCCGTGTCCCCTGCATCGGCAGGCAGACTCTCAACCACTGCGCCACCAGGGAAGCCCCGTTTTAACCATTTTAAAGTGTACAGTTCAATGGAATTCAATACTTCTACAGTGCTGTGCAACCGTCTCCACTCTCTGGTTCCAGAACTTTTCCATCACCCCAGTGGAAACCCAGAAAGCAGTCAGTCTCCATTCTCTCCTCCTCCAGCCCCTCCCCCCAGCCTCTAGCAGCCACTTATTCTACTTTGTGTCTCTGTGTATTTTTCTATTCTGAGTATTTCGTATAAATGGAATCATACAATATTCAGCCTTTGGTGTCTGGCTTCTTTTACTTGCCATAACGATTCTGAGGTTCATTGACGTTGTAACATGTATCAGAATGTCATTCCTTTTTACGGCTCAGTAATTTTCCATTGTATGAATGGACCATATTTTGTTCATCCATTCATCCATTGATGGACATCTAGACTGCTTCCATCTTTTAAGTATTGTGAATAATACTGCTAAGAATGCGGGTGTACAAATACCTCTTTGAGACCCTGCTTTCAGTTCTTTTGGGAATGTATTTTTCTTGGAATATACCCAGAAGTGGAATTGATGATCATACAGTAATTCTATTTCTAATTTTTTAAGGAACCACCATTTTACATTTTTACCAGCAGTGCACAGGAGTCCAATTTCTCCACATCCCCACTAACACTTGTTATTTTCTGTTTTATTTATTTTTTTTGCGGTATGCGGGCCTCTCACTGTTGTGGCCTCTCCAGTTGCGGAGCACAGGCTCCGGACGCGCAGGCTCAGCGGCCAAGGCTCACGGGTGCAGCCGCTCTGCGGCATGTGGGATCTTCCCGGACCGGGGCACGAACCCGTGTCCCCTGCATCGGCAGGCGGACTCTCAACCACTGCGCCACCAGGGAAGCCCCCTTGTTTTGTTTTCAATCATAGCCATCCTAATGGTTGTGAAGTGGTATCTCCAGTTTTGATTTTCATTTCTCTGATGGACGCCTCTCATTTCTTTTTCTTGCTGTGGCTAGACCTTCTAATACTACATTGAACAGATGTGGTTAGAGCAGACAACCTTGCCTTGTTGGTTCACTGTGGTTTTGCCCCCAGAATTTTTTCAGGACCTGGGTGGTTCTGATGGGCAGCCTGTGGTATAAACCCCTAGCATGCTTTGGTCAGTGT
This sequence comes from Tursiops truncatus, assembly GCF_011762595.2. NCBI lineage: Eukaryota > Metazoa > Chordata > Mammalia > Artiodactyla > Delphinidae > Tursiops > Tursiops truncatus. Next base: position 110,205,292 of record NC_047039.1, on the reverse strand, counting down.
TTCCCCACCTTATCTCTGATTCTCATTACAGTCTTCTGAGGCCTTGTTTGTGTACCCACTTTACACTAAGAGAGAAAACAGATGGCCAGAGGTGAGGGTTCTCCACAGGATGGGTGGTGGGCAGCAAAGCCAGGAGGACCCAGGCAGGGTAACGGGTCTCAGGTGGCACCTGTTCTGATTGTTGGAACAAAGATGAACAAGTTGCTGAATATTTCAAAGGTCACCAGCCCTGGCCCATGTCTGCCTGCTTCCAAAGTCCTTTGCTCCCCCGTCTCTAGGCACAATATGGTAGCCCAGGGGTTGGCAAACTACAGCCCAGAGTTAAATTCAACTCCAACCCGTGAGCTAAGGGTGTTCATATTTTTAAAGGGTTGCCAAAAGAAATCAAAGATGTACATGCAAAGCCTAAAGCATTCGCTGCCAGCCCTTTACAGGAGAAGTTTGCTGACCCCAGCTTTGCCCAGAGGAGAAACTCTTAATGGAGGAGCCCCCCGTCCTCAGGGCAGGGGTGGGTGCATGAGGTTTGGGGCACAATCCACACCCTCGGACGGTGTCTCCCAGCTGTGCCTCGTCCAAGGCCCAGGCGATGGCCGAGGGGCTGGGCCTGGGTCCCCAGTGCCAGATGTCAGCACTCAGCAGCTCAACCCTCCCTCATCCCAGGAGGTGAAAAATGTGACACCTTTAATGGGACATTAAAGTTTCATGGAGACGATGCATATTTAATGGCGCTTAACAAAGCATTCTTAAAGGCGGCCCAGACAGCCCCGCAGGGGCGGGTGCAGGCTGCAGGCGAGCCGCCCTGCCCGCGGCAGCCCAAACGCTCCCTCATCTGTCTGCGGGGGACAACTTGGCATTCCAAGCTCCTGCTGGAGCCAAGTGCAGGCCCTTTCATGATTAATATTAATATTAATAATATTAATATTATGAGGATGTCTGAGGGGCTGCGTGGGCAGGGATGCAACTCAGGCTGCCTGGTCCCTTTCCAAGCAGCCCCCAGCCTGGGGGACAGATGCGGGAGGCCTGCCCCTCATCCCCCCCACTTCTCCCTCCATCTTCTGACCCCCCCACTAGTGTCAGGGGCCACTGCTGAGGGTGGAAGGTCAGCCGGAGGCATCCTTAGGAGAGGGGCACGGGGACGGCCCCCCGGGAGCTTTGCTTGTGATGGGTCCCAATCACTGACTCTGAGATCAGTGTCTGAGAATCAGAGGTCACAGATTCTCAGATTCACGGCATCTTGGAAGGGCTGCTGCGGACCCTCCTGCATCTAAATGGCCCTGGCAGCTGTGAGTTGTGACAAAGTCACGTGGGCCACAGCACTCACTTTGCCGCTCTCCACCAGCCACACGACTCTGTGGCTGCAGCCTGCTCTCAGAGCCACCCAGATCCTGGGGGCTTCCCAAAAGGAGGCCACCAGTCCTGACTGATGTCCCGCACCGGCCCTTGACGAAGGAAGCTCCCCTCAGCCAGGCGGCAGGCGACCTGCCCAGGATGGCGACCTGCCCAGGATGGCGACCTAGGATTCTCAAGCTGGGAGTCCCTGAGACTCGGCCCCGGGATCTTGCACCCACGATCACCCCGTGTGCAGCGATGATACACGACCTGCACCTGCAGTCCAGCACCTGGACCTCTAACTGCCTCTAACTGTGGCCTCTAACTTGCCACATGGAATGATTCAAGGGCTCCCCCAACCCACTGTGTCAGTAGGAAGCTTCAGATCCACCCACCAAGCCTGGTTCTCACCGGGTTTCCTGTTGAAGTGACTAGCACCCTGTCATTGAAATGCCTGGGCCACATGCCAGTCTTAGGGTCACTCATGACACCCGCCTCTCCTTCACCTGTTTCTGACACTGTCCTTCCTAAGTCCCTGCAGCTCTGTCCTCTGCACTCCGTCTCCTCTCCCCAGGCTGGCCCAGGTGGCCAGCACCTCTTCTGACCCCTGTGCAGCCCCTGGTTGGCCCCCAGTCCGTCTCCTATCACCATCAGAGTGGACTTCCAGAAGCACCATCTGGTCACATTAAGCACCTCTTTAAAACCATCGGTGAGTTTCCAGTTCTCTCCCCAGCAGGGCTTGCAGGGGACACAGAGTCTGGTCCCTTTGCCCTGCAGCCCCCATTACACACCCTTCCCCTCTCCTCCCCTCCCCCACAGCCCCCCACCCCAGCACAAGGCCCTGGCTCCCTCCTCTCCGCACCTGTAACACCTGTTAGCCCTCCCATCTCACCTGCTCCTTGTCACTTCCTCAGGGGACCCTTCCTGACCAGGTCAGACCCCCAAGCAAGTTCCCGCCCTGCTGGGGTCTCTCTCCCTCAGGACACATCACAGAGGGCACTTGATAGCTCTCGGGGGACACCCCCCCCCCCACCAGCTGACCCTCCCAACGCCCACGGCATGCTGGTTCCACTGTAAGATTCCTGGCATCACCCAGGAAGCTGGCTTCAGGCCAAGATGCGAGATGGGCCACCCCCTTCCGTGCCAGTTATTCAACCTCTATTTATTAAGCACCTGCTTTGGGCCAGGCCTGGTCCCCTGGGTCCCAGAGCAGCACCGCGTAGCCCCAAGCGTCCCAAGGTCGGCCCTCAGAAGGGCCCCTTCCTCAGAGCAGACACGCCAACTCCCACCTCCTTCAGTCACCTCCACCCGCTGACATCTGGGGTCCCTGCTCAGGTGGTTATAGACACGAACAGAGCTGACGGCCAGGCTGGCAAGGAGCCCAGGCTCCCTTGCAATCTGAGGGGCTCACCCATCGTCCTAGAATCCGAGGGCTTTCCAACGTGCAGAAGCGTGGGTGTTACGTCTGCAGAGCACCCATCCAGGCCAGGGGTTAAAGGCGTCTCACAGTCTCAGGTTCTGTGGGGTGGCTTTGGGCTGTTGAAGGCAGGAGGGGCTGAAGGAGGAAACTGGGAGCCCAGGAGGGGGCCAGGGCCCTTCAGTACCCCCTGCCCCCCAACCCAGAACAACTCTGCTCTTAGACTGCGGGGTTCCTTAAAAGGTCTCCTTTAAACAGAGCGTGGCAGCTGAAATCGGATCCAGAGACCTCATTTGAAGATGGGGAAAGTGTAGCTGGGCCTGGGGGAGGGGGCGCTGGGCTGGGGGCTCCTCCTGGCCTCAGCCACATCCCAGGCCAGCGGGGACCCAGCCGCAGGGATGGAGTTAGCAGGAGAAGGAGGGAGCAGGGGGGGCTTGGCAACATCTGGAATGGGTGTCAGTCTCTGGCTCTCACCCAGGAAGCAGCAGGTGTCCTGGCAGCCTCTGCAGCCCGCTCTGTGTTTCCACTCCCTCCCAGATACCCCACGCCCACCCTCCAAGACGGCACAGAGCAATCAGCCGTCCTCACGTTTGGGAAGAATTACCAAATTCCTTTGCCATTTGTTATCTCTCTTAAAAATATATATATTATCCCAAACATCCTGGGAGGCCCATGATTTCATGATTCTAAGATCCTCTGGTCCCCAGATTCAGTAGTTGGAAGATTCTAGGAGCTGGAGATTCCCATTCTGCCCTGTGGACGGCAGAGCCCATCCTGGCCTCAGGCCACCTGTTCTCTCTGCCCTGGCCTGAGCCCTCCCTACCAGTCATGTGAGCTGAGAGACAACACCAGGGCAAGGTCGCACCTGCTGGCCTCCGGGGAGAGGAGGCCGAACGCCCTCACTCTGCTCCCCCGTCAGGGTGCAGAGGAAGCCTCTCCCCTGGGCCACCATGCTTGAGGGAGCTGTGTGGGGCTCTCTCCTCTCCTTCTCGGCCTTTGGGGGCCCCGTCCTCCCATCACAGCCTGAGCGGGCAGTCCAGGCCCCGGCCCAGGGAGGGCAGACCAACCCCACCCCACCCCGGTTCCCATACCCCTTCTCTAGGGGCCTGAGGTGAGAACTGACTTTTCCTATCCTGGCAGAGACTCGGGGTGGACACCTGGGGGCCAGAACAACCTCTCAGCTCACTTTAGTCGGGGCAGTTCAGGCCCAAGTTGCTCAGGACTAGGTAGAACTCTCCAAGGAACCTTCTGGAATTGGAGGCACCCTCAAGTCCCGTTTCACCTCCCATTCACCCATTGTCCCTGGAACCAATCTCCCTCAGGGGCCTCTGGGGTGGGGTGACCAGGGTCTGGGGCAGGATCCTTGAGTTCCTGGCCAAATCGTATCCTGCAGAGTCTGTCTCATCCCCTTTTCCAGGTGCCTTTGGGGCTGGAGCCCTGGGGTAGCCATGTCCATGGTTTACCCCATCCTGGTCCTCTGTGAGCCCTCTTAGGTTTGATGTTGATAATTTATGGAAAAGGGGGCTGACTGGTGGGCGGGGGGCGGAGGGAGGCCAGCAGGAATTCCGGGCTAAAGATAGACCCTTACTTCATAAGCAGGTCCCACTGGGTGGGCCTGAGCTGGGATGATAATCAAGGCATTAACACTGGGCCCTGTGAGCTGGGTAGAGAGCTCCAATGCTCAAGGGCCCACTCAGAATCAGCCCAGGCCCTGGGGGTGTACCTGACGGTCTATGGGGAGAGTAGGGTTGGGGTGAAAGGGGGGGAATGAGGACTTTTGTGTAAAAGTAACGGGGAGGTGTGGTGGTGACGGTGATGATGGTGGTGGTGGTGATGATGGTGGTGGTGGTGATGATGGTGGTGGTGGTGATGGTGGTGATGATGGTGGTGATGGTGGTGATGATGGTGGTGGTGGTGATGGTGGTGATGGTGGTGATGATGGTGATAGTGGTGATGGTGGTGGTGGTGATGGTGGTGATGGTGGTGGTGATGGTGGTGATGGTGGTGATGATGGTGATAGTGGTGATGGTGGTGGTGGTGATGGTGGTGATGGTGATGATGGTGATGGTGGTGGTGATGATGGTGGTGATGGTGGTGATGGTGGTGGTGGTGGTGATGGTGGTGATGATGGTGGTGATGGTGGTGGTGATGGTGGTGGTGATGGTGGTGGTGGTGATGGCGATAGTGGTGGTGATGGTGGTGATGATGGTGGTGGTAGTGATGATGGTGGTGATGGTGATGGTGGTGGTGGTGATGATGGTGGTGGTGGTGGTGATGCTGATAGTGGTGGTGATGGTGGTGGTGGTGATGGTGATGATGGTGGTGGTGATGATGATGGATGGTGACTATGGTGATGATGATGATGGTGGTGGTGATGGTGGTGATGGTGATAGTGGTGATGACGGTGATAGTGGTGATGGTGGTGGTGGTGATAGTGGTGGTGGTGGTAGTAATGATAGTAACAACAGCACCCAAAATTTACTGAGCACTTGCTGTGTGCCAAGCCCTGTCTTAAGGAGTCGATGAGCCTTATCTCATTGCATCTTCATGGCCACCCAAGGAGGTGTGGCTTCTTGTGTTATCATCCTATTTACAGATAAGAAAATTGAGGCTCAGACTGGCAAAGTCACCTCCTCAAGATCAAGGCCAGTTGGTAAGTGGTGAGGTAGGGACAGGAACCCGTGTCTGCCTGCCTACATAGCACTGCATTAACCTCTCATATTTGGTCCCCGCTGCAGGGACAAAGGTGGCCAGAAGGTGGCAGACCAGCTGGAGGAAACTGGCACACCCCTTGTCCCCTCCCGCCCCCCCACTCGCCCTTCCCTGGGCCACCTCACATACCCGCCTGCCCCGATAGCATCTGAGTGTGTGACTCACTACCTCCTCCGCAGACTGACTTCACAGCCCTTGTCTTCTTTGACCTCCGCAGTGGTCCTAAGAGGTAAACCTGATTAGCAGATGGGGAAACTGGGGCCAGAGAGGGGATGTGACTGGACAGAGGTCACGGAGCACAGTTCAGGAGGCAATTGGTCTAGAATGCAAGGTGCCTGACTCTCAGTCCAGGTTCTACCCAGCACCTCCCTGGGGCCGTCAGCCTGGTCACGGGGACACCCAAATGGGGGCAGCACAAGGTAGAGATGAGGGCACTGCCTGGCTGTGCAACCATAGGTGGGTGTCTCAACCGCTCTGAGCCTGGGTCAGGACTCAGCACAGGCCCTGGAACGGGACAAAATGTTGGTCCATGGATTTGTAGGAGGGTGCCCACGCTGGGCACGAGTGGTGGAAGCCCAGAGCCTTGGGATCCATGCAGGAGGCCACCCTGCCACCCACCGCCCTGGATGGAATGTGCTCACCCTAGAGGAGAGGACCCAGTACATCCCAGTGGGTTGGAGTCCAGTTAAGGACAAGCCAAAAGCCCCCTCCTATGGGTCTCGGAGGAGGAGCCTCGGAGGTGAAGAGCTTTCCCGGGCCTCACGTGAGTGGCTGAGCTGCGGGTCCCACGGGCTGCTCGGAGGAGGAGGTCCTCACACACACACAACCCGCTGCCACCAGGCTGGCAAGGCCTCTTGGCAGTGGGCACATCCAGGCTGGGCTGCGGCCCCCTCCGCAGCACCCAAGCTGTTGATAATGGGGGAAATTGAAAAAAACAAAACCAGATGCTTCCTTGAACATTTTTGGCATTCGTAAGGCTCAGAGTTTCATCCCAAACGCAGCTAACATCCTCTCCCCTGCTGCCGCCTGCCTTCAGCTCTACGCTTCCCCCACCCTCCAGGTGGGCAGCAGAGGGCCGGGAGGGCCAGCTCCCCTCTCTGGATCCCCCTCTCCCTGCCTCCCCCTGCCTCCTCCCCGCTTCCCCCACCCCGCCTTACAACGCTCCATCTTCTGTAGACTCAGCCCTCTGTCAGGCCTCGGCCTCCCCCGGGAGCCACGTTCCCGGTTGCTAGATCTGGCCCTGCGCCTGGGCCTGCCCCTTCCTCCGCTCCTGGGAGGCCGCGGCCTTTGCCAGGCCCTGGGGGCCTCCTGCAGAGGAAATGAGGCCCCAGCTGTGCTCCGGAGAGAGGTGACTGACGAGCTCGCCCAGCAGCACAGCGGGGGAAGGGCTGGGTCTCTGGGGGGGTTCAGCTGGTCTGCGTGTTGCTCAGGCGGCTTCGAGGGATGTTGTCCCACCTGCCAATTAGCAAAGAGGCAAAAGCCTGGGCTCTGGGCCTTTCCTCGACACCCGCCCCGGGGTTAGTCAGGGAAGGAAGCCGGCGAGGGGGCTCTGCTGTGTGTGCTGAGGGCCTCTGTGGCCTCAGTTTCCCATCTGGACACTGGGGGGATGTTCAGGCTGGATGGCCTCTCACGGCCCTCTGACTCTGATGCTGTAGGATTCTAGAACTGCCGCCCCCTATAACCTCATCTCCATCACTAAGGGCAAATAAAAGGGAAAAAGTCGCACCCGCCCCACCTAATCCTTTCCCGGCTTTCGCACCCACCCCACCTAATCCTTTACGCCAAGCAGCTCAGCTCTCTTGCCGGCTCCTCTGGGGGATGGCGGCAATGTGAATTTAAATAGAGTTATGCCGAAAGAGCATTACCCAGCGCGGTGCTGGCAGGGAGCAGCCCCGCTGAGCCGCAGAGGCAGGCCCCGGTCTGCCTGTTCGCGACGAGGGCAGCACCTTCGGACGATTTACAGTCAGGAGGCTTGATTAACCTTCCTCCCACCTGGCCCCCTTCCCAGGATTCTCCTTAATAGGTAGCTGCCTTCTCTGGGGGCGCTGGGGCCGGCTGCCGGGGACCCGCCGGGTGTAGGTGATCTGCTGGCACTGTGATGCCATCCACAACGAATGGGGACTCCAAACCAGCTCTCCGGGTGGCTCCGTGCCCCCTCCCGGCCAGGGGCGGCCGCCAGCCTGGGACGGGGTTCGAATGGCTGTCAGGTCTGAGCTGGGGGCTCAGCCATGGGGCTCCGGCCAGAACAGAGCTGGTGCCAGGAGCTGGGGGCAGCTGGGAGGCCCTGGCTCCCGCCACACAGCCCTGAGCCACCCCTGCTCTTTCCCATCACCTGAGCACCCTGGAGGGAGCGGACAGTCTGCCTGATAACTGCCGGGCACAGAGCAGACACTCTGGGCAGGGCTGTCCTTCCCCTGCCCTGGGCCGGAGGGTTTGTAACCTATAACTCAGCGGGGGCAGCTATGACAGGCGGGCAGGGCTGGCTGCGTGGGCTTGTGTTAGAGGTGCACTCCTTGGGGGCCCAGCACCCCCAAGCTCAGGCCAAGGGGGCATGGCAGTCCCCAGGGGGAGAGCCAGGAGCCGGAGGCCCAGTGGAGTTAGGCCTGAGCCAGGCTCTGGATTGACTACACAGCGGGGAGCAAGAGACCAGGTGAGCCCAGAGGGCAGGGATCCTCACGCCGTCAGAGCGAGGGGTCTCTGACCCCGGAGGGGCAGGGGTCAGCACGGGGAGGGGCCTTTACCTCCCACCGTCCCTCCTGACGCTGTGGGGCTTGTGGTGGCTGAATGGTGCCTGCTTTGGGGTTAAGTTCCAGAAGCTGCCCTTACCCCCCAGAAGTGGCGGTCGTGGTAGTGGTGATGACAGCTATGTGTAGGCTCCCAGGATGAATCAGATGCTTCTAGAGGGTCCGCCTGGCCCAGCGCAGGCCCCAGCCCTCGCTCAGAGTCCTGGCTACTGCTGGAGTCTTCGGGGTGGGCTCTCAGGGCCCCAGGAGCAGGGGGCTCCGGTCCTGTGCCTGCAGGTCCTACCCCCAGCCCCCTGAGCAGGCTCCTGGCCAGGGCCCTTCTCCCAGCCCCAGGAGGCAGCAGTGCGAGGGCGACCCAGCCCTGGTAGCTGTGTCCACGCGAGTGCTGGACTCAGCCTTGCATCTCAGGTCTGACATGGAGAGAAGTCCCCTTCCCCTTACTGAGCTGAACTCAACCCCTCCCACCCGTCAGACACACTCTTGTGTCCAGAGCCTCAGTCTTTCCTGGGAATTGCTGCTGGTTCGAACGTTCTGGGTCAGCCCATCCCATCGCCTCCAAACCCTCGACTTCTAGACACCTGCTAATACCTCTGGGGCCCCACCATCCCACCTGGTGCTTTGAATGAATTAGAAGAAGGCACCCATTTCAGCTCCCACCACCTTTCTCGGCCAGGCGCCCTTGTGCAGGGCACAGCCTGGACAAGTGTTCCAGGCGACTCTGCCTCATTTCTCCTCCTGAACCCCTAAAGCAGAAAGTCCTGTTGCATTAGTTGCATGAAGCTGGATCTCCCAGGTGCACCATTCTTTTAGGCTGTGAACAAATCCACTCTGGTTCCCAGTTTTGACTCAGCTGTTGGTGCCATTTGACATAGACTGGGTGCTGGGTGCTGGGTAATTGTAATAAGGCTGAGTGCTGGTAGTTACAATAAAACAACAGAGTCACCATGGACTGAGGGCCTGCAGGTGCCCAGCACCAGGCTCAGTGCTTGTCAGGCACATCTCCATGTGTTCTCAGCACCCTTGGGAGGCAGCTCTGGTGGTTTTAAAGAATTTCCATTCCTCTTTTAGGGCAAACCTAATTCCCCTGCCCTTGAATGTGGACTGTACCTAGGTGCTCACTTCTAATGAACAAAATGTGGAGTGTGACTTCTAACCATGGGTCATAAAAGACACGGTGGCTTCTTTTGCTCTCTCTGGTCCCCTGCTCCAGGGAAAGCCAGGGGCCATACTGTGAGGATGCTCAAGCCATCCTCTAGAGAGGGCCATGTGGTGAGGAGCTGAGGCCTCCCACCAAGCAGCCATGTGAGTGTTCCACCTTGGAAGTGGGTCCTCCAGCCCCAGTCAAGCCTTCAGATGATGCAGCCCCAGCCGGCATTTTCACTGCATCCTCCTGGGGGACGCTGAGCAAGAGCCCCCCAGCGAAGCTGCTCCTGAAGTCCTGACCCTCATGGACTGTGTGAGATAATAAACGTTTGTTGTTTCAAGCTGCTTAGTTTCGGCGTAATTTGTAATGCCACAGTCGATAACCAGTACAATAGGTATTTTTGTTCCCTGGTTGTTCAGACTTGAAAACCGAGCTCCAAGGTACCCTGGGGAGCAGGTCTGGCTTAAGCAAAGGTGCCCTGGCTGGAGCACCCATCTCAGAAAGAAAAGCAGTTGTCAGGAAAGGTGCACAGTGGGGATGAAACCAGGGATGGCCGTAGGGCTTTGGTTGCAGACCGAGGGGTTTGGGTCTGCATGTCCCCTTCCCTCCTGTCTCCCCACCCAGCGGTGGGGAGCTGCCCCTGTGGGCTCCAGAGTGTGGGGGGGTCTGCTTCACAAGGAGCTGCTGGGGAACCAGAAGTGGATCCAGGAAGGCCAAGGGTCTTATTCATTCATTCACTCGTTCATTCAATGATAACCAAGCCCCTACTGTGTGCCAGGAGCAACCACAATCCCTCCATTAAGACCCTCCCCTCCTCTCCCATCCTTTCCGGGAGAAAGCTGCCTCATTGAGCGCCTCGGCCCTCCTCAGTGGGGACACAAGTCAGGACCTGGGATGTTGGGCTGGAGGTCAGGTGCAGACTTGGGCAGGTTGGGACCAGGTGGAGAGAGGCCAAGGCTTGATGCTTCCCAGTGATGCCTGGCTCAAGACAGTGTGGGAAAGAAGGTAAGAGATTCCAAAAGCAAGGCCAGAGCAGGGGAATTGGGATTGAAGAGTGTTAAAGACAGTCCCGTCCTTTGACGCTGTAATTCTCTTCCTGGAAATCCACCTTAAGGAAGTAATCAGCAAGGCCGACAGCAATGGGGGCCGGGCGGGGGGCTGGAGGGGGAGGGGAGGCTGTTAGCTGGGCACTGTTTACAACAACCACAAAATAGAAGTAAATGTCCAAAAATAAGCGAGGCTTAAAAACGCTGTGTCCCCAGCCCCAACTCTGGAGTCCGATGACCCGGATATAAATCTCCAGTCTACAATCGTGACCTCTCTGTGCCTCTACTTCCTCTTCTGTCAATGGGGAGAATAACGGGACTTAGCTACGGGCCCCTGTAAGGGTTTGATGAGTTAGCACCCGGCGCAGGCTAAGCTCAGTTCCTGAAAGAGAGATCATCTTCCGTACATATTAGCTAATAGCATCATTACGCAGGCTTAACTCTAAGTGAGTTCTGGAAGCTTTAAGAACATGGGACAATCCTCACGGTCAGGTTATGCAATGGTATGTATGGTATGATCTCCATATGGTAAAACACGACATGCGCCGGAAATAACCTTCTCCACTTCAGCCTGAGGCCCTCCTCTGGGTTGAGGGTGGGACCTGGTCACTGGGGCACAGACGCTGGGTCACTTCCATCAGCGCTTTGGCCACGATCAGTGTCTGGCGCACAGTAGCAGTGGAGGTAACACAAGAACATGGTTGCGCTAGAATTCGCTGGATCACTGTGAGAGGGGACAGAGGTACACGTAAAGCCTATACACACAGCACCTGGGTGCCTTACGTTGGCTTCCCCAGAAGCAGAGATGTAAATACAAGAGGTTTATTTGGAGGTGATCCCAAGAAGCGCTGCCAGGGGAGTAGGAGGGTGAGGTAGGGGAGGGAAGGCAGCCTGCACTGGGTGTGTTGTGTATCAGATTGTACCGTGGCACCTGGAGCACCGGTCCCCAGGGGGCCTCTGGGAAACGGGGTAGACCATGCCGTTGCCAGAGAGTGAGGGAGCTGGGGTATTTACCCTTCACTCTCCCCCGACTCCCCTCTGTCGTTCGCCAAGGGCTGCCCTTGGGGGAGAGGGTGCAGTTGTTGGTCTCCGCACATTCTGGAACCGTGCGTGGTGAGTGCCCACGTGGGCAGAGATCCAGCAGTGCCCGCTGCACTGGTATCTGGTAAACATTGAGTAAATGCTGCTGGTATTTTCCCATCTCAATTCCACGGGCCTGCCCACAAAAACACCACCAAAAAAAAAAAAAAAAACACCACCAAGATCCTCTCCCCATGTGTGTGTGTTTTTGTTTTGTTTTACTAATGCTCTTTTTTTTTAAATTTTATTTATTTTTTAAATTTTTACTATTTATTTGGTTGCGCTGGGTCTTAGTTGCAGCAGGCAGGCTCCGTAGTTGCAGCTCACCAGCTCCTTAGTTGCAGCATCCGGGCTCCTTAGTTGCGGCAGGCATGTGGGATCTAGTTCCCTGAACAGGGATCAAACACGGGCCCCCTGCATTGGGAGTGCGGAGTCTTATCCACTGCGCCACCAGGGAAGTCCCCCCACCGTGTGTGTTTTATATCAGTACATACAAATAGATTCCCAAGACGTTGCTGGTCCCGTGGCCCATAGTGTCCGGTAACTACTTAGAAAAGACTGGAAGGAAGAACCCCAAATGGAAGCCAGGATCATCTCTGGGCACAACTAAAACAGGTGATTTTTACAACTGGAAAAACTGATGAAATCGAAGAAAGAAACATAGACGGACAGATTGTGACAGGGGCGACCATGAGGAACCCAGCGTTGGGAAGACACTTAGGGGAGCATCTCTGGTTTAGATTCACAGTTAATTCCACATTAGTGACACTAACTGGTGTTGGCTGCACACTCACCGTGCACCAGGTCCTGCACTGAGCCCACAAGTGCACGGCTGCATTTCCTCCTCCCCGCTGCCCTGGGAAGGAGGAGCTGGCCCTGCCTCTGTTTGTGCATTAGTCAGCTCCGGCTGCAGCAATGCTGTGTAATAACCACTCCCAACACTCGATGACTTACTGCAGCAGCATAAGTTTTTCTGGTTTGTGGCTCTGCTGGGTTCAGGCCTGTGCCTCATGTCTCTCAACCCCTTGGACCAGTGGCTTCCCAGGGCATGTGCTTTTGAAGGTCATGAGACAAGTGCAGGAGGGTATCTCTCAAGGTCTGGGCTCAGAACATCACTGCGCTTCTGCGTGCATTCCAGGAACCAAAGCAAGTCACATGGCCAAGTCCAATGTCAATGGGGTGGGAGGCACAGGAGAGTTACCAGGCGAGGGGCATGGCTGTGTGATTCCCTAAGAGGGAGCAATAATTCCATCTACTCCAGAGCCCACCACCTGCTTGTGACCTCGTCTCATGGCTCAGAGTTGATGACTCCAGCCTGGACCTCTCCCTGGAACCCCAGGCTTTGGTATTGATGCCCACTCCATACCCTTCTGCGAGGTCTACCAGGCACCCCACACTTAACATGGCAGGGACAGAACTCCTGATCAAAGTGCCCCACACGCCTCCCCTGGGCTTCCCCTATCTTGGTAAGTGGCACCACCACACGTCCACCTGGGTCTCGGGCCCCAGACCTCAGCATCACCCTTGCTCTCTCCCTTTACATCATTTGCCACACCCACTCCATCAGCCAGGCCTACTGGCTCCATCTCTAAAACGTGTCCCACATCTGTCCACTTCTTTCCATATCCACTGCTAACTCCCCAGTCTGAGCTGCCTCCATCTCTTACTAAGAGGGCTGCAAGCAACCTCCGTGGTCCCTGCCCTCCCACCCAGAGCCTCCTGAAGCCCAGCTTCAACAGGGCAGCCAAAATGAACTCGCAAAAACATCCATCAGCTCACACCATGTCCCTGTTACACTCTTCTGATGGTTTCTCAATGCAACCAGTGTAAAATCCAAACTCATTCCCTGCCCTGCCATCATCCATCCCTCCTTCCCTCTCCAACCTCACCTCTGCCCCCGTGTCCACTGTGCTCCAACCACAAGGCTTTTGTCAGGTCTTAACATATGCAGATCTCGATCCTACCTCAGGGCCTTTGCACCTGCTGGCACGTCTGCCTGGAGAGCCCTCCCTCAGAGCCTCCCATGGCTCCTTCTTGTCCTTCAAGCACCACCTCCTCGCCAACCACCCTGTATGACAGCACCCTGTTTTATTTTCCTAGAGCACATATCACCATTTGAAAGTATCTTATTTGTTCATTAGAATTAAGCTCCACATAGTAGGTGCTCAATAAATATTTGTTGAAAGAACTCTTTGATGGGTTGGACATGGGAAGTGACGGAAGAGGTGAGAGAGCAAGCGCTCTCCCTGGAGCTCAGCTGGTCTGGTGCAGGGTGCTGGGGGTGTGTGGGAGGCTTTCAGATGGGTCTCCAGAAGGGGGCATGGATTGCACGGGAACCACGGCTCTTGAGCCCTGGGCCCCGCCAGAGGGTGGTCCAATCCCTGCTGAGGCTTGGGACATTCTCACCCGCAGGAGCTCTCAGGGGCCGGTCTACCTGCTGGGCTCTCCCTATCTGGCCTCACCTGGCACTCCGGGTGAGACCTGGAGCATGAGATGGGGGGCACCTGGAACCTCCCACTCCAAGGCCTTAGGCTCCAGGAAGGCAGGGAGTCAGAACCCAGCAGAAAGCCAGGGCCACACCCTCAGTGAACAGGCAGACTGAGAACAAATCCACCTGCGGGTAAAGGAGCCAGGAGAATAACAAGGAAAAAGTGTCTCCCGCAAGTGTGTGGCCACAGGCTTGTTCTCATGGAGACTTAGGCTCTGAATTTATTCTACCCCTCGTGGTGCTAATGAGAACAGCAAGTGCTACGAGCACGCTGGGAAGCCATTTGGCCATTGTTCCATGAGGGCCCGGCCCTCAGCCTTTGATGCTGGTGGGTGCCGGGCAGTGTACCTGGAAAGTGGGGGAGTGGTGGAATGGGAGATAGAACGATGACCGACAGGCCCCTCCTCACGCTGACACATTTCTGAGGTTTGACCAGGATGCCAACTTTGGAGCACAGATGACAGCCGGCCACGGCTGCAACACAGACCCTCTGGCAGGCGTGATAGGAAAGGACACCACCCGCACGAGCAGAGCAGCACATGGGGGAAGGCTGCCCGGCCACCCTGAGGCCCAGATGAATGGGGCAAGGCAGGTGGGGTAGGCCTGCGGGACAGGTGCTCAGGAGATATCTGTGGAATGACTGAGTGAGTGAGCAAGGGGGCTTCCAGCAGGCACACCAGAGCCACCATTACCCACGCGGTACCCACAGGTACACCGGGAGAAAACCAGGTGTGAGATACAGGGCGCCTGCAGCCCAGATACTGCTAGTGGGGTGTCAGACGGTATGGCCACATTGGAATGCAATCTGGCTGTTTCGTATAAAGTTAAACTTACTCCCATCCCATCACCCAGCAATTCCAAGGAATGTGTACACGTGTGCACCAGCATGGGCGTACAAATGTTCACAGCCACACTGGGCTTGACAGCCCCAAATGGAAACGTCCCAAATGTCCATCACCAGGAAAGCGGTTAAGCCAATTATGCAGAACCATAAATAAAATACTATTGCAGTAAAAAGGAACAAACTACTGAAATACACAACGTGGATGAATCTCAGCAGCCTAATGCTGAGCGAAGGACGTCAGATCCAAAACAGCAACGTGCCATGTGCTTCCATTACATGAAATGTAAGAACAGGCAGAACGAAGCGATGGCGATGGAAATCGGAGCGCTGGTTACCTCGGGCCATGGCGGGTGGGCGGTGCGTCGGGGGAGGGCCGTGAGGGAACTTTCTAGGCTGATGGAAATGACAGGTGTGGTGGCCGAAATTCACCACACTCTACCCTCGAGATCTGTGCATTTTATCATATGTAAATTAGACTTTATTCTTTTAAGTTAAAAAAGGTAAATAGGCATGAGAGGAGAAGGGACTTTCCAATAATACGGTAGACTAGATGCCTACAACAGAAGAGCCTACAAAGGTTGGATATGATGTCACAAATATCTTTTAAATGTGCAGCTAAACTGAAAAAAAAAAAAAGGAGATCAACAGTGGCCAGAAACCAAAAGGTGGCAGGGAACCTGCAGGGAGATGGGCAGAGAGTAGGAAAAATTCCAGCTTTGGGGGAAGGGAAGAGAACAAGGAAAAAGTTTCCACTTTTTTTTTTTTTTTTAATTGGAGTATAGTTGCTTTACAATGTGTGTAAAAGCTTCCACTTTAGGGACTTCCCTGGTGGTGCAGTGGTTAAGAATCCACCTGCCAGTGTGGGGGACACAGGTTCGAGCCCCGGTCCGGGAAGATCCCACATGCCGCGGAGTAACGAAACCCGTGCACCACAACTACCGAGCCTGTGCTCTAGAGCCCGGGAGCCACAACCAGTGAGCCCATGTGCCTAGAGCCCGTGCTCCACAAGAGAAGCCACCACAATGAGAAGCCTGTGCTCCACGAGGAAGAGTAGCCCCCGCTCGCCGCAACTAGAGAAAGCCTGCGTGCGGCAACGAAGACCCAATACAGCCAAAAATAAATTTAAAATAAATAATTTTTTTAAAAAAAGTTTCCACTTTAGACTAAAAACTACAGGTCTGTTCTCATGAAGATTTGGGGTTTGAATTCATTCTACATGCAGGGTGAGAACTTAAAGTAGCCCTGAGTTCAGAGCATCCTCAGGTGCCCGGTGGAAACAAAAGCCATTCTTCTAGGGAAGGACAAATTCTCATCCCAGAACACACCGGATTCCCAAAAATAAAGCTCTAACAAAGAAGGAACACACAATCCAAAATTACAAAACACACGGGGAAACAATCACCATGAGTGAGAGTTGGCAGACATAGTGACCGACAGGATTAACACTGCGGGAACTCGAATGGTGGATCCAGTATCTTACAGCACACAGAAAGCAATAGAAAACAAGTCACGCCATTTTGGAAAGTCTGGCCGCTTGTAAGTTGGGATTTTTGTTTGGTTGGTTGATTTTTGTTGGCTGCAAGATTTTTGTTCTCCACGCCCAGTTCCTTTCATTCAACAACAAGCACTGGGAACCCAAGCTTTCGCTGCATAGGGAATTCAGCAGCTGTGGGTTCTGGAGAAGTGGGCTCTGGGGCCAAATTGCAGAGCTCAAATTCAAGCTGTGATGTTTATCAGATGCGTAACCTTGAGCAAGGTACTTGGCCTTCACGTACTTAGTTGTGAGATGGCGTAAGAAGTAAGAGCATCTGCCTCTTAGGTTCTTGGGAGGGTTTCAGTGAGAAAATCCAAGTCACCTGCATGGTGCCTGGCACAGTGGGCATTCAGTAAAACGGCACTTATCCTGATTCCTCTAAAATGAAAACGGAAACGGCTCCAGTTCAGGTCACCTGCTGGTCGGATTTCCTGCTTGGCCTGAATTCTGGACCTCTGTAGCATCCCTCCCCTGCCCTCCCATAGCTGGACCTTTGGACCTTTGGACCTTTCTTTCACCTCGCCTTGCGCTGACCTCGGCGGGGGCGGGGCCCACTCCCTCCTTTTCCCCCAAAGCCTTGCGAACACAGGCTGTTGCGCAGAGCAGACTCTTACCAAAGACCGGGGGGTAACAGATGGGATCTCCTGCAGCACCGCATGGAAACCACAAACCTGCCTCTCGTATTCATAACCGCGATGGGGTCCCCAGGCCAGCCTCCTCCCGAGGTCCCCATCCGGTTGGGTGGGCTTCAACCTCTCCCTCTCTTGTTCCCTCTGCCTCCCTTCTCCCTCCCTCACGGCCCCTCCCCTTCCAGCTGCTTCTGCCAAAACCACATTTCTCCCTGGGTTTCTAGCCTCCCTCCTGGGTCCTGCCCTCCCCTCCCTGGCCAAGCCTGAGCCTCAGCTTTTCACACCCAAATATTCCATCAGGATGTTCTGCTGAATAAAAAGCCAGAACTGTGCCTCCAGCTTTTAAAATAACAGTGTTCCTGTCCTGCTCCATGTTTCCAGGGCACTGATTATGTCTCGGAGACCCATGGGGAGGTCCCATCTCGCCCCTTCTGCCTGAGTTATCCCTCTCCCGGGTTCCAGACGCAGCCTTGAGGGCCCAGCCTTGGCACGCGTTTCTCTGGTTCCCTCCGAAGGGCACGCCGCAGAGATGCCACACACAGAATCCCAGTGGACTCGGGGTGCAGACCCACCGGCCCGTGCACAGCTCATCAACGCCAAGACCTCACACACTCACACACGCACGTTCTCTCCATACTAATTCTCGCCTTTGATCGCGGCCCCTAGTCTGTCATCGCCACTCAGTGTTGACAAAGCAAAATACAAAATAGAAAGAAAGAAATCCGCCCTGTCACTTGGAATGTCCCTACACCCACCGGGCTTGGCAGTCCCCACTCCCGCCCCCGCCTTTGTATTATGGGTTTATGTCAAGGTATGTTGGATGCTAAATTAAATGTCAGCGCACTGTACGTTTCTGGCTCCAGCCGCAGAAAATGAGGAGCTGGCATTGGAGACCATCCAGTTGTTCCTCTCCCCGTGCCTAACCGTGAGGGGTGACAAGCCTATTGAATCATTGCACAGTAGCTTTCCATGCCACGGGAAGCCAAGATAAATTTATTTTTAATGATAAATGTGACTGTCAGAGTTAAGTTGAGACAGCTTTTCAGTGAGAGTCGAGTGCCCTCGGCAGCGTGGGGAAGAGGCTGGGTGGACGAAGGCCAGTGGTCCCAACAACCCTGCCAGCCGGTCCCTGGGGCCCCATGAGACAAAAGTATTCAACACTCAGCCCACTTTCACTGAGCTCCACGTTCACTGGTCTCAGGCCCAGCTCTAGCCAACCAAAAGGATGGAGGCAGGGGAGAAAGGGAGATACACTCCAGCAGTGCAGAGCCCTGGGTTCAGATTCTGGTCCCATTAGTTGCTGTGTGATCTTGGCCAAGTTACTTAACCTCTCTGAGCTTCAGTTGCCTCATCTATAAAATGGGAATATTAATAACACCCACAGGTTTTTGGTGAGGATTACATGAAATAAGATATATTGCTGGGGCTTCCCTGGTGGCACAGTGGTTGAGAGTCCGCCTGCTGATGCAGGGGACATGGGTTCATGCCCCGGTCCGGGAGGATCCCACATGCCCCGGAGCGGCTGGGCCCGTGAGCCATGGCCGCTGAGCCTGCGCGTCCGGAGCCTGTGCTCCGCAACGGGAGAGGCCACAACAGTGAGAGGCCCGCGTACCACAGAAAAAAAACAAAACAAAAAAACCCAAAAAACAAAAAAAGAGATATATTGCTAATGAATGGTACACAGAACATGAAAAATGCTTCCTGGAAAGTAGCTATTATTTACATCATTTTACTAAGAGCACTCTTACCCAAGTTATGTAACTTACCATTTGGAGTCAGTTTTGTCATCCATAAAATGAGGATACCAATAGCTCTTGTTTATGAGGGTGGTTGGGAGGATACAGCGTGCCTGGCACAGGGCTGAGTGTAGGGAAGATGGGCAACGGATCACAGCCAGTCAAACAGAAGTAACCTGGATGCTGTCACCCAGCGTCTCTGGACACTCTCTCATCTTCCTTTCCACCTTCCTCATGTCGGCATGTCTCACTGCCTGCCCTGTACCCACTGCCTGCTAAGGGGGGTGCCCTGCGTCAGGATCCCACAGCCATGCCCTCCTTTGGACTACGGTGGGCACCTGACCAAGGACAGCTGTCTTCGGCCGGCTAATGACCTATGATGGATATGTCCCGGCTCCAAGGGATAAGCAGGTCGAATCACAGCCCGTCTCTCTGGAATTTAAACTAAAAATCCCAGACGAGAATTTTCTGTTGGTGGGGCCATCACACCTAGGTGGCCACGGGCAGGAAAGACAAGAACACGGGGAATCGGTGAGCCAGAGGGAGAAGGGTGAGTGGATGCGCAGGGAGTGGGCGGTTGGGGCGCCAGAGCAGCCTGGGGGGTCCTGGGTTCCGGATCCCCTGAGGTCCTGGCTGGTTCCTGGAATGCCCTGTCTTGGGCTGGCTGGAAAGCCCTGATCCCACTCTATCCCGCTGAGCACACGTGGGCTGATCCCTGGGGCTCTGTGGACACCAACTTTGTCCAAAGGAAATCAGAGGGCGGGGCACTGTCCCCTCTGCGGGGTCAGCTGCACTTTTGCTCACTGAGATCTCCTTGGGCCGCTGAACAGGGGGGCCTCTCCCCTCCCCAAGACACCACCCCAAGCGTGTCAGGTGAGGGCAGTGTGTAAGGCGCTGAGCAAACGCCTGCAGGCTCCTGGCAGAGCTGCGCCAGGGCTGACTGTTCTTCTGGGGGGCTGAGCAGGGGCCTCATCACAGAGGGGGTGATGGGTGAAGACCACGACACATGCACTCACCACAGCCCCGCGGGCAGGAAAGTGAGGAGTCTACGACCGAGCACGTGAGACAGCCTGACAGCAAACAGTGCCAGGAGGAGCCGCTAGGTGGCCCCCGCTTAGCTGTCCTAACCGCCCTTCTGCAGGCCTGGGAGGCGATGCTCCAGCCAGCGGCCTCCGGTTGGCACCTACCCGTGCAGGCTGCTGTCGCTCTCCATCCTCTGCCTTTGCTTTTTGGCTTCACAAAATGCCTTCCCCCCAACATGCAGCTGTCCCCACCTTCACAGCCTGGCTCACACCCCTCCTTCTCCAGGACGCCTTCCCTGCCCACCCAGAGCAGATACCCTGAAACTCTTTCGGTCCTTAGTATCCCTCCCAACACTTAGAATCTCAGTTCAGGGTCCCCCCAGGGTGGTCTTCTGTCTGTGCATAGACACGTCTGGAGTTTACATCCTCTCCCCAAACTGGAATCGATTTGCAGTCCCATCCTCATGCCTACAAACCTCACAGTTCCTCCATTTAGAAGGGGGAGATTGTGATTTCTTATTCAATGAGAAAATTGAGGCTTGGAGAAGACAGGAAATCTGCCCAGGTCATAGTGGGAAAGTTGCCCAGGTGTTTCAATGCACCATCTCTCAGAACTTCACGAGAGCCCTTCTGAAGAACGTGCTGTTAACTTTTTAGCATCCATGGGGAAACTGAGGCTCAGAGGCACAGCTGATTGCCCAAGGCCATCTGGCCCGGGCCCTGTGCTTTCCACTACACCCCTCTGCCCAAGCCTGATGGCCCAAGCCATCACCTGCCAATCCACAGGAAAGGCCTCCGGGGAGATATGCCATTCAGAAAGAGCCATGGGGCCAGGACTCCAACCCGGGTCCCCTGACTCCCAGCTAGTGCCGTGGGGCCCACTCCGGGTCGCTGGGCTGCCTCCCTTGGGGCAGAGGGGGTGGGGCAGCAGGTGAGGCCGGCAGGCAGCCCTGGAAGGAAGAGGAGGCTGGGGACAAACAGCTGGCAGGTTGTGAACCCAGCTTCTGTGGGTGAGTGACAGTCTGCTTAGGTGGCAAGGGGCAGGGGGTGCCCCGGACCCCCAGCCCCAGGTAGTCTGCTGCATCCGTGAGGGGCCGGGAGAGGGAAGAAGATGGGGCGACAGACTGGCAGCCGGCAGGAGAGAGACGAAGATGGTGCCAGGGAACAGCGTGGCGGGCCAAGGCGCCCTGGGAGCCGGGAAACAGCTTTGGGGAGAAGCGGGGGGCAGGGAATAGGGGGGTCTATTCTGAAGCTGGGGGAGCAGAAGATAAGGGGCCGCAGAGAGGGACGGGCGTGGCAGTCGGTCAGGCCTCCGAGGCGGCCCGGGGAGGGGGCGGCCCGTCAGGAACGCGGCGTCGGGTCGTGTGGGCGCCTCCCGGTCAGAAGCCACAATGGCAGCTCGTTAACAGCGCAAATTAAGGACTTTGTCAATTACCTCTGAAGGCTGCACCGGGCGGATTAAATGCTTTTAAAAGTGCTGCCAATGGAAAGGGGCGACTAAGAAACCTCTCCCGGCACAAATCCCTCCTCTACCGGGCAGAGGAGGAGGCGGGGGCTGAGGCAGCACGGGGCGCGCCCGGCAAACGCGGGCGATCGGCCGGGAGCGCGGCAGAGCGCGGAGCCGCTGGTACTCGAGACCGCGGCGCCGGCGGCTGCCGCGGCGGCGGAGACCCCCATTCAGCCCGCGGGCCGCCTGGGCTGGGAGGCGTCGGGCCGGCTCACCGTCCGCGAGCGCCGGGACCCAGGTCTACCGACTGTGGCCGAAGCGCCCCCAGAGCCGGCTCGCGGGTCGGGGTCCGGAGGGGGCGGTCCCTGGTGGCTGGAGACTCCGGGACTGGGCGCACTGGCCCCGGGGTCCGGACTCAGACCTCGGAGACCGGCAGGGGACGCACGCCGGCCGGCCCACACCCCAGGCCCAGCCCGGGTCTCAGGGTGAGCCCAGCGCCCTGAGGGGGCCAGGAGGAGCGCGGCGCCGCTCCTCAGACACGCCCGACGGCCCATCCCGGGCGCCCACGGGGCCCGCCCGGCGCCGCACCCCCCGCGCACGGTGAGTTGGCGAGGGTCCGGCCCGGGAGGAAGTTTGCGAGGAGGCGGCCCCAGGGGCTCTCGGGCCCCTCCGGAGCCGGCGAGGGCCTGGCTGCCCGCGGCTGTTTACTGCCCTCCGGGCTGGGCCCGGGGGTCTGGGCCGGTCTGCCTGCTCTCTATTAGGCTTTGGGGAGGTGGAGTTTATCGCCGTCCGCAGTGTGTGCGTGTGTGTCAGAGGGAGACCGGGCTCGGAGCAATAAAAGGCAAAGAGAGTACGAGACAAAAAAGACACGGAGATTGAGAAGGAGGAAGGGAGGAGGGAGGAGGGAGGAGGGAGGCGGGAAGAGGGAGAGGAGCGCGCAGGGGGAGGCGCGGGAGGCGGGAGCGGGGACGGCGCGCAGCGCGAGCGGCGGGCAGGCGGCTGGCTGCCGGCGGCTCTCGCGCTTCCGCTCCCGCTGTCGCCCGCACACACCCGCGCACACGCCGGCAGGCACACACACTCGCACACCCGCACACGCACGCCCGCTGGCCCGGGCCGCCCCGGCGCTGGGCACCGAGGCGGGAAGCCGGCGAGCAGAACGCGCCCCTCGTCCGAGCCCGCGCCCACGTCGGCGCCTTTGCGCTCCGCAGCGGCGCGCCTCGCCCGGCGTCCCCACCAGTCCTGCCGGAAGATGGTCAACGACCGGTGGAAGACCGTGGGCGGCGCTTCCCAACTTGAGGACCGGCCGCGCGACAAGCCGCAGGTACGCGCGGCCCGGATCGTGGGGACATGGGGCGGTGGGCGAGGCAGTGGCCTCTCTGGCCTGCGGGCTGGGCACCCGGGCTGGAGTTTGGGGCGTACCCCCGTGAGGCTCGACAGGCCCGGGTTGGGGCGGGCACCCTCCTCTCCTCCTCCTCTATAGGAGGCTTGAACTTGAGGTTCGGGCTGTGGATGGGGGCGGCACCCCTGCAGAAGCCCCTTTGCTCCACAACGGACTCAGGTGCACATCTGCGCAGAAGCAGTAGGGGACCTACGGAGTTTACAGTGTCACCGGCCCTTAAGTGTGAGTCTCCGTTTCCTCACCTCTACAATGGGCATCTGAACCACTAAAGTATTCACCCTGAGCACCCCCTGTGCTAGGCGGCTGGCATGCGCCCCATCACCCCCATCTCCTCTGAATCCTCACACTTTAGCCAGCCGACCCCCGACCCCATACAGTAGAGAATCAATAAATATTTGCCTCATGTGAGAACCCTGGATATTGTGATTCTCCAGCTTTAAGACAAGGAAAGTAAGACTCAGCGAGGGTTGCTTCTGCCCGAGGCTATGCAGCTCTGCTGGGATTTGAACCTGGATCCTTGGGCTCCAGGTCTGTTCATTCCACCCTTCTTGCTGCCTCTTCAGGGGCAGTGGAGGGTGCCCAGGGCTGTGGCCTGGAAGGGGGTGAGGGCAGAGCTCCAGGGCTGGCCAGAGAGGGGGCTGGAGATGGGAAGCTGAATGGAGGGGCAGCCCTGAGGCTGCCCCAGGCTGGGCTGCCAAGGGACTGGGGCAGGCAGGCGAGATGAGGAGTCCGCTCGGCAAGGAGAGGAAATAATGGAGCTGCCCGTTTTAAATTTCAAATTTCTCCCAGACAGATGTCATTGGGGAAGGAACAGTTCTTGTTTGCAGTGGCAGGAAGGGGGTGGCAGGGGCGGGCCTTGGCGGCCCCTCACTCCCAGGAGCGGCAGCCTGCGCATTCTGTCTGGAGTGACACTGCCGTGGCATGCCTCCACACTTTGCAAAGCCCTTTCCCAACCGTCTGCACAATCTCACTTTCTGCAGCAGCCTGGGGGCTAGGCAGGGATGCACATGCCCACGTCACAGGGGGATGGTAGCTCAGAGAGGTCGAGGCCTGCACCCAAGTCACACAGCATGTTAGCAGGAGAGCAAAGATTCAAAGCCAGGTCTGACCCCAAGCCTCTCCCAATGCCTTCCCGGGCTGGTCTATTCCTCTGTTAAATCAGGTGCACACCCAAGCCAGCCCCAGACAAAAAGTCCTCTCCTGCTGGGATCTGACTTTCTCCCAGCTTAGCAAGAGCAGTCTTACCTCCTCGACTTGTTCAAGCCATCTCCAGCCTGGCCCGCTGTCCCTTCCCGTTAGTTTCCTTACAGGTACTGGTTGCTTGTCATCTTGTCCTTTGCCAGCCTCTGGTCCCACACCAGACTGCCCATTTCCAAACCTTTGCTGTCTCATCTTCCCCCAAACACACACACACACACACACACACACACACACACACACACACACACTTCACTCAGGAAAATCCTACATATACTTCAAAACCTACTCAGATGCCACCTCCTCCAGGAAGCCCTCCCTGATGCCTGGTGGCTCTGCCTTGAAGTCCCAGCAGCATTTAGCCTGTGCTTCTCAGCTGCCTTTATCTCTCCCTGCCATGTTCCCTAGCCTTGAGTCCCTATTCCATCAGGAGCTCCCTGTGGACATGCACTCCTTCTGGGCCCCCATCCTGGGGTCTCCCCCTGAGTCCAGTCTCCTGTCCTTCCATGCAGCTCAGGTTGGGAGCTGAGGGATATTTGCTGAATTGAACTGCATGAAGCCCTGCCAGGAGGAACTGTGGGAGAGGAGCCAGCAAGTGCTGATGTGTCTCAAGGGGAGGTGGCTTCTAGGGGATCTATTTGAAATGTGGCTTTAAGGCCTCCTGGGTAGGCCCCAGCCTCTCCGCTGCTTCCTGGAAAATATATTCCAGCTGACACCAGGCCAGAGCCCAGCCGTCTGCCCCTTGGCATTGGAGGCTGCCGAGCGCTTGTGGTCCTAGAGGCCTGGGCCAGTATCAAGCACCACTTCCCCACTCCACTCCTTTGGTGATCCAGCATATAGACAGGCTGCCCTGTGCTAGCTCCAGGCTTGCCTGAAGATTCAGATACGAGACCAGGCCTTTCCTGTGCCCACTGTTGGAAGAGAGAACCTCACCTGCCCTAGTTCTCTTGGGCCTGGCCTTCTCTCCTCCTCTGCTTCTCCAATAGTTTCATCTTGACTATTGACATGCTGTGTGACTCTGGGTAAGTTACTCCCCCTCTCTGAGTCTGGGCTTTACCATCTGCAAAACAGGAAGAGCAATCCCTGCTTCCTCCTCACTTCACAAGGGCTGTTAACGAGGGCCGAGTGAAATACTGGTGTGCTTTGCAAACTGTAAAGCTCCGTGCACCCTTGAGGAGCGTTGCTCTTAAAGTAGCCTGTCCCTTTTTACAGGCTGTCAGCGTCCCGATCCCCCCTTTGCCCACCAGGGAAAGCAACTTGACCACCCAGTTCCCTCCAGAAGGGCCTGGCTGAGGTTCTTTAACAGGGCACTTCCTCCAGAAAAGACGCCAGTGCCACACTCTTGAGTGCCAGCTGGGTTCATTTGCAGATCTCTCCTTTCTTAGTCAAACCACCCTGGGAGGTTGGCGGCAGGAACGATCAACCCATTTGACAGACGAGGAAACTGAGGCTAAGAGAGCCGCAGCCAGGACTCGAACCTGGGTCCTCTAGGGTGGCCGATGAGCCTTATTGGGAAGATGCAGGGAGAGACGCTGACTGCCCTTGACTCAGCTCACTCAGGCATATTATGTAATTCCCAAGGAGAGGGCTCCAGCGCCCAGTGTGTGATCCCAGGGCATGCGCGGCACCCAGTGCCATTGAAGGGCCTGCATCCAAGTGTTGCTGTTTCAGGGACAGCCTTAGGCCGGCTCTGTCCCAGGCCTGTCTGGCCTCAGCTCCTCATTGGCTGGGTGACGTTGGACAAGGTGCCAACTTCGTGAGAACGTCCCTTCTCCCCTTGCAGAATGAAGGGGCTCTCACAGCCTTAGGGCAGGAGATTACGGTGGAATATTTGCCAGGAGTTTGGAGTTGCTCAGATAAAAGGATCTAGAAATAGACATGATTCTCCTAGTCTTGGAGTGTGGGGCAGGAAGTCACTCTGTAACCTTCTCCCCTGTTGCGGGGAAGGGAGGGCTTTTTTCTGAGCAGTCCCTGAGTCAAGCCACTCCACAGGGAGGTCGACCTCTGAACTATCCCAGGCCATGTCTCCTAATATTTTCAAAACTTTGAAAAATATTCCAGAAAGGAAAAAAAAATTCTCGTTGGGAAGTTCTTCTTGATGTCTAACCTAAAGCCTGCTGCATTTAATTCACTCAGTGACTATTTATAGAGTCCCTGCTTCATCTAGGAGACGTAGCTGTGAACCTGTGCCTCGGGAGCTTAGAGTCTCATGGGAGGGACAAACTCACATCGTGGGATTATTACAAACCACGATGGGCACTAAAAAGGAAACAATACACGCCTCTGTTGTCTTGTTGCCTGGGGTTTGGGCTGAGGTCACTGTGCCTGGGTTGAGAGAGAAGGAGGGTGAAGTAAGTGAAGAACAGGGGCTACAAGTCAAGGACTCCTTCCTTCTCCTATTTCCTGCGCCCCTCCTCTGGCCACGGGCTGCCCCACGGAGCTCACCCGCTAGCCCAGTGGTGTGGCTGTGATGGGGAGGCCAGGAGGCCAGGGGAGGCCAGGGGTGGGAGTGCAGAGACCACTTCCCCGGGGAGGTGATGCTTAAGCTGAGCAGCATTTGCCAGATCTGTGCTCCAGGGACACCAAGGTGTGTTGGGGGAAATGACAGAAGCCAGGCAGGTGCAGAGAACCACCAGGCGGAGGCTGGAGGAGGGCAGCTATAGCTGAGGCTGGTATGGGGGAGGCGGGGTGGGACCTGCTCCTGGGCCTCCGCAGCCCTGGAGGGGTCTGAGCACGAGTGTCCTGGGCCCTTTGCCATCAGGAGCGTCCCTGGCCGCCGGGTGGGGAATTGGTTGGCGGGGCCGGGAGGAGGCAGGGGGGCTAACGAGGAGATGGTTGTGGTGATGTAGAAGCAGATAACGGGGCTTGGACCAGGGCAGGGCTGGGGGCGTGGGGACAGAGGGGACCAGGGGATTAGAGGAGGTGGAGTGGACAGAGCCAGGTGCTGGCTGAGCGCGGGGGTGAGGGAGGGGAGCACAGGGAGGTTTTGGAGGGGGCGGCTGGTGAGGCTGGTACCATCCCCGGGTGGGAATCGCAGGAGGGCTCAGGTGTGGGGTGGAGTGAGCCTGGTTTGGGGCTCCGTGGGCTGGAGGCCTGGAGCTGTGGGGGGTGGGGAGGGTGAGCAAGACCCTCACAAGAAACACCTGGAGACCCTCCCGCATCTGAAACGGACCCGAAGCTGAGTGCTGTCGGGGGAGTGACCGAGCTTGGGTGGCTTGGAGCCTCCGGGAGGGGGCAGATGTGAGCCGCTCCCAGACCCTTCTCTTTGTCCCCTAGAACACCTCTGGCCACTCCCCCCAGGGCCTTCCCGGTGGCCTGAGGCTTCAGATGGCCCTCAGCATAGGTCACATTAAGAGGCAGGACAGGGCTTCCCTGGTGGTGCAGTGGTTAGGAATCCGCCTGCCAAGGCAGGGGACACGGGTTCGAGCCCTGGTCCGGGAAGATCCCACATGCCGCGGAGCAGCTAAGCCCGTGCACCACAACTACTGAGCCTGTGCTCTAGAGCCTGCGAGCCACAACTACTGAGCACGCGTGCCTAGAGCCTGTGCTGCGCAACAAGAGAAGCCACCGCAATGAGAAGCCCGCGCACCGCAACGAAGACCCAAGACAGCCAAAATTAAATAAATAAAATAAATGAATTTATTAAAAAAAAAAAAAGAGGCAGGACAGGGCACTCTTCCTCAGGGCTCATAGAACAAGTCCCAAGTCTTTGGGACCCCAGAGTTTTGAGCAGAACATCCAGCTCCTCATTTTAAGGGGTCTCTGGGATCCCCCTTCTGCCAGGGTCAGGGGATCAGAGTCCAGCCCAGGTCAGGAGTCATTTGCCTGGCCGTGGGAGCAGATGTGGGCTCCTGGGGAGAGGCGAGGAAGACTTCCCCAGGGGCTCTAGGCTGGGCAGGGGCTGGGCTGCCTGCCCCCTACATGATCCATGAGCCCATGTGCAGCTCTGAGTCCCTGCTGGGCCCAGAGCACACACCACGTCCCCCCTGGATTTCCCAGTCCACAGCCGCACAGTGTGTTTCTGCCACGATGAACAGCCATGCTGCCAGTGGCTGGGGTGTGCCTAGGAGATGGGGGGCTGGGAGCAGCCTTGCCTGGCCTCCCCCGGGGGGAGACTTTCTTCTTCCCCCTTTGGTACAAGGAGTGTAGTCTCAGCCTACCCAGGGGACCACGACCCAGCTTCCTTAAAAAGCAAAGAAGAAGAGGGGGTGCGGGCTGGGCGGAGCACGGTGGCCGTGAGCCTCTTCCTCCAGAGCTCTCCTGGCCTCCGCCAGACCCCATGGCCACCTCTGGAGGCTGGGAACTCGGAGGAGGCAGCTGGGACGGACGCCACCCCTCCACCGAGGCAGCTCTGGGGCTTCCTGCCCCCCACCTCCCCGGGCACGAGCCCATCTTGTCCTCCCCTTGGCTGGGACTTCCCGGGCAGCCTTGGACCGGGGGCCAGCACGGGGGCTCACACAGGGGACAAGACCACACCTCTCCAGCCGGGAGCTCACACGGGTGTTTAGTACCAGCAGTGGGTCTCAGACCCTGGTTCCTCTGAGGCTCACCGCCTGGGATACCTTCCCGATCTCCAGGCACCTTGCCCCTGAGAGGCGGGGGCCCTGTGTGCATCCTCCCGCCTCCCGCAGATCCCAGGGGTGTGGGCACCCAGTCTTCCCCAGCCCAGGGCTGATGAGTAAGCGCCAGACCCCCGCACGCTCCGCTGGGCTGCTCACGCCTGAAGCCCCCCCTTAGCATCTCGGGCAGATTTCTTTGCAAGGCACGTAAGCGGCAGCCTATAAAAGCGAACAGCACTTCATGTTTAAGGTGATCTCTGAAGACTGATTCTCCTCTGCTGAGTGGCCTGTTTTATCTCCAGGCTCGTCGTCCCCCTGCCCCTCAGGGGACACCTTGTAGCCTTCTCCAGCCCCTCCCCTCCCTTGTGCCTTCTGTCTTCCCGCCAGGGACCAAGGGCCTGGGTGGAAGTGGATGCCGAGAGGGCTGGGATCCCGGGACACAGGAGGGACGAGGCCGGCCACTCTGCCTCGCCAGCTGGGGACCTTAATGCTCTTCAGTGGAGGACGTCGCTCAGAGCAGCTCGGGGCAAGGTGTCTCCCAGCGGACTCCGGGAGGAGCCTGACAGGGACTCACTTGCTGACACAGGGTTTGTCTCTCAAACCCCAGTCACACTTCTGGCAGAGGCGGGAATGGGGTCAGATGGCTCAGCAAACAGTCTCGGCACAGATGGGCGATTCCAGAGTCACACGGGCCTGGGTTCAAATGCTGGCTCTACCGCTTGCCTCCCATGTGACCTTGGGCAAGGGTCTTCTCTCTCTGAGCTTCAGTTTTCCCATCTGCAGAATGAATCCAGCCACAGCAGGGGGGTGTTGGAGGTTTCAGTGGCAGGAACACCGTACGCACTCAAGGATGAGCGGTGATAAGGCAGTGCCTGCCCGTGTGGAACGTGCTGACCCGCAGTGACAGGGATGGGGCGGCCTGGAGGTGGCCTTCATTCTCTGCCAGGCCATCCCAGGTGGGCACAGGGCTCAGCGTGGAGGTTATGGCCTCTGCCCTGCCAAGCACCATAGGTCCCAGGGCCTTTGCCTCCTCCCCAAGCCAGCAGGGTCACAGAGAAATGACCTGGTCCATCTGTCTGTCCCTCCGTCAGTCCAACAACCAGCCGCTCTGCGCCTTTTGTGGGGTGGAGGGGCTCATGGTCTAGGGCAGGTTTCCTGGACCTGGGCATTGCGGGTCCCCAAGTCCCAGATTTCCTTGTATCCACAGCTTTCATCAAATCCCCAAGTCCCCAAGGGGATCCGTGCCCCCAAAGAGGGTAAGAATCACAGTCTACGGGACATGCGTTCCCTCAGGGCAGGGCTGGGGTGATTTTCCCTCCTTGTCCCCCAGTCAGGGACTGGCTTGGAGCCTGGCTCACGGGGACCCCGAGGAATATTGAACGGGTGTTTGAGTGAATGAATGAAGTCAAATTGGTAAATGCCACCGTGGGGGGAGGGAGGGCTGTGGGAACACCGAGGGAGAGCCCCACACAAATCGGGAGAAGGGCTGAGGAAACAGTCCTGGAAGAGGTGACATCCAGCTGAGGCCTGAAGGAAGAGATCAAGTTTAGGCCGGTGGAAGAGAAGCAGAGGAAGCGGATGTCTCGGGCTGGGGGAGCAGCCTGTGCAGAGCTGACGACACCTTAGGGTCTGGCTGGAGTAAATCGCGTAGGTGTGGGGAGCCCAGGATGGATGTGCCCCCCGGGCCTGGGCAGGGGTGGAGAGGCTTCCCCACTGCAGCGACAGGCTAAGGAATCCTCTCCCTCATGTTGCCAACAACACAGACCCCCTCCTTCTTCCTCCTCTGGTGCCAAGTAGGAGATTCAGGAGTGACTTGTAGAATTTGAATTTATGGAAAAGAAGCTGTTTGCTCTACCATATTTTATCATAGTAAGACGCGGGATGTAAGAGGCTATTTTATATATCACCGAGAGGGAAAGGAAAGTTGTCAATTACAATTGTAAGATTCCCCCCAAACGTCGGAGACGTTAAAATGCGAAGGGAAAAAAAATAAAACAGGGAAGGTACGTCCTAGCATCAGTGACACAGAAATAGCACTTTGGGTGGAAAATAAAAAACCCAACACCTCCAGATGCTCTGTGCACATTGATCATGAGATAGAAGAAGCCGCTAATATTTATTGCCTAAACACAGCATGACAGGCACGGCTCCAAGTGCTTTAATCCGTTTAAAGATGTGTCTTGGATTCAGAAAGTTGAAAATGTGGGGGAAATTCAGTGGTAGGAGATGCCTGGCCCTGGGGAGGAGGCAGGAGGCTGAGGGTCCAGTCTGAGCTCTGCTTCTAATCTGCTGTGTGACTGTGGGCAAGCCCCTGGCCCTCTCTGGGCCTCAGTCTCTCCGTGTGTCCAATGCTCAGTGATCGCTTTGCAAGCTCCTTTTGGGCCATGCGTGATTCGGTCCAGCGAGTCTGGATTTGCTATACATCATGGTGCCTCCTTTAATTACAAGCTGCACTGGGTTCCAGCTTCCTTTGTACTTAGTCCCTACTGGGTCTGGGGGGTGGAGGGGGTGCTTTGTGAAGAGGTGGGGGGAGGAGGAGGAAGGAGAGGAAAGGGGGAGGGGAGATGCTCAGGTGGCCACCCTCTGCCTGGGGACTTGTGGCAGCCTCGTGCGCCTGCAACGGCCTCAGGACTCAGGATGTGGGTGCTCTGGGTTGAAAGGGACCTTCAGTGACGGGCGCCCGTGACCCCAAGGCACTCATTCTGCTGAGACAGCGCAGTGATTTGTAGCATCGCTGCTGTCACTGTTACAGCTCTCTTCCTGAGTCTGCACAGCAGGTACCTGCATATGGGGTGGGCATGTCATTATTGCCCCCATTTTACAGATGAGGACAACAAGGCTCGGGGGGGTGAAGTCCCTCACCCAAGGTCACCCCGCAGGAAATGACAGCTTGGGGACCTGAGTCCAGCCCGTCTGGCTGCAGAGTGGGAGTCTCTACCTCCCGCCCTTACCAGACCCAGGAGGGCTCCACGTGGGGAGATGTGCCTACCCCAGGCGGGCCACGTGGGCCAGGACAGGGGCAGCGAGGGAAGGGTGCCTCTCTCTCCATCAGTCTCCCCGGCTCTGCCTCTGTTTCTCTTGTCATCCTCTCCATCTTTGTCTCCCTACAACTTTCGCTCTCTCCATCTTGCTATCTTTGGTGTGTTCCTGTCTCTGTCTCCCCTCTGGGACTCTGTTTCTCATCTCTGTGTGACTCCCTTCCCCCGTCCCCAAGAAGGGGACCCTCTGAGCCTCGTCCAGGCCTCACAAAGGCCAGAGGCCCCATCCTAGGGCTGCCTGGGCCCTCCTCACCGGGCAGAGCTGGAGGCCCCGGTCTGCCCCTGATGCTGCCCCCTCTCTCTCCCGTCTGTCCCTCTGTCTCTGTGTCCATGTGCCTCGGGCTGGCCCACAGCGGCCGAGCTGCACTTACGCGCTGTGCACCGTGCTGCTGTCCCTGGCCGTGCTGCTGGCCGTGGCCGTCACCGGCGCCGTGCTCTTCCTGAACCACGCCCATGTGCCGGGCACGGCGCCCCCGCCCCTCGTCAGCACCGGGCCAGCCGGTGCCAACAGCGCCCTGGTCACCGTGGACAGGGCCGACGCCTCGCGCCTCAACATCCTCATCGACCCACGCTGCCCTGACCTCGCCGACGGCTTCGCCCGCCTGGAGGGCGCCCAGGCCTCTGTGCTGCAGGCGCTGAGCCAGCGCCAGCCTGAGCCGTGGCTGGCGGGGCAACAGGAGCGGGAACTGCTGGACACCTTGGCTGACCAGCTCCCCCGGCTGCTGGCCCGGGCCTCGGAGCTGCAGGCGGAGTGCGTGGGGCTGCGGAAGGGGCACAGCGTGCTGGGCCAGGGACTCAGCGCCCTGCAGAGCGAGCAGGGCCGCTTCATCCAGGTAAGGGTGGGCTCTGTGCCTCGGGGTCTGGGCAGGGGTGGCGGGAGTCAGGGGCACGCCGGCCCGCTGGGTGCCTGAGGCCCGCGGCATCACTCAATCCCCAAGTGCCCCGGGGCCAGGGGCTGTGGCCATTCCCATCCACGGACTAGCAAATGAGGCCCAGGCAGGTGAGAGTGTCATCCGAGGCCACACCGCTGGTGTGGCCAGGATTCAAACCTTTACCTGAATGCCTTCCTGGTGACCTGGGTATTTGTGTAGCATCCACGGCGTCCAACAGTCGAGTCAAATCCAGGGCTGCAGGGGCTTCCCAGGCGCTCCAGAGCAGGTGAGACACCGGCAAGGCAGGACGTGGCCTCCGTCAGGCTAATGGAGGTTCAAGGTCATGTGGCTCGTCAGTGGCAAGCCCTCCCCCCAGTTGTGCCACGTGGCCAGAGAGAGCTGCACCCCCTCCCCAGATCCCCCCGTTCGCTGCCATTTGATGCCCACAGCTTTCCAGGGAAGGAGGGACCAGTTGAGGAGCTCAACCAGACCCGCAGACTGTCCTCACCACCTCCACCCCACCCCCGCGCTCGCCCCCTCCCAGAGCCGAGCCAGGTCCCAGCAAGCACCAGGTAGATCTGGGTGAAGGTTTCCAGCACTGACCACGCCTTGTGCACCAGCAAGAACTTCCCCCTTCATAGGATTGGAGATCCAGTATCATCTCATTGGCCCTCTGCCATTTTCCAGAAGAGAAAACTGAGGCCCAGAGTGG
Organism: Tursiops truncatus; assembly: GCF_011762595.2. NCBI lineage: Eukaryota > Metazoa > Chordata > Mammalia > Artiodactyla > Delphinidae > Tursiops > Tursiops truncatus. The sequence goes on along the minus strand of NC_047039.1, from coordinate 110,172,343 downwards.
GGCAGTGATTTGTCCAGAGTCAGGCCTGGCATCTGGCCTCTGGAGCGCCGCCCAGCCTCCAGCCCTGTACCCCATGCCCCCCGTGACTTAGGTCCTTCGGGACTGGGAGGTGAGCCCCACCACTGCCATTGGTCCCAGCCCCTTCCAGACACCCGAGGTGACCAGGCATTTGGTCACCCAACAGCTCAAGAGCAGTGGACCTTTTCCCTCCCTCTGAAGGCTGCAGCTAGAGAAATTACAGTCTTCCTCATCCTGTCTGGGCGACTGATGGGAAGGCGGCTTCCCCATCCTTGGGTGGGGTGTTCAGCTGCCCTCCTGCTGCCCCCCGCTCCATCTGCAACATCCTCGCCCTCGTCTGCAGAGCTCGGGGAGACCTCCAGACGTTTGGGGGGCTCTGGGTGCCCCACCCCACTCTCCACATGGCTCGGCCCCTGGTCAGCCAGACCCGCCCTCAAACGCTCACCCTTAGGGCAGGGGTGGAGGATTGGGGGCAGGGGCCCAGGGTCTCCCACCCACCCACCCATGCGAAGGCCTAGAGCTGCTCCTGTGAGACTAACAGTTCTGGGACCCAGCAGTGCCTTGGCTTCCCTGATATATTTACTTCTCACAAGAATGTTTAATTTGACTCGTTTCCCACAGACTCCAGGTGATTTCAGAGACCATGTGTCTTGCAGTTAGGTCACCATAGCTCCTAGTTCCCCTTCTACAAGCTGCCCAGACCCTTAGCTGATCAGCGCAGAGCCAGGTTTTTCAAAGCAATGGCCGGAGTCTCTTTTAACATATCTTGTTAAAAGATATGTCCCTAGACCTCACCCCCAAACCCCGCCAGGGCCCCAACAGTTCAACAAGCACCCACCCGGGTGACACATGCGCACGGATGTCGGAGGCCCGCTGGCCCGGGAGCGGAAGAGCTGAGAGGTTCTGTCCTCACGATTGGAGTCAGCACAGTGAAGGCTCCACCAAGTACCAGCTGTGGGACCTTGGGCATGTCAGGTGCCCTCCCTGGGCTGGGCCTCCTCACCTGTAACACAGGGATAGCACAGTCCATACCTGATAGGTTGCTGGAGCTCGTGGCTGTACAGGGCTCGGCTGGCGTATGGCACGTGAGAGGGGCTGTTTGCATATCAGCAGCTCTTTTATTATGATGGTGGAAATTGTCTGTAAACTGAAGTTTCAGCCCATGGGGGACCGCCACTGAAAATCTTTTTTTGGGTCCACACCGGGTGTTAATAAGCGCTGTGCAGCACAATAGCCCTAGGAGGTGGGGATCATTACCCCATTCTACGGAGTGACAGACTGAGGCTTGGCGTGGCGAAGTGCTTTGTTTAAACTCAAACCACTGAGAAGCGCTGGAAGCAGCAACTCCGATTTCACTGCCTCTAAAACCTGCCAATCCCTCTTTAATGCATCTGTGCGGCTCAGCGAGCAGGGACTGACTTTCCCATTAATTCCGGGCATGTTTATATGTACATTTTCAACTTTAATCATTTGCTGGTTTAAACTGAGGTCTTCCTGGCCCGTTAGCAAGAGCCAGCCGTGCCTGAGTTTCTCGAGCATGCCTGCATTGTCACAGAAGGATGGGCAGTACTGATTCGACTTAACCAATGCACCCTGTGATCTTTGCTGCCCACACCCTGCAGGGTAGCCCCCTGCCCCCTGCTCCCTGGGGCGGCCCGCATCCCTCTGCAGGGCTCCCCCAACAGGGCCTGTCTACTGGACCCTGCAATAGAGCCCAGGGAGAAGCCCACCACCCTGCCCCGATGCTCCCGCCGTCCCTCTCAGAGCCTCTCCCCGAGGCCTCAGCCCCACTGAATCATCTGCTCAGTCGAGGAGAAACTGACAGGGCAACTAAAAGCTTTGCAGGGTCTCTGCTTTCAGACGAGCCGAGAATCATATTTTGTAAACTGCCGGCGCTGTAAATTTCTGCTTTCCTTCTTCCAACGAGCTATTATTATCTGACAAGTGACGGATTCAGTGTGTAAAACCCAGCATGCTTCAACGCTCGCTGGCTGCAGCCTGCCCGTGACCCTGTCTCCCCTCCTCCGGGTCCCATAGCGCTCCTTTCCCGCCAGGCAGCCCCGGGGGACCTCTCCTTCTGGGCCTCAGTTTCCCCATTTGTTACAAGCGTATGACGCCTCAAGCCCTCCCTCCTGGCAACGCTGTGGGGGGCAGGTGAAGGGATGGACACCAGAGGGCCCTGGAAAGTCAGAGCCATGGGGCATGGGTGGGAGTGCAGTCCCCAGGGCCCCACCTGTCCAGTGCAGACCCATCACCCCTCCTTCACAGCCTCGCTGGGGGGTCAGAAGAGACGTTGGGTGAAGGTGTTTTGTAACCTGGAAGGTGCCTTGCAGTGAGGTGGGCACCCAGGTACTGAGTACTGAGTGCCTGCTGTGGGCCCCACGCTGTGCTAGGTACTCCCCACGTTGTCACCGGTCCCCATAGCACTTGGGCCCGGGAGGCCAGGTTAGCCCCGTTTTGAGGCTTGGTTAATCACTCACCCGCAGCTGTGTAACTGGCCAGTGGGTGAGTTGGGGTTTTGAGCAACAGGGTCCCCTTTAGTCAGCTCACTTGGGCTGAAGGCACAGAAATGGATGAAAAACAGGGCGTGGGGGCAGCGGGGGCACAGGTGTCTGCTGAAGCCACTCTGTCTCCTCCCACCCGAGCCCCTGCCCTCTGAGCAGTGGGGCTGAGACAGACTCGGATGGGGGCCAGAGTAGGGCAGGGGCTGCCATCCCACAAGGAGCCCACCTCCACCTTTGGGACGGCTGTGTGCCCACCAGAGCCCTGCCACCCTGGCACTCCGCCCACCCCGGTGCTCCACCCTCCCAGAGCCCCACCCATCCGGAGCTCTACCCACCCGGAGCTCCACCCACCCCGGAGCTCCACCCACCCGGAGCTCCACCCACCCCTGTGCTCCGCAGCTTCTCTCCGAGAGCCAAGGCCACATGGCTCACCTAGTGAACTCCGTCAGTGACGTCCTGGACGCCTTGCAGAGGGACCGAGGGCTGGGCCGGCTCCACGTCAAGGCTGACCTTCAGAGGGCGCCTGCCAGGGGATCGCGGCCCCGGGGCTGCGCCAACGGTGAGTGGGGTGGGGCTGCCTTCCTTGGGTGACCTGGGTACTCAGGTTCGTCCCCACCTGCCCCACTAACAAGGAAACACTGCTGCTGTTTGCTGAGGACTTCCTGCTGCTGGGCAGCACTGAGCGCCCTACCTACACCCTCCTATTGACCCCTCTCCCAGCCTGATGAGGCGGAGCTCATTGTACCCATTTTCCAGATGAAGAAAGTGAGGCTCAGAGAGGGTGCTCACTCACCAGATTCACCCAGGGAGAGGCAGGACCACGGTCTGACCCCAAGCCCAGTGCTCTAGAGCCCACTTGACATTGCTGGATGGACAGACAAGTCAGAGAGACCCGGGGACGGCGCGGGGGGCCGTGGCGAGGGGACACGGGTGCCAGGCCCAGTGCCCTGACGGCCTTCCCTGTCTCAGGCTCTCGGCCACGCGACTGTCTGGACGTCCTCCTGAGTGGACAGCAGGAGGACGGCGTTTACTCTGTCTTCCCCACACACGACCCCGCTGGCTTCCAGGTCTACTGTGACATGCGCACCGACGGTGGTGGCTGGACGGTGAGTCTCCGGGGCTGTGTGGCCAGCTCGGCCAGGCCCCGCTTCCTTTGGGCCCTGCAGATGGTCAGGGCAGACCCTGGGGTGACCCAGGAGGCTATGCACATGAACCTGGGGTGCTCTGAGAGGCTTCTCACCCAGCCTTCCACCCTTGGCCTGAGCAGAGACCCTGGTGGCCTCCTGGCAAGGAGCCGTCGTGATTTCCTCGCACCTTCTGGTTCCTGCCTGGGAGGGAAGTGGGAGCAATGGAAAGGCAGGGGTGAGACAGCCGTAGGTGGCCCTGAGACCTCCCCTGTGCCAGGAGGAAGGGGTGGAGGTGGTGGGGCAGAGGCCCTGGCTTGAAGACCTAGGGGTCTTCAGATCTGCCAGCCGGGAAGCCCCTTCTAGAGCAGGGTCGGCCCACTGGTCTCCCACGGTCTCTGTCGCAATTGCTCAGCTCTGCCTTCGCGGGGGCGGGAAACGTAGCCACAAAGCAAAAACGCCTGGGGGCTGCATGGTGGATGCAAGGGTGAGGGTGACATCGTTAACCATGCAAACAGGAGGCGGGACCGGGAGGCCTGAGCGAGGCGGGTGGGCGGGGGCAAGCAGATTCTCTCGGGGGGCGGAGCCTGCTGTTAGGAGCTGGTGGGAGAGCCGCTGAGAATCCTCTGAGGACCCCGAGACAGACACACCTCTAAACCTCTCTTCGAGCTCCAGAGGAGAGGGTTTAAGTGTGCTGGATTCACATTCTGGGCCTAAAAGCGCTTTTGTTTTCCTAACTCGGAACATCTGAGTTATGGCCTTTGTGTCTGGGAACCCCTCGGCGGGCAGAACGGCTCCAATGCACCAGTCAGAGCCCAGAAATCAGAGTTAAGGGTTAGGACAGGCTAAATGAAACACCAAGACGCCGGCCTGGGCCATGCATCTTCCACTCCAGTGGACTTGAAGCCAGTCTCCTGGGAAGTCAGTCAGGATCGGGGCCGGGAGGCGGGTAATTCCTCGGGCCCAGGCTTCGGGGCCGATTAGAGGGGAGTCGATGAGCTGCGCCGGCCTGCTCAGCCCTCCCTCTAGGACATCTGGATCAGCTGGCCTGGAAGAAAGGCCATTCTCAGCTGAGAAGTGCTTGCGAGGCCAAGAGACGTTCATATCCATTTGGGATTCCATCAAAAGCAATCTCGTCCCAGATACCTCTGGGCATCTGTCAGGCTTACCTCCCTGCCGCACGGAATCGCTCGGAAACCCAATTGCTTGGGAGGGAGCTGGCCGCCGCCTTGCTGGACCCCGATACCATCCATCCTCATTAGGCTCCACGTCCAAGCTGCCGGGCCTCAAGTGCCAACACCGGTGGACAGGACGCCTGGGGCCGCACATGTCAACCGGAGCCTGCTTCCCAGAGAGCTGGCCGCGCCTGGGCGAGGGTGTGGCTCGGCATCCCTGCCCCCTTCGGGACACTTTACAGTTTATATACGGCCCTGCCTGGCACTGCGCCAGCCCTTCTCCAGCCCCTGGAGGCCAGCCGGGCAGCCTCAGAGAGGGCAAGAGCCACCCAGCAAACACGCAGCCCAGCCTCACACAAGTCCGTGGGACTGACTGTCACACGGTGTCACTTGTCAATGGACTCAACCACAGGGTGCCGACCACAGGCCAGAAGATTCCACAGCAAGCTGCCGGCCGGCGGGGAGCTGGGCGCATCCGCTGACTTGTGTGAGGGCTGTGGAGCCCCTCACGCCACCTGGAGTTACCAGAGAGGCTTCTGCACTGGGAGTTTGGAGCTCTGGGAGGTGAGGCAAGAGCAGTGTTCCAGGCAAAGGGAAAACGTGCGGGGTCAGCAGGGAGGTGGCAGGGCTTGTTCTGGGACTGCGGTGGCTCCGTTCCGCTGGTGTGTGGCGCTCGCGGGGCCAGGGCCAGGTGGAGAGGCAGGCAGGGCCTGGGTCGAGTGGCTTCTGCAGGTGCAATAGGAATCGGGCTTTTACCTGGGGGGCAGAGTGGGCTCCTGCTGCCCTCAGAATTTCCCCACGGAGGGAGTGACCCAGAAACGTGGGGCTGAGGGGTGGAGGGGGCGCGTGAGGTCCGTGGGCCCTGAACCCTTGCTGAGGGCATGGGAGTCGCCACGTGGGAATGAGGTCGGGGACAGATGGACACATGCCTCAAGGTGGCCTATCCGCTGATGTGGCCACTGGCCCTGGCTGAGCCCCAGCCCCGCTCTACACTCACCAACGACCCCAGTGACCCAGGCCACAGAGGGTCACGCTGATCGGCAAGGCCGCTCCTGAACCTAAGACGTACACCCAACCCCACCCCTGCCCCAGAAAAGAAGGGGGAAGGCAGGAAGGAAAGGACGGCCCCTGCTGACCTGTGACCCTGGGCAAGGGGCCCAGCTGGGTCGCCAGGTCCTTTGGCACAAGGCCTCCCGGGTCTACCCCTCATGCTCCCTTTTTGTACCTGTCACAGGTGCGGCTAAGCAGTCGCTGCCCAGGTGTCACCCGTCTGTGTCCCAGCCAGGCTTGCGCTCCGCGGGGCAGCGACTTGTCACCTGGTGGCCACTGCAGCTCAGGGGTCTGCGCGGTTCTCGCACACCATCTGTGCTGCCTAAATACTTGCCGGACAGGTGACTGTCGGCATCTTCTGGCAGTGTAACTTCCCCTTTCGTATCCTCACTTTTCTCATCTGTTAAATGGGTTAATGTAGTGCTCTTCCTGGTGGGAACAGTCAGAATCCTCCACAGGGTGCTCACCGGTAGGGAAGGAGCAGGGGAAGGGGGAAGGGACAGCAGGGGTCCACGGGAGCCCTGAGGAATCTGGCTCCACCCTGCAGGATCTTACAGTCAAGCAGTGTTTTTTTTTGGTTTTTTTTGCGGTATGTGGGCCTCTCACTGTTGTGGCCTCTCCCGTTGCGGAGCACAGGCTCCGGACACGCAGGCTCAGCGGCCATGGCTCACGGGCCCAGCCGCTCCGCGGCACGTGGGATCCTCCCGGACCGGGGTACGAACCCGCGTCCCCTGCATCGGCAGGCGGACTCTCAACCACTGCGCCACCAGGGAAGCCCTCAAGCAGTGTTTTTAAAGGGGAAGAAGATTCGTAAAATCAGAGGCCAAATTTCCTCATTTGGAAGGTGACGCATGGGACGAAGCAGCCATTTCCAGCTCATCTCCCGGCCCTGTGGGACTGGAAAGGTCACATTCCCTCTTGGGGTATCCCCTTCCTCGTCCAGCCAGTGGGGTGGCCCTTGTATGTCACGTGGCCACCTTTCAGGGCCTAGGGAACAGGGTGACCATGCCCAGGGCCCCATGTGTGTTTTATGGTTGGAAAGAGGGTCCAGCCCAGCATCAGCAGACTGGGTCCCCTGCTGTCCTGCCCCGAGGCACAGCCTCGTCCCCACCAAGATCCGCCTCCGCTGTGCGGCAAACTGGGCCTGATTGCCAAGCCCTCATCTTTGCATAATCACCGGCCGGGGCCAGAGAAATCGGGTCCAGTTCAGCATCTTCTACAGGGGGGACCTGTGATCGGATTGATTCTGCTCTGCGCCCCCACGCGGATCCATGGCAAAGCCAGCTTCCCCCAGCGCCATGAGCCAAGTGGCCCGAACCTGCATCTGCTGCCAGGCATTTTACTGCCTTGCGGGGTCGGCGGCTCAGATAGGCCTCTAATTGGCCCCACTGCGAGAGAAACCCTCCCCTCCCACCGTGCCCACTCCTGCCCTACCTGGGCTCCCCAGTGGGAGGAAAATCCTTCTCTCATCAAAGAAGCCGCCACGTGAGCAGAGCCCAGCCCAGCAGGGGGATCAGGCTCCGGACAGATGAAAAGCTCCCCAGCCCCAGCCAGCATGCCTCGGGATGTGCTGGGGGTGCCGGGACTTGGGAGTCCGCCGGGGGTGCTGCCTCCTCCCTGTGTCCCACAGGCTGTGGTGGCAGGAGGACCTGCCGTGACGTCAGCGCCCCAGGCTGTGGTCGGGCTCCGAACTGCTCTGGGGAGTCCTCGGAGGCCAGCACACGCTGACAACGACCACGGCGACTGGTGACAACACCCCTCTGGTCCTTGACCCTTAGGTCAGAGAAATCTGCCTCTGTCCGGAGCAATTTGGATTTCTCAAACCTTGAACGTAGACGGGGTGATGCACGTGGAGCTCGGCCCAGGGCCTCGGCATCTGATAGATGGCAGCTCTGAGCGGTGTTTGCCAGGAGCCGGCAGGCACCGACTGCCAAGCCTGGGAAGCGTGGCGGGGAGCCAGGCCCAGGGGTACCATTTGCAGTCAGAAACAAGGAGTGGGCCCACTTCCTTCTGGGCTTGGCACCTGGTTCTGAAGGGGAGGGAAGGTAGACCTACTGTGCTCCGTCCCCCCCACCCGCACCGCGCGTGCACCTTTTTCTTCATTGCATCTCTGCCGTGATCCTGCAGGGGTCACCGAGGCGTTGCTGGTGGGGCCTTTTTACAGAGACGGAAGGAAGCTAAGGCTCAGAAAGGTCCGGGACTTGTGCGAGGTCACACAGCCCAGGAGACGCAGAGCCGGGATGTGAACCCAGCTCGGCCTCAGTCCAGAAAGCGTGCTCTTGCCGCCAGCCCAGGCAGCGGGGCTGGGGTGGGCGTGCTATCCAGAGGTGTCCAGAAAGGATTTGAGGGGTGACTGTCTCCCGGGAAAGCAGGCAGAGTCTCCCCAGGGGCCGCCCTTGAAGGGCTGCGTTTGCTCGCCTGTCCAAGTTCTCTACGCTTTAGAGACAAGAACCCGCCTCTGCCACGGCCCGCCGCCCCTCCTCACGGGATCGCCTGCTCGGGAGGCCTGGGAAGCTGGCGGACGCCGCAGCCGCACAGCCAACACGATTCTGCCTGTAATTGGTTTCTGCAGCAGCTTCACCAGAGTTGAGGGAAAATCTCAGATGCTGCTTCGTGGGGACACTTCTCAGGCGGCAGAGACACGCCCTCCCCATCTCGTAGCGTTTGGACCCACCCCGCCTCTATCTCTTGCGCCTCAGCTCCTCTGACCACCTACCAAGACCCTGCTCAGTCTGCAGTTCAGCTGAGCATCTCCTCCTCCAGGAGGCCCTCTAGGAACACCCTCCCAACCACCCCAGCAGGTGGCTCATCCTCCTCTGAGCTCCCAACAAATGTAACAACAATTGTTACCCTTACGGAATGCCCCGTATCAACCAGCACATTTATCCTTGCGGGTTGGAGCTGTTATAATTCCCGTTTTACAGATGAGGAAACGGAAGCACAAGGATCAAAAGAACATGCCAGGTTGGGAGCTGCTCTACACTGAGACTGCTGGCTTGTGCATCCGTCCATCTCTCCTGGGGCTGTGAACTTTCTGAGGGCCAGAGTCCCGCATGAGTCCAGGCACACCATACGGGGTCTGGAGCAGCAAACCTGTCATTTTGCAGCAGAGAGAAGCCAAGACTTAGATGCTCATCCTGCCTGTTGGCTGGAGTCTGGCTAGAGCTTGAGTCTCCTGAGTGCCAGCCCAGGGCATTTTTTGGAGCAGATCTGGCTCAGCTATGATAAGGGCCACGGGGGCTCATGGGTGTAGGGGAGCAATGTCCACCCGCTCAGCCGTGGGGTACCCCTCGGCTGCCCTCAGTCTTTGTGTACCGTCAGTCTCTCCTCTTCTGGTCTCAGTGGGCCCCCACCTTGAGGCATCCCCATTCAGCAGAGGTCACCCCACCTCTCCAAACCTTACTCTTCTCATCTGCCAAAAGAGGGCACGAGCCGCTCCCTCCCGGGCTGTGGCGGGGAGGGCTGTGACTGTCCTTGAAGGCACCGGGGTGACCACACAGCCGGGCCCCGACACTCGGGAAGACTCCACACTCTGGGCCGCGTGGCAAACAAGAAGCAGGTCGGACAGGGCCCGTCTGAGGAAGGGGCCCCCGGCAGAGACCAGACCTGCAGAGCATGAGACAGGCCCCGGGAGCCCGTCTGACACACACGGGAGAGTCAGCCGCTCTGCTGCACCCCCTGTCTCCTGCCGCCCCAGTGCAGCCGCTCCTTCCTTTGAAACCGCCCGGCACCATCTGCAGGACCGTGTGGGCCCAGCGCGCCCCTGGCAGAGCCTCACGAAGCGGCACTTGGAAGACGCCGGGCAGCAGGCTGCTGGCTTCTGAGAATCCGCACCAAGAAAACGCACCCCGTCTGTCTTCCCACTCGTGGCACCTGCCCAAGAGGCCGCGGAAGCGTTTCTACATCAATCACTTTGCAGCCGGAACCCTAGGGAGAAGGCCCCAGGAGCCAGACTGATGAATGTTTTAGCCCTAAAATTAACAGTTAGTTTCCCTACCTTTCCCCCACTTTTTGCCTAAGTGGGGACCCCTGTTCTGTGGGCAGCGTGGAGGAGGGGGATCAATCCTTTCCTCGCTTCCCTCTTCTTATCTGGCTGATCCTTGCTCTGTGGCTGAAGGCCTTCTCGTTGGTGACATCCTGCCATCTGGCGTCCCCTGAAGTCCAGCTGGTTTCCAGGAATCTGAAGCCACAGCTGCAGTTCACCCTGAGCCTCTGAATCAGAGGAAACACGCTCCTAGGAGCCTCGCAGGACCCGTGGATGACCTGTGCCCTGTGCTCACTTGGAACATGCTTCCGCTGACCACGATGCACAGCGATCGGCTCGAGGGCAAGGCCAGGGTTTCGAGTCTGAGATCCCAGCCAGGGCCCAGCATGCTCTGTCACTCAGCGTTTGAACCAAGGAATCAGGGCAGCCCGTGGCAAAAGCCGGCAACATCAAACTGCGGTTGTGCTCCGTGGGCAGGTGGAGAAATCAATTTAATGGGTTGTGATCGACATTATTCTTTTAATCAAATAGAGTGGAATAGAATAGAACAGGATAGAAAATATTAGTGCCTATTCATCTTAAAGGCATATATCCTTTGGGAAGCTTTTGTTTCAGATCCAAACAGCTGTGAGTGTGTGTGTCATGATGTGAACTGCATTTCCCTGGACCACGGTCCAAAAGTCTAAAAGCCACGCGGCGTGGATGTGTCTTCAAGGGGTGGTTCATGCTTCGTTACCACTCAGGGTAAAGCGCTCGTGTTAGCAAACGATGCTGTGGCCTCTGAGCTGCTGCGGACTCGAGCCATCTCGGCGGGATGCCTGCCGCTCGCGGCTGACTGCAGATACCTTCCCAGGTGGAGGAGAAAGGCAGGGAGGCCCAGGTGGCCTTGTACGTGCGCTCATCCCCTCTGATCATACACCCAGACCGAGCCCCAGCAGGGGCCCTGCCTGTTACTGGCGCCCAGCCCCGCAGGGCAGAGGGAAAGAGGGGCCGAGGACGGTGGCTTAGAGGTCAGCTCTTGCCTCGAGAGGCCTGGCAAGGAGGCAAGGGGGCAGACTTGGGAAGCCCTGGCCAGTGACAAATGAGAGCGTGGACGTGGGGGGTAGGACATTGGCCTCCGGGTGTCCAGCCTGGCCTCAGGCTGAGGGGTGAGGTGTGGCTCAGACTGCCCACTCACGGCCACCTAACTTCTGGCCAGTTTCTGTCTCCTGTAACAAGGAGGGGGCCCAGGGGACACAGAACCAGCCTCCCAGTGTTGGGGTAAGGACGTGCGTGTTGCCGGGCAGGGAAGGCTTACGCCGAGCATATGTGTGGTCAGCTCTCAACCCCAGCCGGTCTTGGCCACTCTGCCCGTCCGCCCCCATTTCTGGGGTTCGGGTCCTGCCCGTGCCTGGAAGCGTGGTAGCCCCACTTCTACTTCATAACAGCGGGAACAGGAACAACAATACCGATGGCAACACTACTACCAGCCACTCAGTAATTTATTCCTCGCTGAGGTCCCGGGAGGTGGGCTGGTCAGTGGGCGAGGAGAGCGTGGCCCGGGGCGCGGGGCGGCGGAGGGAGGAATGATTTTCCCAGACCACACCTTGGGAAACGCAGGGCCCAGGACCCGGCCCTTCCTCAGGGCCACCCTGGATTCCTTCCCAGATGCCGGCCCCGCTGGCCACACGCCACTCGTCAGACCAGTCCTACTTCCCGCCTGGGTGGGGGTCCCCTGAGCCAGGCCTCTCCCCGTGCTCCTCTGCCCCGAGGGCCCTGACTTGGTCTCCCCACCCTGCTCCTGACATGGAGATGCTCAGTGGAACATTTGAGCGAATGAACGAGGCTTGGGGACGTGCCCTGGGACAGGAGGCTCGGGAGGAAAAGGGCCCAAGTCTGGAAGGAGGGGCTGGGTGTGGCCTGGGGCAGGGGCCAGGGAGGGGGAGGAGGGGTGGCCCTGGCCCCCTGAGCTTACTCTCGGTGGGTCACCGATGGGGGAGGTGCTGCCGGGGCCCCCATTTTACAGATGTGAAAACTGAGGCTCAGAGAGGTGGGGTAACTGGCCGGTGCTGTAAGGGGCAGAGCCCGAGCTCTAGAGCCCAGGTTTGTAACCACTGCCCCCCCATGCCCCCTCCCCGGCCCCTCCAGCCCCCCTCTCCCCCGCCTCCTCCTGCAGAAACAGGCTCCGCTGTCCGATGTCTTCTCGGGGGAGCATCTGAGCTTCTGCCAGGATCAGGCCTTTCAAGGGGCGCGTGCTCAGGGTCCCGATCTGCAGCCATCAATACCTCTCTCCGCCGGCTCTCAGATCTCCGAGCCTGATCAAATTTCCTTCCGCGCCGGCCCTTCTGAGGGCTTTCACGTGTCAGGGCTGGGCCAGGTTGCAGGTAGCGGAACAAGAAAAAAAGGTGTCACCTCCCTCCTGCCACCTGAGGTCAGAGCTGCCCAAGCGCTGTGACGGATGGGTCCCCGCGGACAGATGCGGAGCTGCGGGCAGACGCAGCTCCGGGCGGCTGAAATCCGGCTGCTTGGGGATGAAACGGGCGGCTCGCTGGTGCCGCGGCCAGATCTCTAACACGTCCGGCGTGGGCGCGGATGGGGGTGCTGGGGGCGGATGCTGCCTCCTCTGCAAATGAGCAAGAGAAAGGCTTGTTAGAAAGAGTTGGGGGGCGGGGCGGGGGGCGAGCTGGGAACAGGATTGCCAGTGGATCTTGTAGAGACTCGAGGCAGCTCTGGCCTGGACGAGCGCGGTACTTATTTCAAAGCAATTTAACCGATGGGATTCCCGACTCCCAAACCAGCAATGTTATTAAAATGAAGAACAGAGGCAGCCGGGCTGCTTGTCAGTATCCGAGTCACACCCCCGCTGGCTGTGGACCCCTGGTCCTCCCCTGAGAGGTGGCCGGGGCTCTGCTTTCCCAAGCCCCCATTCATCCCCTGCCCAGGTTCTTTATAAGGGGGGATGTGCAGTGCGTGACTGCAGCAGGGGCGTATCGAGAGAGAGCTCTGGCGGCCAGGCCTGTGTGTGTGTGTGTGTGTGTGTGTGTGTGTGTGTGTGTTATCGGGTTTTAAAAACTTGAGAATGGGGTTTTGTTCAGTTTTGTTTTGACCTGTGAAAAGATATAGGGACCCTTGCTCACCCCCTTATTATTTGACCAGTGAGGAAACCGAAGCCCCAGAAGGGATGGGACCCGTCCAGGGTCCCACAGTGGGGCGGCAGAGGTGGGCCTGGAAGCCAGGCTTCCTCCACTGCACCCCAGTCCACCCCGGTTCCTTCTTGAGGGGACGTTTCAGGGCCTGGGGGCATTCGGTCCGTCCCCCCTCAGGCCACCACGAGACTCCCGAGTCCCTGCTCTGCTCTGGGGCCCGGTGGGAGCTGTGGAGGGAAATGGAGGCCCAGCCCCTGCTGTCCCCAAGCAGGCAGGTGAAGGGAGAGTGTGGAGCAGGGGGACGCACGTGGGGTCCCGGGAAAGCTGGAGCTAGTTCTCCATCCTCCTCCTTGCTTCGCAGGTGTTTCAGCGCCGGGAGGACGGCTCCGTGAACTTCTTCAGAGGCTGGGAGGCGTACCGGGATGGCTTCGGCAAGCTCACGGGCGAGCACTGGCTAGGTGAGCCTCCTGATGCCCGGCCCGCGGGGTGGCCTGCCCTCTCCCTGTGCGCCACGCCCTGTCACGTCCGAGCCCCGTCCTCACGTGGATGCCGTCCGGGCCTCCCTGGTGCTACGTGCAGAGGGGGTCAGCGCGTCCAGTGTGAAGGAGCTCCACGAGCATGAAACCAAAGGCGGTGCGCTCGCGGGGGGGCGTGTCCCGCAGAGACGTGTGCTTTTCCTGCCGGGGACGCCCTGGGACTTGGTCGCTGTCCCGGATCAGGCAGCTGTGGCCAGTGCAAGGGCTGGAGGACCAGGACGACCCCAGTGCTGCCCTGCGCTTGGGGGTCAGCACTGCCCGATGCTGTGCTCTGGACACCGCGGGCGCATCTCCCCAAAGAGCGGCCGGTCGGCGCTCCTGGCCCCAGCTCCCACGGTCCCGGGGCCGGCACGTATTCCTTGCCTGGCACAAAGTAAGGGCTCAATGAGCTTATGTTAATATTATTATTATCACTATTATTTACTTACTATTTATCTTGAAATTCACTCAGTATTTTAAAATGTAAATATCTCACATAATCTCATTCTAAAGAATGACATCTGTAAACATCGCAGGTCGGAGGTCATGTATATATTTGGGAGCAAGCTGTGGCCTGAGGTCAGGTTTGGGGCTTTTTTGGTTTGTTTGGAATATCATTCACTATTTTAAAGGGCACAATTCAGTGGTTTTCATTATCATTATTTTTTTTCTCCTTTGGCCGCGCTGCGCGGGGGATCTTAGTTCCGCAACCAGGAATGCCCCCTGCGTTGGAAGCGTGGAGTCTTAACCACTGGACTGCCAGAGAAGTCCCTCTGGTTTTTAGTATATTCACAGAATTGTGCAACCGTCACCACTAATTCCAGAACATTTTCTCCACCCCCAAAAGAAACCCTGTGCCCCTTTAGCAGTCATCTCCCATTTATATTTTTAACATAAAATAAACACATGTCATTGGAGCCACGTGCCCCCCCCGCCCCCCGCCCCACCCCCAAGCATCGTTTGAATGACCTTGATCACCTCACGGCATACCTGTCCCCCTTCAGCTTTCTTGGGCACGGATTTCGGGAGTCTTCCCCAGCCAGGCAGGAGGGAAGAGCAAGGTAGAGGCATGTGGCTGGCCGGGAGCACTAACCAGGGGGCGCTGGGTGCCAAGGTCTGGGCTCCAGGTGGGGGTCAGGAGGGTCCCAGGTAACCCAGGAGAAGGTGGGTCCCAGGGGCGGGATGCAGATGCGTGCCCACTCTCCTGTGCACAGAGGCACCTGCTTTGCACTGTCTATGTCCCTCCCACCTGGAGTCCATGAGAGGGTCAGGACCCTCTCTGCCCTGACCTCCACTGTGTCCCCAGTGCCCAGGCGAGCACCAGCCACAGGAAAGGCCAGACACCCCACGATGGACCTCGTGACCTCAGCCCCTACGTACCGCACTCCTGCTGTGCGCTCAGCCCATTTTATATACATCAGCCCTGACACCGCATGCCCACACAAGGGGGATGGAACTGCTGTGTCCTCTCCTTTTAGGGATGAAGATACTGAGGCCCAGAGAGGTGGCAAGTAACCCAAGTCATAGGCTGGTGTGTGTGTGTGTGTGTGTGTGTGTGCGTGCGTGCGTGCACGCGCACGAGTCGGGGAAGCCTGAGCCGGATTCACGCGCAGGAGTCCATCCAAGCTCTGAACCATACTCTGAACTGAGTGAATGAAAGCAGGGCAGGATAGGGGTCAGGGGAGAGAAGCTTCCAGGTGGCGAGTCCCTTCCCCATCCCCTACACCCAGGTGGGTGTATAAAGATAGGGAGAAGTTGGCCAGGTGGGGACCCTGTTCCTGCAGCACCACCCACCCACTTGGAGCAGCACTGGTGCCTCTGCCACTCCCGGCATCTTAATTGAAATCTGTCGGCAGCCACCGGGTGTGGGAGAAGCATTTAAGCGGGGCCCTGATTAGCTCCTGACAGACAGGGAGCCCTGACGAGAATGTCAACTTGAGCCCAGCCCTCGACTGCCCTGCGCTGTTCCCTGCCTCTGCTTTTCCACACTCTCCTGTCACCTTCTCATCGTGTGTTTTGTCTTTTCCTATTGAGTTATGGGAGCTCTTTATATATTAAGGTTATTGATTCTTTGTCAGATACACATGATACATAGTTACTCCTGGTCATTTGTCTTTCAGCTTTTTTTTTTTTTTTTGGTAACATTATTGCTTATTTCCTAGAAGTTTTCAATTTTTATGTAGTCAATTCTGCTAGTCGTTTCCTTCATATCTTCTGAGTTTTAGGCCCTGCTTTCCCCTCCTAGTTTTATATCAATAAAAATTTTTTAAATAGGAGTATTTTTAAAATGCTTTTTCAGTGGTAGGTGGTAGGTTCAGGTCTTTAATCCATCTGGGAGCTCATTGGGGTGATGATGGGCATCTCAGTATTCTTCCACCAGGGTCTTCCTCCCCACTGTCTGTGATCTGAACTCTGATAGATGATGGGGTTGGATCTTGGCTCGCCCCCAGTGTTGTGAGCATCCTGGCAGATCAACAGGGGCTGGAGAAACCCAGAGAGTAAAGACTGAGGGGGAGGTAGAGGCAGGGAGGGAGGTGGCCTTCAGGGGAAGAAGGGTAGAGGCGAGGGGGACCAAATCCCAGAGGAACCCGGCCCTCCCTCAGGGCACCCTCATGGGCACCGGGACTGCGCAGGGAGCCCTGATTCGCCCGCAGGAGTGGGGTGCTAATGATGGGCACCAGCGACCACTCAGTGGTGGGGAAAGGAATCTTCTAGCATCCCCACTGGGCTGCTCTCCCTCTTGCCCTCTTCCTGGATCACATTATTTGTCCTGGGCAAGAAATGAATGACATATTTTTAAAGTCTTGGAGTACGTCAATCAACTTGTTAACAGTAGTTAATTCTAAATAATTGTTTACAAAAGATGATGAGTTGGGAAGATACATTTTCACTTCATTTTTCACGTACTACTGGATTTTGTTCCTTTGTTTAAAGACCATGCGTTATTTTCATGATGATGATGTAAAGCAGTGTCCATTTTGAAAACATAAATAAATAGAGTTCTAAAATTGGGGGAAAAATACCTTAAAAACAAAAGTACTGAATGAGCGCACAGAGTCTGGGCAAGTCT
Organism: Tursiops truncatus; assembly: GCF_011762595.2. Classification (NCBI taxonomy): domain Eukaryota; kingdom Metazoa; phylum Chordata; class Mammalia; order Artiodactyla; family Delphinidae; genus Tursiops; species Tursiops truncatus. Next base: position 110,155,777 of record NC_047039.1, on the reverse strand, counting down.
GCCTGGGTTCAGATCCCAGATCTGCCACTTACCAGCTGTGTGACCTGGGCCAGTTCCTTAACCTCTCAGTGCCTCATTTTCCTCACCTCTAAAACGGGGATAATAATAGCACCTGCCAGGGCTTCCCTGGTGGCGCAGTGGTTGAGAGTCCGCCTGCCGATGCAGGGGACACGGGTTCGTGCTCCGGTCCGGGAAGATCCCACGTGCCGCGGAGCGGCTGGGCCCGTGAGCCATGGCCGCTGAGCCTGCGCGTCCGGAGCCTGTGCTCCGCAACGGGAGAGGCCACAACAGTGAGAGGCCCGCGTACCGCAAAAAATAAAAATAAAAATAAATAATAGCACCTGCCTCATTGGATCCTGACAGAAGCAGCAAACACCTGGATAATGTGTGCAATGGGCCAGGCGCTGTTCTAAGAGCTGTACAGGGACACTTCAATTACGCTGGACTCGTTTTCATCCCACTGGCTTCACGAATCCACGTGCAGCGCTCACAGCAGTGCCTGCACTTGTAAGTGCTGTCCAGGTAGGGCGGCAGCTGCTGTCCTTGTTGCCTATAGTCTTCCCTTTACAGCTTGGAAAGCCCTCTGGCCCTCCCTCCACGGGTGTGCAGCCTGGGGCCCAGAGAGGGACAGCAGCTGGCTGTGAGCCTCCCGCCCAGGGAGGAGCGAGAGAGGCAGGGAGACGAGGCCCTTATGCTCCCGAGGCCGGGTCCTCGGTGAGGAGCGCGGGTGGCTGCTCTGAGGTTCTGGCGGGTCTGCTGTATGTACGGCTGTTGCTCTTCTCATGGCTCCTTCTCCTTTGCCCTGGACCTGGACCCTGGACCAGAGGCTTTCCTCTGGGCTGCGTGGGGAGGGGGGGCCGCACAGCCCTCACACCCTGGGGGCGTGCACACGCTGACCCGCTGACCCGTGCAGGAAAGGAAAGCGGGGCGGGGGGGTGGGGGGGGAGCGGCTGATGAAATGTCACTCAATGCTGATAACTCGTAAGGCATTTAATTAAATGCCCTCTTAATCAAGAGGTAATCAAACCGGCAGGGAAGCACCTTGAGTGTGAGTGAGTGTGGGGAGGGGGAGGGGGAGGGCCTGGTGTGAGACCCCCCCAAGGAGGGCGCAGGAGAACTGAGGAGGGGAGGGACGGGGGCTGCGGTGGGGTGGGGGAGGAAGGGGGCCAGGGGTGGTGAGGGGCCATCCAGAGCCAAGCCCCAGAGACGGCAGAGGGCACGGTCTTCTGCCTCTCATCCACGAAGCCAGCATTTATTGAGCACCTACTGTGCGCTGGACCCACCCTCAGATGCTGGGGTTCTACAGTGAGCGGGACAGTTGTGTTGCTCTCTCATGGAGCTTCCACACGGCGGGGGAGGCCCGACAAGGAGACAGGCGGCCAGGACCAGAATGATAAGCACCGATGGGGCCACCTGGGTTGGCAGAGGTCCTCAACCTCCACAGGAGGTCAGGCAGCCTTCCTGAGGAAGTGAGACCTGAAAATGAACAGAAGGTAGCCAGGTGAGGAGTAGGGCCAAGTGTCCCAGGCAGAGGGAACAGCATGTGCAAAGGCTCAGAGGCCAGGGAAGTGCATGTGAGTACCAGATCCCGTCTGGCTGGAGCCCAGAGTGTCAGAGAAGATAAAGGTGGCATCACCCCCAATCCAGAAGAGTTTCCAGACTCTTCCTGATTCCTGCAGTCTTTCTACCAGCCTTCAGCTTAAAACATTTGGAAGGCACACTCTGACTTAAAGCGAGCACAGAGAACACGAAACATGAAAAGCTGTCAGTCCTGTTTCCTGCCAAACACAGGCCTGCAGGAAGAAGGAAGTAGCCCAGGACTGACAGCATACACTTGGCGGTGGTTGTCTTTCTCTCAGCAGCCACGTGAGCTTAACTCTTGTCTCTCCTTGGTTCTCTCTGGGGAGGTTGCTTCCTAGGCCCCCCCAACGTCTCCCACCGTTCTCTCCCCCGTTCCAGGGCTCAAGAGGATCCACGCCCTGACCACGCAGGCAGCCTACGAGCTACACGTGGACCTGGAGGACTTTGACAACGGCACAGCCTACGCCCACTATGGGAGCTTTGGCGTGGGCTTGCTCTCCGTGGACCCCGAGGAAGATGGGTACCCGCTCACTGTGGCCGGCTACTCGGGCACTGCAGGTGGGGCTCCAGGCTACGGCGGGGATGGGGAAGGGCAAGGGTAGCCTAGCAGTCTCCCCAGCTGGGAGGACAAAGGCGGTCTTTCCCCCCCAGGATCAAGGCTTCTCACTGCCACCTCCCAGTCCCCACTGGTCCTCACACCAGCCACATGAAGCTTGCAGGGCCTCGCCTGCAAAACCACCCATTTTGCAGATGAACAAAGTGAGCCCAGAGCCAGGAATCAGGACAGCTGGAGTCTGGGCTCTACTGAGCCTCTAGACCCCCTCTGGGCTGTGTCTCTCCTCTCAGGCCAAGGCAAGAAAGCAAGGAAAGGGAGTGTGTGACAAAGCTAGGAGGAGGGAGAGGCTGCCTAGACGCAGGGACAGCCTTGGGGACCACCAAGGCGGCACCGTGCGTGCCTGTGAGCTGCGTGGACACCGAGCGTGGCGGCGGGGCAGGTGTGCACGCACAGGTGTGCACCAGTGTGCCTGTGGGGGGGCGCGCGTGTCTGCATGTGTGCACGCGCACAGCCTGGACGCACGTCCAGGGGACTGCATTGTGTATGGGAAGCTGTGACGCATGCACGCCCCTGTGCCCCCGTGAGTACACACCTGTGTGTGCACCTGCGCAGGGGACTCCCTCCTGAAGCACAGCGGCATGAGGTTCACCACCAAGGACCGAGACAGTGACCACTCGGAGAACAACTGCGCGGCCTTCTACCGCGGCGCCTGGTGGTACCGCAACTGCCACACATCCAACCTTAACGGGCAGTACCTGCGCGGCGCGCACGCCTCCTACGCCGACGGCGTCGAGTGGTCCTCCTGGACCGGCTGGCAGTACTCACTCAAGTTCTCCGAGATGAAGATCCGGCCGGTCCGTGAGGACCGCTAGACAGCGCGCTGTCCGTCCCCGCCCACCGCCCGTCTCCGCCCCCGCCCGTCCCCTCGCCATCCCCACGCCCACCCCGAACTCCGCTCCTGCTCAGACGCTCGCCCGCCTGCCCGCACATGACTGACCCGCTCTCGCGATGGAGTGGGCCAGGCCAACCCCGACACTAAGCACCCCCTGAACAAGTGAGGCCACACATCACCTTCGCACTGTCCACACCCACAATTTGCCCGGCTGCTGCGGGCCGGGCGAGTTTGACCACCCCAAATTCTGCCTGCCCAGACTTTGGCTCCTGGGCTGTTTGCCTTCCCTGGGCCAGGAATCTGCCACGTGCTCCTGGCAGCCCTTCCACTTTGCCAGCCCAGACACCTGGAGTGATGGGCACACAGAGGAGGGGCAGATGGTACCCCTGGAGCCCTTTTAGCAGAGGGAAGGGTCAGATCTTTCTGGGTCACGTCTGAGGCCAGCCTCCCTGGCCCTCCGGACCCCCCCCTCGTTCCTCTGGTGCCTGGAGGTCCGCCCTCTCTCCCAAGGACTGGGGAGTGGCTGCTGCTAAGGGCTGCCTGTGCCCATGGGCTGGGTGGCCACATCCCGCCATGCCCCTCGGCCAGGCTGGGGTGCAGCTGCCTTCGGGAACTCGCTCCCCAAGGTGACTGAGATCAGTTCCCTGGAGCCCTTCCCCACCCCCGAGCCAACCCGCTGTCTCTGCAGGCCTGGGACGTCCCCAGTCCCCTTGGCCGTTGTGCCCGCCCGCCTCCTGTCTTCCCCGGGCGGCTGGAGCCCCGCCCCACCCCACCCCGTTCCCCTGCCTGTGGAAGGCAGGGGCGGGGCAGGCCTGCGCCGCTGGGCTGGGCTGGGCTGGGGCTGGGCTTGTACCACCCGCCCTCCGATTTCCAGGCAGGGACTCTGGGACCCTAGGACCTCCTAGGAGCAGGCCTGGAGGGTGAAGCCTGGACCCAGATGGGTTTGGTGGCTGTTACCGGGTCAGCCCGGACACTGCTGTCTCAGTGGGGAGGTCGCCCCCTGCTGGTGACTGGGGGTGTTGCCACCTGGAGTCGGGGGCAGGGAGGGCCTCGCCGGGCAAGTGGGGGAGCCTGAGGTGCCCGCCAGGCACTCAGAGACATTTCTCACTGAATCCTCTCAACGCCCGATGTACTGTTACTGCTGCCCCCGACAAGAAGCACAGGTTCCCAAGGCCAGCGGCCAGGACGAGCAGGGCTGCTTTTCCACGTTCCCGCCTGAGGGGACCCGAGGGGGCCAGGAGGTCAGCCTGGAGAGCCGCCCAGAGGGTGGGCAGCCCAGCGACCCCTCCTCAGGCAGGGGGGAAGCCCTCCTCTGGCTTCCGATACAGGACACCTGAAGGCAGCCAAGTGGGGGAGTGCGGGGTTCGGCTCTCCCTTCCCCTCCCACCAAGTTTTGTGCTTCAATAATAATAATTCAGAGACGGCCAGGGAAGCAGGAAAGGCCCCGAGCGCCGCTGGCTGGCCACGTGACCTGGCCGGTCCCCTCTAGCCCCACCTGGCTGTCGGCGTTTGGCAAGGTTTGCGGGACGAGACGCCATCCCTGCCCTCCTGGCCCTCAGCTGGCATCAGAGACGGCCAAGGAACAGGCGATGACAGCTCAGTGTCACCAGGGCGGTGACGGGAGCACACAGGCGCGGGCGGGTAGGGGCGGTGTGGCAGGGGTGTGTGTAAGAAGACCCCAGAGACCCCCTGCTGGCTCCTTTCCCATCCTCTAGAAGCCAAGAGAAGCAGCCCACCTGGGCCGCTGGGCCCCAGCCACGAAGCAGAGGCTGGATGGGCCCTGCGTCCTCATCCCGGGAGCCCCCTTTCCCCCTCCCTCCTGCTCCAGGCTGGGGCGAGCCGCTGCTGCCAGCCTCACAGTGCCAGCCACTGTTTAGAACGTGCCAAGCGCTTCCGGATCTGTCATCAAACACACTCCTGGTGAGCTTGATGTTCATGGATTCACAGATGCGCGTGCACATCAGGAAGCTCGGGCGTTCGTGCCAGGGCTTGGCCGAGGAACAGACGTGCCACCGCTTGGGCCTGGCGGGCGGCTGGGTGAGGGTGTTTCAGGAGCGTCTGGCCGGCCTGCAGACACTGGTTCCTTCCCGCCGGAGAGCACCAGCCCCAGTCCCAGCCCAGGCCTGGCACCACTGGGGACACGGCCGGACCAGATGCTGGCTGGATGGGCACAAAGCCCGTCATGGTGAGGACAGTAAGGCCAGCGCACCCCCCTTCCTAAAGGGCATCGCTTCACAGGCTGGCGCTGAGCACACACAGTACCTGGGCCGGGAGGCTGAGGGGAGCGAGGCAGGCCTGGGCCCTGGCCTGGAGGAGCTCCCAGTGTGATTTCAGCGCAAATGGCTATCACTGGAGATGGGAGCGCCCACAAAGGGAAGGGGGCCCTGGGAAAGCCGGGGGGAGCGGCAGCTCTGCCGAGACCGAGGGATGACAGATGGGTGCAAAGGTCACCCAGGACCCATGGTCACTGCACCCGAACCCTGACCCACGATGCCTGAGTTGATGGCTTGATGGTGGGGTACCTGCGGCCCAGTTGTACCACGTGACGGGGCTGACACCCCACCTCCCCTTTCCTTCCTTCTCCCATGAGGAGACAGCCAAGCAGGGGAGGGGTGCGCTCTACACTGGGATCCTCAGGCAGTGCATTTATGCCCCCAAAGCTTCCAAAAGTTCCTTTCCACAAGCACAGGTAGGTTCTGTGGGATCAGCCAATGGCCGCATTCCTTGTCCTGCAAACTTTGGATACATCTCTGGGGTGCCACCCAGCTGGCCACCCCTGCTCCCCGAGTCCAGAGGAGGGACGGACGCTGGGTTTCCACCCTGATGGCCTCAGCACAGTCAGCAGTTGAGGACAGAGCTGTGGGCAGGTCTCAAATTGCATGTTCCCCCCGCAGCCGCATGTAAATAGGTTGTATAATGTTTGCCTTGGGGCAGAAGCGATATCCATATCCCAGGGCCCACCTCTTCCTGGGTCCCCCACGGCCACCCACCCTCATCCACGCAGGCCTCTGGCCTGGAAGGTGGGAGCCCCGCCACCCAGGATTCGGAGGATTCGTGGGGTTCATCAACAGGACTGCCAGCTGCCTCTGCTACAGCAGAAGGGGAGGGCGGAGGTGGGGGCACGGGAGCAGGGCTCGGACCGGCGGGGTTTAAGGAGCCACACGCCCACCAGAGGACACATTAGAGGATGTACAGACAAGGACATGAGGCTTTGGTCCGAGTGCTGGGGCCTCCCCAGGGCCTGTCTCTTCATCCGCTAGCAGGGAGAGGGCCGTCCCCAAACCCTGAGTGGCCACGCAGCTGGCAGGACTCGGCAAACCCGGAGGGCTGAAGTTGGACCTCGGTGGGACTGGGGGGCAGGGAGTGGGGAACCGGGCTCTGACCTGCTGTGCCCTCAGGCTGCCTGACTCCACACAAGACCTGTGGTGGGAAGAGGGGCGGGGCTAGGAGGGAGCTAGAGGCCAGCGCAGCTTGCGATGGACAGATGCTAGTGCGGCCTGTGTGCACTTGTCGTGTGTGTGGTCCTGTCTCCAATAAAGTCTCGTGGTGACCGACTCGGGCCTCTGCCCCCCACCCTGCTCAGCGCCCCACAGGGTGGATCAGACACCCCAGCGTTCCAAAACGCCTCCTGTACCATTTCCCCAGACTCCCCAGCGCCTTTATTTCTGCATGGGAAACTGTTCCCTAGACAGCTTAGTGCCCCCAGGAGCTGCCGGAGACCCTTGGGCAGAGCCGGCCAGCAGCCCCGGGGGTTGGCGTGGGTGGAGGGGAGGCCGCTTCCCATCACGGTCCCCAGGGTCACAGTCGGTCCCTGTGGGTCTCCCTTGTGGCCGGGGCTGCAGTCCTGAGGAGTCGAGACTCTTTATTAAGAAAAACAGTCCCTGATGCCTGTTTATTCATAAAACCAATGTGAAGCTTAAGGACAAAGCAAACTCCTGAGGTTATGCGATGAAATCCAATATTTATCGAGTGCCCGTGTGCAGGGCCAGGGGAAGTGAATGTGCCCCACGTCCTGCCTCGGGCCGACCTGCGAGGGCACCCGTGGCTGGAGCGTCCGCACTGCCCGCCTGTGCAGACAGAGGTCTCTGCCGTGCGGCCCGAGGTCTCCCAGACCATCCTCAGCACTAACTACTCCCCTCCAGAAAGTGTTCTCACCAACAGGCGTGCCCTCCTGCCCACGGATGGCTCGTATCAGGCCCCCCGGGACGCCTGGGGGTGACACCCCTGAGCCAGGCCATGGGAAGTCACTGAGGTGATTGTGGCCACCCTGCTCCCCAGGGGCCACCCCCCCCCCCCAGGTGGGTCCCTCTCCTGCCGCCTCCAAGCCAAGCTGCTCTGGCCCGGTTCACGGAATCTTTCCCAGATCCAGTGAAGTGCGCTTGCAAACCACCTTTTGGGTCAGGAGTTCTGGAGATCACCTGGCAGCCCCTGGAGTTGGGAAGCTTGGCACCAAATCTGGCATCAGACTTGGCTCCAGGTGCCCCTACTTGAGGGCTGGGGCCGAGGAGTCATACTCGCCCCCAGTCTTGCCCCCCAGGCAACCCATGCCCAACACTTGGGACCTTCTATGGCCACTTCGCAGAGCCCCAGGCCCCCGTCCTGAAGGGAGCCAGGCCAGTGGTGGTTTTCACAGCAGAATTTTCTTGGGGTCCAATGTGTCAACGGCCAAGCGGAGCTTTCCTCCTGGGGGGGTGTGTGGCCCTCGGGGCTCGACCTCACCTCTGCCCTCCCCACTCTCCACAGCTGTCCCTCAGGAATTCTGCAGAGCGCAGCTTGGGAACCAAAACCTCTCATTTTACACCCGAGGGAACTGAGGCACAGAGAGGGCAAGCGTCTGGCCCAAGGCCTCACAGCGAGTTGGTGACCCACTGCAGGCTGCACGCCATCGTTAACCAGCACCCGGTGTCTCAACAAACCAGCACTAACCAGGGAGATAAAATGACACCGCCCCTCCCATCTCACGTGCACGCATGCACACACGTGCATGCACGCGCATGCCAGCCCCTCAGAGGCAGCCCTGCTCTGCACCTGCTCCGGTTGGCCCATGGGTGCACCCTCTGCCCTCACCTGCTCTCAAAGTCCTCACCCTTGCCAAGGGAGGCCAGAGTGCACGCCACCCCATCCCGAGGGGTCCAAAGGCAGCCCACGCTCTCTGCCTGTTCCTGACCTCGTTCCTGCCGCAGACGGGGCCGGAGAGGGGAGCGAAGGACAGGGCTCTGACTTGGGAGCCTCGGTCTCCCCACCCTCTCACCATGAGGGGGTAAAGACTCCGGCCCCTCCCTTAGGGCACTGGGGGCGGGGAAGGGTCTCCGAGGCTGTCTATTCCCGTGGGGGGTGATTTTCCGCCCCTCAGTCCCTCCACTGCCTCAACCCCACAGGCAAAGGTGACAGGCCAGCTGGATGGGGGCCCTGGAGACGGAATGCTCTGTGCTCAGTCCCCGGCCTGGCCTGCGCAGCTCCCCCCAGACAGCTGCAGGGCGGCCGCAGCCTCACCGAGCACCTGATCACTCTCAGCGGAGGGAAGATCCAGGCCCGGCGAGCAGCAGAGGCTGGGGCAGCGCTGGTCCTTCTCGGTCTGCTGCTGGCCTCCCAGCAGCGGTGGGACAGGAGGAGGGGACGGGCAGGGGAGGGGCGCTCCTGGACCAGTCAGCAGGGCACCCATGGGCAGCGCTTCCCCGTCCTGGGCGCCGGCCCTGCCCCTTGGCTGGTGGCTGGAGAACACTCTGCTGAGCGCTCTGCCCAGCCGGGCCCCGCACCCCGGCTTAGCCGCACAGCCCCCTGTGCCCGGAGCAGACTCCAGGGACGCTCTGCGATCACACGGGTGCAGGGGGAGGGATGCAGCAGATTTGCTGTGAACAGGTGGGGGTGGGCGCCCTGAGGCGTGAGCGGGATGCCCGGCCGTGGCCACGCCTGGACCAGCGTGGATCCCACAGGGACTCGGCGCCCACAGCACAGCCCCCTCCAGCCCCAAAGCCCACTGTGGGGGTGCGGTGCAGGGGACAACTCGTGACGCGCCCCATCCTGGCCCGTAAGCTCACCTGGGGAGATGACAAGCGCTGGTGTCCTCCGTGACCAGGACCTTCACCCAGCCCTTGGCAAACCCCACAGTGGGTTAACAGCCTCATCTCCGTGAGTCACATCAGAGAGGCAGAGGAGTTTTGAAAACACTCGCTGGTCCGTCTGTCCTTTCCCAAGTGGGCCGCAGACACCGAGCCAGGCCCTGGGGCTCTGGTGATGGGAAGACTGAGCTTCCCTTCTAAGGAGCAAACCTACCACGGCTCGGGGGCCATGGGCTTGAGGGAGGGGCTCGCCAAACCCCTCTGCGCGCTCTCCCACTGCCCAGCTCAGACTCTGGGCACCGGATGCCCCTCTAAGGCTCTAGAGCAGGTGAGCTACGGCACCGGACAGAACTTCACACCGAACCAGAGTGAAAGGCCAGGGCCGGCTCCACAGGCGTCTGACCTCCGGAGCCCACGGCAGCGGTGGTGCTGGCTGGGCGGCGGGTGTGTGAGCAGCGAGCGCAAGGCGGACCCCACAAAGGCAGATCCCTGTTAGGATTCTGCAGGGTGGGCTCGGATGCCTCTTCCAAGGGTACTCAAGGGCCATGCCTGTGGCTCATAGTTAAGGATGCTGCCTGCACTCCTCCGAACAAGGCGGGCCTCTGGGCAAAGGGCAGCCCCGTCTGGCCCTCTCATCAGACCACATCCTGTTCGTGTTGGGTCTTCTATCAATGTGGTCCACACTGCGCCCTCCTTCACCACCAGGTCCCCAATGGAATCCCAGGGTCAGGAATGTGCAACAGTCAGAGCGCGCCACACAAGTGCACCCAGGGGGCCTATATGAAGCAGGGAGAACCCGGGAGCCACACCTCCTGGGCAGGGAACCCAGAGCAGCTCTGCCCAGCCCGGCCCAGGGTCCAGCGGCCCTCCTGGCAGCAGGCCTACAGCATGGTGAGTACAGCCGCTCCATCCCCAGCAGGAGCCCCACTCAGGCCCTCCTCCAGGTCAGGAGCTGGGCATGGGCAGTAGGAACCACGGGGACCCACCGGGCTGGGAAGGCCCAGAGAGGCGGAGACCAGCACCTCATCTTGCAGCCCAGGGCAGCACAGAGATTGGCCACAGGTGCCCTCCAGGGCTTGGCCCCTGGCCTTGTATCTGTGCTGGGGCCCAATTTTCGGTGTTGAGTGTCCCAAGCTTCCACTAGGTTCTTGAAGAGGTCCATGGTCCCCCCAAAGGGGAGAAGTGTCACTTCCGTCTGTGTATCAAGACGCCCCCTTTCTCGAGACCCAGAGGCCATTCCCAGGTGGGTTCATCCACCAGACGGAACCCCACCCAGTCCAAAAGCTGTCTGCATTGCTTTCTATGGGGAGGAAACACCTTGGGAAAAGCCCCCGCTCCATCCAGGCTCCGAAGGAGAGGCTCCCCTGAAGCAGGTGAGAGGGGATGAGGGAAGCTTAGGAGGACTGCATTTGGGAAGAGGAGGGCTGCCTTTATGAATTTTTTTTTTTTTTAAGCTTTCTGGCTGCGTATACTTCAAAATGTCTTCAAGGGAGCCGTTTCTGGAAAGAGCTCTGGGGGGTCTGCGCCATCGTCTCCAGAACCCACTCTCTTTATTCTAGCCTCGGTTCTACGCCTCAGAGGACCAGCCAGCATAGGCTCACCGTGGTCGTTACCAAAAAGGCTTCCTTTGCAAGGGAACGAGCAATTATTGCCAAGGGAGGGGCATTTTGGGAAGCTCTATTTCTGTTTCAAATCCCCCATGGACCGCCATCCTTGGGGTAGAGCGGCAGTTCCTGCATCAGGCCCAATTAGACCTGGGCTAGCATCCCAGCTCTGTCACTTACAAGACTGTGACAAGTTTGGGCAAGTCACCTGTTTTGAGACCGCTCCCTCCTCTGTAAATGGGGATAAGGGATGCCCTCCTCTAGGAGGGACGGTATCAGGTACGGACGGAAAGCACTGCCCACAGGCCTGGCACGCCAACAAGCCCCCTGGCCGTTAGGATCAGGAACCCCAGAGCCCCCACTTTCTAGCTGTGTGGTCTGGGCACAATCTCTTAGCCTTTCTGACAGTGCTCTTGCCTGAAAAAAATGGGAATAACCGTGCTTAAAATAAGGTTTATCGTGAAGATAAAGTGCAACCGTGCACGTAGAGGTTTCGCTCACAGCCTGGCACACAGGTGGTGCTCAGCAGGGACTGGCGGCCACTCCTCTCCAGGGGGACGTCTGAGCTAGGCCTGCTTGCAGGAGTAACTCGTTTCCACGTCAGGGAGACATTAGCAGAGCGTCCCGGCTAAACAGCTTAACCAGACCCATTCATTATCAAGTTGAAAACTACGAGGGATTGATGCTATTAATTTTCTAGCCCACGGCTCTGAGATGATATGGCCCAAGAATCAGTAATTATAATACAGGAAGAATGAGCCCAAATTTACTCGGCTCTCCCGGAGCTGTCTGTAAGCCATCCCAGCAGCAGCGGCGTTACAAGTGTTCAGTTGCCAAGGCCGTCAAAGATTGCAGGAGAGGCAGAACCAGCCTAATTGGTGCACTGGGCTCCTGAGCCTGCTAAGACACCCGACAGGGTGACACTTCCTCTCGCTGCCTGCGAGCGGGGCTTAGCCGAGCCACCAGCTTCCACCGTTGACGGCCGCCTGGGCCCTGGGACGTGTGCTGTGGCCCAGGAGTGCAGCACGTAACCCTCCCTTCTCTCCCCTGGCCCAGAGGGCGAGCCCTTAGTCGCTGCCCTACCTCCTCTTCCTGCCGCTGGCTGCCTGTTTTCCTGTGCTGGACACAGAAGAGCCCGTGGACGCCGTGGGTAGCATTGGAGGCGAAATATGCTGGGCCGACCTGGCAGGGGGGCGCCACTTCCCCTGGGGCTCCCCTGGGTGGCCGAGAGCGCCACACCCACACGCCCTGCTCGTCATGGCCGAGGAGCCACCGACGTTGGGCAGAGCGTGTGCCGGCTTCACGTTGAGGCTCGGGAGGCAGCAGGACGATGGCAGTGAGGCCACCGGCTTCCTTCTGGGTGACGGCGAGAAAGCTGGTGGCCTGTTAGGGACCCGGGCAGAGGAGCTCGACGGCTACAGTAGGGAGGAAGGCGGCTTCAGCTTCCGCTTCGGCCGGGGATGAAGGGGCCACAGCACCCCAGAAAGGGCTCCTCTGCGACCCGCACCGCCCCCCCTGCCGTTTCCATTCCCATCTTCTCCTCGAGCAAGACGCTGAGAAGGTGTAGGTATTAGCATAATGAATTATAACAGGAATTATAATAGCAGTGGGTTTGGTTAGGTGGGTGCTTACTTTTGATTTCCAACTTTGCTGAAGCAAAATTCTGGATGGTGTCAAAAACGAGGTGACCAAAAGCAAGTCCCAGTTAAGAAGAGAACACTGCTGCTGGTGTAGCTCCCTGGCGGACTGTTGTGTTTCAGCCCCGTCCGCTGCGGGGCTGGCTCTGAGCAGTCCCCTGGCCGGGGTGGCATGGAGCCGAGGATGCCTGAGGATGCCGTTGGGCCGTCAACATGAATAGGCAGAACTGGCCGTGCTGGCCCCGAGTTGAAGGTTGGTGGACTGAGCGATTACAGTGGGATAATCAAAGTTTTGACCGCCTCCATCGGGACGTCAGTGGTTGACATCCAAAGTGCAACTGTGAGCGAGCACGTTCCGCTGGGCACAGAGTATGGTTCTGAAAGTTAACAATGGAAAAGAAAAATCTTGTTCTCCATTCCATTAACACAACATCCCCCGGCAGGAAAACCTCATCCCGCTGGTGTTGAGATGCCATTTGGAACCACCTGCCCATCCCCTTCTGACAGCTCCCCTCCTCGGTGGTGTAGTATTTGCCAAGCCAGGAGTCCCGTGGGAGATGAACGAGGAAGGAATACATTTTTGCTGTAGCAAGGTTGCATTTCCAATGTTCAGACTATGAATGTGTTGTATCTTTTGAAATAAAAGTGGTAACAACTGCAAAACTGTAATGGAAAGCCCGCCTGACTCTTGGCTACAGGTCCTCTGTGCCCCAGGAACTTCGCTTTCCTGAGCTGCAAGTGCCTTAACTTTGGGGAGATGGAAATCGTGTTGCATGTACCCACACACTGCTCCCAGCATCCCCTTAATTGGCAGTTGGTAAAACACCCATGGCCAAAAGTATAGGGAAACACACACAAAGTGCATTTTCCTCTCCCACTAGATTGCTCTCTCCTTGGTTTTCTCTAAGCAGGGAGTATTCTGAAAACAACTTCTCTACCCTGAGGGAAGCCGGCGCTGGGCCTGGAGTGGCAGCAGCCCGGGGCGGGGGGCGGGGCCAGAGCACCTCTTTCAAACGCTGCTGCTTCGGTGTGTCCTGCATCCCATCCCGAGTCAGATCCAGCAGTCTGATGCTGTTCACTCCTAGGCTGGCTTCAACTGCTGAGATGAGAACCTGTATTGATGTTCCCATGGCAACATCTCCCCTCCTCCTTTAGAGCTATTGCTTGCCCCTGGTTCACAACTGAGTAATTTTCCATTGGGCTGTCACAATTAATTGGTAGATTTTTATTAGCCTTTTAGAACCACAGCAGGCAGGGCCCAGCTTGGCACCTTGGAGCATTTCACAGTGTTCTCCATTCTATTAGAGACTTTTTTCCCCAGTAGCAGCTCTCAGTCCTCGACAGCCAGAAAGCCACTTCATTAAGGGGTGACGGGTCTGAGCCACACAAGAGGCGGGCTGACTGGGGAGCAGTAATGGGCTGGAGAGACGGGACGGGAACACAGGAGTCAGAACATCACCTTATGCTGAGGCGAGCCGCCTTCTCCTGGGGCTCCTCCCTGCTCCCCCCCTCCGATGCCTTGGTATACGGGCCCTGGGGCTCAGGGCCACTGTGACAGGGGCCAGACGGTGACACTGAGTCTGGGAGGCACATCATACTCTTTGTCCTCTGCCACTGTCGAGAAAGGGATGATCCAGGATGCCTCCTGCCAACGTGACAGACAGGGGTGGGTCTTTGTCTGTTGGTGAAAGAGGCAAACGGCCCTCCAGCCACGGAAGGCAAATCTCAAGAAAACGAGGCCCAGGGTGTCCATAAAGGACAGCCCTGGTGCTGAGACTGTGCACTACAGGGTGGCCGGATGAAGGAAGTACGGTCCCAGCTCAGGCTCTGAGCCAAGCATGTGCTCATTTCCACTCTGTTAAGGGCGGTGCGGGGGCAGCAACCTGGATTACCCCCCCCCCCCTTAGCTCATTTATACACACAAAGAAGCCAGAGAACGTGCTCACGAAAGACCAGGTGAAACAGAACAGACCAGAGGCCAAGGGCAGAGGGACGCCCTGTGGCAAGGTCCCCTGGCTGACGTTCTCTTGCCGACTTCTACTCTTAGGACAAAAGGAGCCGCCCCTGTGGTCACTAATTGTGAGAACTCGGAGGTCACCGAGGTGGAGACACTCCTGCATGTGTTTACAGCCACTCTGGGTATACACGGGCTGGTTTTTAATTTAGTAGGATTAGATTAACCTTGATGGAGAAATCTGAGATAAAGCGGGGAGGGGGAGAGCCTTCAAAGCAGAGGATATCCTGTCATTAGTCTTTCATCATTGAACAGAAATCAGCAACAAAGCTGTTCTTTCCAGTTGCTTGTATATTTGAGCTCAATAACCCTGGAAGTCAGAGCAATCAAACTGCTGAGGGCATTGATCTGTTAGATCCACTCCCACTACATTTGGCTAAATTTCCTCTTTACCCCCGCCCCCCCCCCCCCCCACAGCCCTCTCCACCCTACTGGCTCTGTCAAGGTTTGGGGGCCTCTCGTGCCACCCCACACCCTCGCTCTCTTCTCGGTGGGGAAATTTCCTCCCCAGATTAGTGAAGGTGAGGCTCTTCGGAAAACACTTCTTTTGGAAGCGGGGAGATGAAGCTCCCCGGGGCCGCCAGGTCCGCTCCACCTGGCGTGGCAGTGCTCTCTCCTCCAGCCCAGGCACCCGAGAGCTCTTTGCATTCGCCCATTTTATACATTCAAGGCACAAAAAAGGCTTCATCTTGGTGTGTAGATCTCAAGGTATTTAGCTATTAAAACGGACGGGGAATATTTGTCTATGTTTTCTTGTATGTTTGAAATGTTAATAAAAATGTCTAAGAAAAAAAGAGATTCACGTGGCCAGCCAGCCATCAGGGCACTGCTGTAGTAAACAAGAGGCCACCTCGTCCTAACTTGGTGCTGGTGCCCAAGATGCTGCATGACACACTCCACTGGAGACCCCGACCCAGGCAAGGGGCTTTCACCCTCCAGGCAGGGAGCTGGGGCCCCGCCCAAGATGGTGGGCGACAAGGAAGGAGGGCAGACATGGGCAGGGGATACGGTGGTTGGGCAGTCTTATCCCACCTGATGTCTTCTGTACCGAGATGACATTTAGAAATCGATCCCCCAGAGCACTCAGTTGGGGAACCCTGTCTATTAAATATCCCCGACACCCAAAAAGCTGGGCTAGCTGTAATTCTGAATTCTTCTCTTCCATGATGAAGGGAGCAGCCTGGCCCTGGAGCCCAGGTCTCTGCTAGTCATGCTGGGGCCATCTGGACCATCGACAAATTCATCTGGCACAGCAGATGTTAAGCTGGCACGTGCTGTGTGACCTCGGGCAAGTTGCTTCACATCTCTGAAGCCAGCTTTCTCACCCATTAAATGAAGACAGTGACAGAACCTCCCTCATTTAAACAAAAAAAAAGGTGTGGGTGTTCCACGTAGTAATGCAGAGCGCGTCTATAATATCTAAAAGCACTCACGTGTGAGCTGTAATGCTAAGAAAACTTTCATCGCAATATAACACACATCCGGAACGTGCCCCAATTCTAAGTGTCGTCTGATGAGTTTTCACCCAGTGACACACCCTTTAGCCAGCACCACCCAGACTAAGCAAGAGGACATCGCCTGCCCCCAGAGCTCCCTTGTGCCCCGACCAGGCACGAGCCTCCTTCCCGCACCCCGATCACCCGCCCCCTGACTTCTACACCAGACTACATGCCCGTTGAAGTACATGGGAGCTGACGCATCACCATGTCGCCTGGCGGCTGCCCAGCATGACACACCATGGAGTGGGGCGAGTTTGTCCCACCCCACTGCTCCCCGACATTCCATGGAGTGAACACCCCGCACGTACCTATCCTCCCTGCTCTTCATGACCTTGGGTTGTTTCCCGTTTGGGGTTCTTCAATGTTTGGGGTTCTTTTTTGTTATGTGTATATATATTTTAACATCTTTATTGGAGTATGATCGCTTTACAATGGTGTGTTAGTTTCTGCTTTTTAACAAAGTGAATCAGCTGTACGTATACATATATCCCCGTATCTCCTCCCTCCCACCCTCCCTATCCCACCCTCCCTATCCCACCCCTCTAGGTGGTCACAGAGCACCGAGCCGATCTCCCTGTGCTATGTGGCTGCTACCCACTAGCTAGCTATTTCACATTCGGCAGTCAGAAAGAGCAAGTGTTTTGTTTTTAACACTCTGACACTCGAGGCTTGTATTTTGCGGTAGCGCCAACAGCGGCAGCCCGCCTGCGGGGGGCGGGGCCCTCGGGTACTCACTCCTCGGTTCTGCACCTTGAGGGCGGGACTCAGAATCCTCTGAACACCGTCGTGTGCGCACACGGGTACGTCTTCCTGGGGCTAAATCCGCAGTCCTCATTTGGTCCTCAAGGGTTTCTCTGACCTAAAAACAGGTTAAGGACCACTGTCCTAGAATGGCTAGACCCAAGAAAGTTTCTTGGGCTCGGGTGACGTTCATGGAAGATTCTCACTTTGGAGAAGAGTCTTCTAAGACCCTTATTTCACACCGGCACAGCCGCCACGTGGCTAGCGTGTACACGAGGCTGCGTCCCGGCCTCACCACGTGTGAGGTGTGGCTGGACAGGTAAACGCCAGTCACAGAGCGTGGGGAAAACGGGACAACGCAATGCCTAAGAGGCTGCTGTGAGGATTCCGTGAAGGGCCCACGTCAGTGTGGCTGTCCACATAATCGCTCTATGCCCTCTTTCAGATTGCGAGCTGTCACTCAAGGGAAGAGCGCGTTGCCTGTGGAAAAGCCCTGGACTCGGGAGGTCTGGTGTCAAGTGATGGTTCAGCCACTAACAGACTCTGCGGCCTGGGCCTGGGTCCTGCCTCTGTGAGACGAGGGAAGAAATGGGTCCCGGGGGCCGTCTGCAGCTCCGGCTCGAGCGCGCCGCCTGACGTGCAGCACAGCCCGCTGCCGAGGTCTCCGGGGAAGAGGCTTCACGGAACCGTGTTCTTCAACGTGCTTTGGTGGACAGGATCTGTATCCTCTGACAAGGCTGCTGGCTTAATAAGTACCATTATCAGAGGGTGCTACTCACTCCCCCCGACTTCCACAAGCTGCCAGCTGGCGTTAAATGGAGACCAAGACGAGGACTCGTCAGCACCCTCCTCGACAGTCCCCTTGGGAGAGGTCACAGCCCAGCCCGGGCCAGCACACCCTTTTCTTCCTCATCCACACAAAGAAATAAGGTGCCCGGGGCGTGGAACACAAGCGAGGGGCGCTCTGGGGCCTGATGACAGTGGCTCAAAGTGAGCTCAAACGTAAAGAGAAAGAATGCACTTGGGGAGGGATTAACCCTTTCAGGCCAGAGAGAAATCCGGGACGTGACCTCCCTCCCCCATTTCAGTGACACCGTGACGGCCTAACAGGTGGTACAGCCCACTCTCAGTGCCGCCGCCAAGAGCCAGGCTGCTGGCAGGTAGGTGTCAAGGGCACAGGAAGGGCCTGAGATGAGGACAGGCTTGTGAAACGGCCGACGCGGGACCGCTCTATTCTGTAAGACCCAACACGGAGACCCCGGCCCCTTCGGGAAAGCCTGACTCCTTCCCTGCCCACACGCACACCACGGCTCTGAACAACAGGGAGGAACTGCAGACCAAAGCAACCTGCCCATGTGCTAGTGTTGTAAACATTTATTTAAAAAATACTACGGAGGAGAGACGTGGATTCAAAAAACAGAGTCACATACAGAAACAAAATGTATTGGACTGAAAAAAAAAAAAAAAAGACACCATAGGCATTCCGGAAGGGAGGACGGTGGAAAACTATTTACACATCATTTATAAAAGAGCAAGTCTATAAAAAGAGTGTAATACCAAAGTATAAATGCAAAATATAGTGGCACATCATGTGAACAGGAAGAGACCAGTACCTCACAGAAACAGGCAGCGGAGGGAACCTGGGAGGGCTTTGTTCTGCTTTGTCTGCAAGGCCACTGGCGGTGCCCTGGCGCCTCCCTCAGTCTGTGTAGCACAGCAGTCTGGGGGGCAAAGAGGTGACGTGCTGTGAAAACAGCGTAAAACGACTCAGAGGACACCACCTCTACCAGAGAAATAAAATACAAATTTAGGTGATGAGCGTAAAAATCGGGCCTGTGCAGGTCACGGGCCCTAGGAGCCCTGGGGAGCGGAAGGTGGTTTCCTCCTGGTTTCTCCAGGGGGCGCTCCTGAGCGCGCCGAGGCCCAGACAGGTGCCCGTCGGCCTGCTCTTCAGCAGCCGCTCTAGGTCAAGGTCAAGGACACTGGGCTCCTCCCGCCCTACGAGCCTGGTCCTGGACGGCCTGGGGGAGATTACGCTGCTCTCTGAGACCCTTTCTGGGGGTTCATTTGTTTGTGATTTTCTTCATCCCTGATGAGCCCAACCGAAACATTAGGTTAAGTGTTGCTCGTGGTAATTAAATAAGACATGTGCCCGTCAGGGTGCAGCCCACGCTGGCTGGGCTTCGGTGCTCCAGTCCCTTTCCTCCTCTGCGTGCACTGGCGCCCAATGGCAGCTCCTTCTGGATCGGAGGCAGCTGTGCTGAGGGCCAAGTTCTGAAAGGCTTCAAGAACTCCAGAAAGCTGAAGACTGGCTTGTCACCAGGGAAAGAGCCCTGCAAGCATCTACTTTGCCTTAGAGGAGGACAACAGAGCGGAAAGAGGTCAATCGGAAAGCGAGAGCAAGCGCCTCTCCAGGGCACCTGGAGATTCGGAAGGAAGGTAACCCTGCGCTCACCGCAGACCGGCCCAGCCCTGGGCTATCTCAGCAGCAGCTGCTCACCCACCGCCACCCCTCCCGCCTCTGGAGCCCCCCTACGCTGACCAGCGACCCTGCTACCCTGAAGACTCAAGCTTTCTATCCAGGATTAGCGTGCATGTCACAAGAGAGCCGGGAACTGGGCTCTAAGGACACGGGGAGAGTGGGTGACAAGGGGCCTCTCCCACACCACGGGCCTCCTCGGCTTCCCCACCTGTCCCGGGACCCGGAGGCTGGTTGGTTTTAGCACCCTGTTTTACCCCCCAAATCAAGAGCTGTCCTTCACGTGAGGAAATGGTGAGGGCACCAGCCCGCGGCAGCAGTGGAGGGGAGGGTGGCCAGCTGGTAGCACTTCCCAAGATGCAGTTCTGCAAACGTGTCTTCGGCACAGGAGGCACGAGGAAGGTGAGTGCACAACCTCTCTGCGCAGGGTGAGTGGAGGCGACCGTTCCCAAGGCCTTGGTGACACAGCTCCCACGCAGGGTACTCGTTCTTGGGGTGAAATGGAGGCGAAGGCATAGCCGGGGAGGTCCTCCAGAAAGATGAAAAGGAAGTGCTCATCCGCCTTCCCACCTGCCCCCAAGAGCTCAGTTTTGAAGCACGATGTGGGAAAGACGCTGGCGTGCAGTCCACAGAGCAGGAACTCCACAGATAGAACTCGGACAGATGGCTCAGGGAGCCCGGGCTGAGGAGAAGGCAAGCGCAGGAGAACGGCGGGGCCTGGACGTAGGTAGTAGGGCTGCACTCCACGGCGGCCTCGGCCCTGCCCAGCGCAGAGCTCCTGGGCCAAGGTCCCAGCTCGCCGGTCCCGTCTCAGCCACCATCACGGGCACGGGGGGAGCCCTCACGCGCTGCAGGCTCCCGACGCCCGGCTTCTGCTACCTCTGCACGATGTCACTGATCTCTTTCACGGAGCTGAGGAGTTTGCTGAAGTCCTGGGTGGCCGCCGGGCCGCTCCCTGCCGTCGCCGGGCAGATCTGAAGCTCCCGAAGATTGTTCTCCAGTTTGTTGATGGCCTCGCGGAAGGCGAATTTGTTCCTCATTTGCTGGATGGAGTCCACGTAGCTCACGCAGAATGTGTAGAGGTTTTTGCCGGCTTCCAGCACGGCGCTGTGGCTGGCCATCTGCTCAGAGTTCTTGGAGACGGCCAGGCACAGGGCCTCGGCGCCGCCCAGGACCACGCCCCTGGTGATGGTGCCACTGGCAATCCGCTCCGGAGGCTGGCGGGTTTTCCGAAGAGACACGCGGGTCGATATGAGAGGGATGAAGGCGGTGGAGGACGGCTGGTCCCCTGCCAGGGCAGAGGATGCTGACGGCAGCGCGGAGGGAGCAGGGGCTGGGCTGGTCGGGGTCCCCGCGGGCTTGGCGGACGACTGGGGCTTTGGCATGGACGGGAGCGCGGGCTTTTTGACGCCCTCTCCCAGCTGGCTGGGTTTGGCAGCGTCACTGTTCACGGCATCCACAACCAGAGCCATGGGTTTTGCTTTCCCACTGGCACCCATCTCCCCGGCTGCTTCCTGGCTCGGGCTCTGGGAGGCCTTCCCGGCTTTCCCCACGGAGGCTGGAGGAGGGGGCGGCGGGGCAGGTTTGAGCTTGGACAATTTCCCCTTGTCTCTCCCTGGGGACTCGGAGGAGGCCTTGTGCCTCCTCACTCTGGACTCCTCGGCAGGGGCCTTGCTGGTCCCTCCAGAAGCACCCGGCCCCGCCCTGCCGGTGGGGGGCACCGGCTCAGCAGGCGTCCCCAAGGCACTGGACTTCCCAGCCTCGTCCTTGTGGGGAAGGCTGGAGGAAGGCGCGACCACAACCTGCCTACGGAGGAGTTTTGGGGTCAGGCTGGGAGGGCTGGAGCCCGGGCTGGACTCGGCCGTGTCTTTGAAGACCTCGTCGGCCACTTCCTCGGTCTTCTTCACCAGCCTGGGTGGGGGAGTGCCTGTGCCTCTGGTCACCTGGTCAGACCTGTTCTCACTTGCCCGCTTCCGAGGCAGAGCTGGCTTCTCACTCTTGTGCCCTCCAAACGTGGACGAGTCAAACTGTCTTCCCGTGGACTGCAGATCCCGAGGCAGCGTGACCGAGCGCCACTCGGTGTCCTTGGCCCCGTGGGGCACGCAGGAGGCGGAGCAGGAGCGCAGGAAGCGCTTGCTGGAGCTGCCGCCGCTCTCCTCCTCGCCGGCCGCCAAGCGGCTGCTGGTCAGCGTGCTGGACTTCTTCCACAGGTGGGGAGACCGGAAGCCTGCACCCCCCGACTCCCGGAAGGCTCCATTGGGGACGCCGGCCCCGCTGCTGGGCTTCAGGGACTTGGCTGGCTCGGCTGTGTCCGCGGGCGCGAGCGCCAGCGCCCCGTTGCTGATGTCTCGGCCTTCTTCCTCCGGGGCCCCCTTACGCTCCGGCTGGCCGTCCATCTCCCGGAAGGAGCTGCTGCGTTTGGGAGGGGTTGGGGCTGTTTTCTTCTTCTTCTTGATCAAGGCACTGAACAAGTTGGTCTTCTTGTCTTTGGGGAGGAGGCGCTCGTCTTCGTTTAGGCTGCCATCCTGAGGACCGCGTTCTTTTCGCGGGAGCAATGGAGACACGGCGGGCTCGTGGTCCAGAGGATCTGAAACACATGGGGAAGAGTTTAGTGACTCCAGGCCAAAGGCGACTGAGCGAGCGGGGAACCCGCCTGGATCGGCCGGCCTGTTCCTACAGGGCAGCCAGGGGTCCGGGCACTGGGCTCTGACAGGCCTGCGTGCGCTCCCGCTGCCAGCCACCGGGGCGAGTTAGTTCTCTCTGCTCATCCCCGGCTTTCCCATCTATAACACGGAGGACATTAAACCTATCCACAGCGCTGCTGTGAGGACGTAATGCGGTAACAAACGTGGAGCAACCACAGCTCTTGGCACGAAATTTCTCAGTGACTGTTGTCACTGTTGTTGGTATTATTATTAGGAAAAGCTTAGGTCTCTCTCCTTGAAGACAGCACAGCAAAAAGCGGGGACACCCCCAGTCCCCTCATCTCTTTGCTGGTTTCCTTTAAAGTAGCAGAGTCCCCTCAACACCACTATCTGGAGAGTAAAAAGCACGACAAGGCCAAGCCCAGGGTCAGAACCTGTGCCTCTCGGACCAGTCAGCCGCTTGAGGCTCCCACGAGGACGGTCAGGAGGGAAGGGGCCACGTACCACACGGTGCAGCGACAATGGGCCATTATGCTTGGGAAACAAGATGGGTGACCTTTTAAAATTTTTAAATGGTCATTCTTTAAATATGAATAATAGCTCCTAAGAAATCTTTCTGCTGTTGCCAAGCTCCCCGCGAGTGAATGACAGAACTCTCCCTCCGAGGGCGGCTGCGAGCACGGTTGCCGTCAGCGCCCTGGAACTCAAAGCTGAGGTAGCGGGAGCCTTTGTGAGAACACCAGGCGGCACACAGGGCTTCCGAATCAGGGGAAGCCAAGGACCTCCCCAAACCCTCATCCAGCGGAAGAAGGTGAAGAAAGTGAAACTCTAATGAATTATGCACAGCTCTATTTCAGGGCTTAACAGCTAATTGACACTCCTGGCTCACCATGAGATTACGTATCAAAATACCCGTCAGATGAATACTGATGGGCATAAATGAACACAATTGCTTATCAGTGGGCTTTTATAAGCTGCAAGTTTTCATAGCAGCCTCTCCTCCCCACACCCTTCCACGACCTGAAATCAGGGCCACTAACAGAAGGACGTGGGGTCCAGATTCTGGATAGTCTACATGCCATCAAAGCGGGGTGAGCTAGGTGAGCTAGACGGTCTGAGGGCGCGCCAAGAACGCACTCGAATTTAGGTTCATTTCTTATGTAAACCTTTCAAGTGTATACTTTTGCTATATTTTATAGTATACATGTCTGTGCAGTAGTACATACACATACCTATGTATAAGACCTGCACACTCAACTGTTTTTTTTTAACATCTTTATTGGGGTATAATTGCTTTACAATGGTGTGTTAGTTTCTGCTTTATAACGAAGTGAATCAGTTATACATACGTCCCCATCTCTCTTCCCTCTTGTGTCTCCCTCCCTCCCATCCTCAACTTTTTAAAATTAATATGGGTACATGATGAAAAAAATTGGGAATCATGGGGTCCACAGATTCCGGCTTTGTCCTGCCCCTTCCCATTCACCCAGCGTGTGGCCCATCAGAGCATCACCCAGATGCTGGGCCTGCCTCAGACACCTCCTTTCAGTTGGTCTGCTGTAGAACCGAGGCTTCTGTATCTTTTCTTTTTCTTTTTTTTTTGTTGGGGGAACTGCTAAGTCAGAACAGTCTCGCTTAGAGTCAAGCCCGGCACATGGGAAGCACTGGATCAGTGTTTGCCAATGTGACCCCCGATAGCACCTTTAGAGCCCTTTTTCACCACTCCCACTGCCCTCGCTAGTCTAGGGAAGAGCCCACGAGGGGACACCAGCTCTCCAGCTCTCCGCAGGTGTCTCCTGGCTCTGTGGGTGCCAGTGAGTGTCTCGTATCAGCGCTTTCACAACGAGCTGCTCTGCGTTTGGTTCAATATTTTATCATTGCTGTATCTGCCGCAAGAGCAAGCACAAACGCTGCGAACGATACACGAAAAGGTGGGTTTGCTCTCCGTAGGTTTCATAAGCACCACCGCCTATGCCAACGGCTCCTGAATGACGGGGCGGGGGCTTGCTGCAGGAAAGGGAGAACTTTCCTCTTTTCGAAGCTGGACCACTAACACGGGGTTTGCCTGTCTTTCTGCGCGGTTTCCACTCACTGCTTCCCATCTGCCTGCACTGGCCCTGAGGGCCGACTCCCCCAGGCCTCAGGCGGGTGCGGGTGGTGAGGACGTACCAGTCTCTCCTGGGCCCTTGGAGTGGGGCGTCTCGGGCACGTCGGGGGCGTCTTTGTGTTCGGCAGCTCTCCTGGAGGTTCTCGTCTTGGTGGGCAGCTCTGGGGCCTGCAGCAGAGTACCTGCAACCCCTCGCATGCCTTTCTTCCCCAATTCCTTTTCCACTTCTAAGAACCACCAAAAAAATCAACAACAAAACCAGCAGTCATCAGTAACGACGTCATTTTGGTATGTTGGTTTTCTTTTTCTTTTTAAGACAAGAGTAGTCATCTATACACAGTTACAGAAAAGAGATACACATCCTGAGGAAACAGTACTTGAGTAGTTTTCAGAACCCTGGCTGCAAGAGACAGAGGGCCACCCCCCGCCCAGCCTTCTGGTCTCAGGTAAGCTGCTGGCCCATGCACTCTAGCAGGAAGTGGACTGAAGGACTGGGCTGGGTCCCACACAGCCGTCCCTCCCATCCCAACCTCTCTCCCCACTGCAGGCACCCTAAGGACCAGCACTTTACCATCTGATATGCTGGATTCCTGGAACATTGTTTCAAAGGCTTGGTGGATTTCAGCGAAGGAGGGCCGGTCAGAGGGGTTCCACTGCCAACCTGGACAGATGAGAACCAAGTCAGACTACCCATGAGGCCTTGCTAACAAGCAGGGGATGAGAAGTTCTCAAGGAAAAGTCTGGAAATTAAAGCAGCATTCCAATCCTGCTAACCATCTTTTGCTATGACAAGTTAAAGTGACAAATGCCATTGTGCCCTGTTGCAGACATTAAGAATTTGGGAAGACTTTCGATACTGGCAGGAACATGGATTATAAAATCCCAGGGATACGCTGACAGCAACAACTACATTTACAAATATATTCTTCCCAACCTGCCTCCAGCAAATGCAGAAAATTACTCAACCAAGTAGCCTGCTTCCTATCTCACCCTTACGTCATGGTTATCGAAGTCCGAATTCCTCATCAGTAAAGACGTGCTAATTAAACCAAGATGAAAATGAGGATTAAGGACTGACTGATAAGCCCAGTGTAGGTGAGGACGTAGGGTCCCTCTCACAGGTTTCTGGTGAGAATATAAATTCATATAAACTCTTTGGGAAAACAATTTGAGAAAATCTATCAAAACTTAAAATGCACATGGCTCTGAACCAACAGTTCAACTTCCCTAAGTACTAGCATAACGCACAGGGGTATGTATGTGTGAGGGCGCTGGTTCCTGTCTTGTTCATAACGGCAAAAGACAAACAAATGTCCATCAAAAGAGGACTGGATGAATGAATAAATCATGTAATAGATGCCAGGCAGCTACATAAGGAAAGACACGAGGCGAGAAAGTGGGAGAGAGAGCGAGAGAAAGAAAGAGCACAAGCTCTGAATTATAGACACGGAAAGACACGCCTGTTACACTGCTAACTGCAAAAAAAAAAAAGTTGAGGGAATAAATTTTTATACATATATATAAAAACACGAGTGGATAAAAGTCACCCGGAATATTTGCCTACTATACCAGAAATCTGTATTTATTAATAAGAAACCCAGGTTTGGTATCTATCAATCTCATTTTTGCATTAAAAACAAAAAACACTCACACATAAAATACTATGGGTAAATAAAGGCACACTGAAAAAGTGAAAAAAAAACAGGTAGCAAACTGTTACATTAGTTGCTTCTGAAGAAGGGGAATGAAGAGAGGAAATGGAATACTTTGATTTTTTTTACTTTACATATATCCTCCTGCCCTGGGTATATGTAAAGTGCCCACAGAGACTTCTAGAACTGGCGGGGGAAGGCTCACATGCTCGCATGAGTTCGTAGACCTTCTCTGGGCAGCCTTCCGGGCGCTCCATGCGGTAGTCTTTCTCTAGGAGTTCATACACCTGGGACAAGTCAATTCCTGGGTAAGGTGACATGCCGTAGGTAGCAATTTCCCAAAGCAAGACTCCAAACGCTAAAAGAAAAAAGAAACAGCAGGATCGTTCGAGATGTGTAAGATTTAACTACACTGCATTTAAAACTGGTGAACTGTGCAGCAGACATCAGAAGTTACACCCTCAGAAGCAGGTCAGACACTGACATTCTACCCGGCTCTTAATTACCAACAGCCCCGGATAGAACAGCTCAGAAAGAGGCTTTCCGTTTACTCACTCCCACCGACTAAAACAGAAGGAGAGAAGAGGCCTGGGTTGCTCAGCCGCTCCAGGGTCTTTTAGGGAGCCTAGCCATCTTGTTGGGAGATGTGGTGGAAGGAACGTAGGACTGGAATTGAGGAGGCCATGACTACTCATGGCTCTGTGAGCAACTAGTCATGTGCCTAAGACAGGCCACCTCTCCTTTCTGGGTGCATGAGATTATCTCTAAGGGCCCTTCCAACTCCAAAAATTTCATTAAAATCTTACAGAATCGTTGAAATTCCAGGTCCCATTTAGGAACCAGAACTCCTTGGAGAAACAGGTGATTCAGGTCTGGGGCAGAGAATGAACCTGGAATATTTTATCATTCCAGATAGCAGAGATGCTATAGAAGACTACAGGGTTTTGTCAAAAGGACCAGGAACAATTTGAAGTCCCCACTGGCCAAAGATGAGACAATCTGAACGTCAATTTAAAAAACAACTGCAGTGGATTAATCAATAATATACTCAAATATATTTAAATCCAAGAGCTTATAATAATATCACAAAAGAAAAACAACAAAAACCTGGTCACCGTTGGAGGGTATTAAGAAACCAATTTGTTATTGTGGAAATCGGTAAATAATGGCAAGGAAGCAAACATTTATCCTATCTTTCCTGTATGAACTGTACCTCTACTATAGCCAAACAGTAGGGGAGAAGAAGTTTCTTCTTATAGAAGTATTGAGCTAATGATAAATGCATAAGGAATGAGAATTATCATTTGGCAACCCCTAATAAATCAGCGGATCTAGACAAAGAGATAAAACTAAGAATTATGGGCCTACTGATGAAAATGTACACCCCTTCCTATGAAGTACTCTTACTAAAAGAAAAACAAGTCAAACTCGAATGTGATCAAGCTGTCTCGATCCCAATACCCATTATCTAGGGAGAGTGAAGACTGAAGAACATGATGGATCTCACCACAGGGGTACGGTGAGCAGAATCCAGAGTGTGGGAGACTTTAAAGGACAAATGACGGGATTTCTTCAACAAATAACTAGCAAGGGATGCAGAGGGATAAAGAAGGAATTTACACTGCACAGGAGACCTAAGGGCCACTGTCGACTAATAGCACTGTGAGATTCCTATTTCCATCCCAATTTAAACATACTGTTTAAAAAAAAAAAAGGGCTTCCCTGGTGGCACAGTGGTTGAGAATCTGCCTGCCAATGCAGGGGACACGGGTTCGAGCCCTGGTCTGGGGAGATCCCACACGCCACGGAGCAACTAGGCCCGTGAGCCACAACTACTGAGCCTACGCATCTGGAGCCTGTGCTCCCAACAAGAGAGGCCGCGTCAGTGAGAGGCCCGCGCACCGCGATGAAGAGTGGCCCCCGCTCACCGCAGCTAGAGAAAGCCCTCGCACAGAAATGAAGACCCAACACAGCCAAAAATAAATAAATTAATTTTTAAAAAAAAGAAAAAAAAGCATGACTTTCGTGATTTCATTGGAAATTTGAACACTGACTAGATATTTGATAATATTCAGAAATGAATCTCAACTTGTGGTTATACAAATAAAAACGTCATCTTTAAGAGACTTATATGAAATATTCATGGACAAGATATTATGCTGTCTGGGATCTGCTTTGAAATAACAAGGGTCGGGGGTGGTGGGCAGGTGTACAGGATGAGAGGCACCACAAGGCGATGACAGCAAAGCTGGGTGATGGGTGCCTGGGGCGCATTAGGTAACTCTGTCTTCTTTAGTGTATGCTTACAATTGGCACAATAAAAAGTTCTTTTCAAAAAAGTAAAAATAAAATACTGTCACACGGGGCTTCAGAGGGTAATATTCTACTTGAATCCCAAACCAAACTATACAGCATTCTCTCCACAGAGGAAGACTCTGGGTGCCTGCAGGGTGGGCCGGCTGCCCCTGCAAACCTAGGCAGCAAACTAAGAGTGAAGACATAAAGAGGGTGAGTGGGGGGAAAAAAGCTAATCTGAATTATTTTGGAAGAAAAAAGCTCACTTTTACTTCATTTTGGACAGAAAACAAGGGAGAAAAGACTTTAAAATGAAAAAGAAGTAAGGAAGAGAATTAAGTAGTGAAAAAGAAATGAAAGAGCAAGAAAGAGGAAGTGAAAAAGCAAGGAGAGAAAGAAAAACAGGGAAACAGCCCCACCCTGCACGGGCGAGGGCGAAACCAGAGCAGCAGCCCTTACCCCAGACATCCGACTTGATGGAGAACTTGTTGTAGGCCAGGCTTTCGGGTGCCGTCCACTTGATCGGGAACTTGGCCCCGGCGTGGGCTGTGTAGGTGTCCCCTGTCATTAACCTGCTCAGGCCGAAATCAGCCACCTTCACCAAGTGGTTTTCCCCTACCAGGCAGTTTCGGGCAGCAAGATCTCTGGGAAAGGAAAAAGTTAATCTGTGAGAGTTTCCGGCTAGCTTTCCAGCTTCACAAGTCCACCACTGTTGTCTATAAAGGTGCAATACCGACAATGGGAAAATGGAGTCCGGGCCCCCTGGGGAGCAGCGCCCGTCCCTCAGCACCCACCGCGCTCCCACGCGCAGAGGGTGGCACAGGGAGCAGCCTCCCTGGCCCCGTGACCTGGAGCAAGTCAATCACCCTCGGATTCAGTTATGCCATAAAACGACGGCGATAATGACGGCGCTTACTTCTTAGGGTGGTTGTGGGTGGTAGTGAATTAACAGGTAAAGCACTTCGAATGATGCCTGGAGAACTGTGTCATCTAAGCGTCTGTTCAGTTATTATTGCTCCGTGCCAGGCACGGGGCACAAACGCATAGGCCAGGCCTCGATCTCGAGAAACTTAAATCAGACTGAGCCTCGTTTGTCCTATTCAGACTTGATAGGACAAAATTTTAAAAAAGCCCACGCCATCCTTTACCCAAATGTTATTTCCCACTGTCCTATTTCTTCCTGATGCTTATCCAAATGTGTCCTATAAATTCTCCCCTGTGTAATCAGCTTCCTCTCGCCTCCTGACTCTCCCTGGGAAGTAGGAGTCTAATCTTTGGTTCACGGACATTAACCATGAAATCGCAAGGCAAACTGGAATGAGGGATGAGAAGACGCACCAGCTTAACGCGATGGCGGCGTAAGATAGCCTGATCATCAGCGATCAGAGGGGAAGGAAATACAGGAGAGTTGGGCCTAATAGGATTTTGGTAAAGCACTTTAAGTTTGCTTGAACGAAGAGAGAACGAACCTAGCCGTGCAAGGCAAACCAGGAGTCAAGATATCTCAGTCTGCAGCCTCAGAGGGTTCACTTTCTTGAGTGACAGGAGCATCTGAAGGAGGCTCTCGTGGAGCAGAGAAAATCCGTCTTACGAGGAACCGCCAGCATTTCACACATGCTACCCTCACTCCCCACTAGGAAGTCTCATGTACAGGTTTCATACTTGAGTTAATTGGGTAGGAAAGGTCACCACGGTGGCGGGGAGAACGTCTTGTGTAACAGACTCCGGCAAAGCCCATCAGGCTCTGTCCTGCAGAGGCCGTCACTTTGCTAGGACGCCATTTCCACCAGCAAAGAATGCAAAGACCACGATAATTGCGGCACACTTGAAGGTCAAAACACTCCAGGCTTTAAAGCAGCAAAGACGCTTAATTCAGAACTACGTATACACAATTCTGACAGTAGAGGAAACGTCCCTGAACCAGGTGACAGCAAGTTAAGCGGAGAATGAAATGATAATAATGAAGAGAAGGAAAAACACGCAGCACAGAAACAAAACCCACGCACGGCTGTTACTGAGCGCTTGTGTAAAAGCAATGCCAACGGCTCCCAGGAAGAGGTCATAACTGATGAACCCCGGCCCTGGAGGAGCAATGAGCGCTCTATTCCAGAGGGAGCCGTGATGATTAGAAGGGGCGCCTTTTATAAACTTCATTCAATATTCCTCTTAGCCCAAAATGGTTCCGAAGTGAAATATTCAATACTTCTCAGGCTGGGGATGAAGCGCTCTGGCGGTCCAGGGGCCAGGCCGGGCTGAATTTAGTCCCGGATGCGCGCCCGAAGCCGGCGGCGTCAGGAACCTGGCGTCTGCCTTTGCTCCAAGGTCCGATGAGCTGCCAGCACTGAAGAGAGAGGCTGAGCCAGAAGACCTCGCGGGCTGGGGCTTTGCGTCGCAGGAGGCCCGCGCCCCACGCGCGCCCCGCAGGCCCGCGGCGGGGGCAGCTTGGCCGGGCTCCTACCTGTGGATGAAGTTCTTCTTCTCCAGGTACTCCATGGCCGACGAGATCTGAGTGGCCATGTACAGCAGCACCACGGCGTTCACCTCTTGCCGGTTACACTCCCTCAGGTAATCCAGCAGGTTCCCATAGGTCATGAACTCAGTGATTATATAGAACGGGGGCTCCCGGGTGCAGACCCCTGCCAACAAGACAAGGCTTCAGTGTGCTGCCCTGCTCCCGACAGAATGCATGTCACAGAAGACGAGCCCTGAAGAACTAGGCTTCCGAAACGGATTCGGACTCTGCCCCTGCGTCCTGGGCCCAAGTTCTAAGATGGTTCCATGCACTGGTGGGATGAGATTATGTTCCTGTGGGAGGGACGTGGCCCCACTCTTTCCTTCCTCTCAAGCCAATGAACTTCAACAGGAAGAGGCTGCCACTGAGTTCATAAACAAAGGCCGGGCCACATCAGACAAACTCAATCACTGTTAGTTTAACACCCACCGCCCACCCCACCGCCCCCCGGCAATCGGATATGTCTACGTACAGAATCACTTCCGTGAAGGAACTCTTGAAATTCTTAGGTTTCAGATGCCAATTTGCATTTGACTGCTTTGGGTATCAATTTAAAGTAATAACGTTCTCCCTCGCTCGCGTGGGCACACGGACGGACACACACACGTCCCCCTCCCACACAGGCCTCCTTTTACCAAGGGCTGGATGCTGGTGGGGGGCAGATGTACAAATCAGAAACCTCAATGTGGTGAGCCACCCACCTCTCCTCTAACAGCACCCGTGTCACCCCAGAGGGTTTAATTAAGAGGCCCTCTCTCCAGAGCTCCACGCACTCACCGAGTAACTGTACTAAATTGGGGTGCTTGATCTCTTTCATTACTGCGGCCTCTTTCAAGAACTCTTCCACCTCCATGGTATCCTCCTGCAGGAAAAGAAGAAGTGATGACATTATCTCAGCAAGGAAAGTGCTGAAGTGGGGAAGTACGACCTGAATGGTTAATACAGACAGGAGCTTCCACGAACCATCATCCCGGTCCACCAGTCTCAACCACGACATCGCTCTGGACAGGTTCCAAGGTGGCCCGATCATCACCCCCAACGGCACAAAGAATTGTCCACTTCGGTGCTGGGCTTTGGAACTCTCACCCTGAGCACCACGTCAAGGCTGGCTGTATATGCTGGGGACTTGCCCTGGTGGCTCTATGCAGACTGTACTTGTTTCCATCACCCGTGGAGTTTGTGGGGAGCAAGGGAGGTGTGTACAGGCAAATACCACAAACTTGGTGCCCCTTCCCTAAGGAACAGCTGGCTTCCAAGGCCTCCCAAAATGCTTAATATATAAAAAAAGAAAAATCACTTGAAGAATCCGAAATGTACTTGATTTAAGAGAAGAGACCTTGGGGCTTCCCTGGTGGCGCAGTGGTTGAGAGTCCACCTGCCGATGCAGGGGACGCGGGTTCGTGTCCCGGTCTGGGAAGATCCCACATGCCACGGAGTGGGTGAGCCCGTGAGCCATGGCCGCTGAGCCTGCACGCCCAGAGCCTGTGCTCCGCAGCGGGAGAGGCCACAACAGTGAGAGGCCCGTGTACCGCAAAAAAAAAAAAAAAAAGAGAAGAGACCTTGATGACACAAAAAGATGTATAGCACTACTGAAGAACGATGCCTCAAGATATGGCAGAAAGAGAGGATGTTCAACTTCTTAAGAATGCGGTCTCATGGGGCTCTCAATGAAGCAATCACCACTACCTGTCAGGTCAATTACTCACAGATTCTAAAGTAATCTTCACTAGCAGCTCCCCTAACAACGGCTTCACAAGTATCATCAGTACACATCACGTTTTAGGCAAGTTCACAGTATTTAAATGCCAAGGGGAGACAAAGATGTCAGCAAATGCCCAGAGCAAAGGCGATAATGTTTCTGCATTTCCTCACGTATCAGTCTTCGATAATGTTTCTGCATTTCCTCACGTATCAGTCTGGAGTGCTGTTGTCGGCTCTGTTTTCAGGAGCCTGGCTGTGGGTTTACGTCGGGTAAACCTCTTTTTGACTTAAAGAACCCGCTGTCTTCTCAACTGACTATCAGAGCAAGAAGCAGGTGGGTGATACGTGACACAGTCTGTTGCTATAAAAAACCAGCAAGGGAAGCAGGACCCCAGCCTCCACGTTTCAACATGGAGTCTGAGTGTGTCTGAAGAGCAGGCCTGCACGGGAGATGGGGAGAGAGCTACTTGGAAACTAGGTTCCCCAAGAGAAGCTTTATCAGCTGTACCTTAAGTGTGGAGCTGTATTTCCACCGTACCTGCCCCTTCGGGAAACGAAGCGCTAAAGTGTCCTACTCACTGCGGCTAGTCGGTTCCTACCTGGCACGTGGGGAAGGCTTCCAGAGGACGGGCCACCCTGTACTTAGTGCTGTCTTGCTTTGGTCAAGCGTGTTTACAAGCGAAGCGTGACCAGTGAGGAGATGTGTCAGCCCGCTATCGCTTAGCTTAGGGCTCGACGGGACTGAAACTCAGACACAGTTTATTGCTCTTTAGAAATGGTGAGCTGCTCCTAATGTCAACTGAACATCTTGGGTAGTCTCTGTGTCAAGCTGCGCGGGCGGGAAAAGAACACATCGCTGCCGCCACCTCACTGGCTGTTTACTTCTTTGGAGACCTGCCTGCCCCTGAACATGCTCAGCAGACCACACCGTTTCTGGCGTTCAGTGCTCTGACCCACCAGGTGCCGCTACTGTCAACGGCTGGAGAGCCAAGTGCCTGCCGGAACTAGAGGATTCAATGCTGCTCATGGAAGGACCAGGGCCTTTAAGAACCTTGCTCAGCCAACAGTATGTTCAAAGAGTGGCTCTCAAATGAAGCTTTCCACATTTGAGGCACCACACAATGAGCCTCGCACAGTGAACTCGTTTCCGATACAACACTGCTCTTATAGCTACTGACTCTTCTCTACAAGAACCATGTTCTAGGTCTTGAGAGGCACGGACATGCAAAAGGAACACTATGGCTCTCAAAGGCATCCCTCTTCTGCCTTTCTCTCTTCATTCACACACACACACACACACACACACACACACGAACCGCATGCACATGATGTGTGGACAGTATAAATAATTCCCTGTTTTTTCTTTCAGGACAATCAGTGTGAACTTGTCTCCCCCTGCTGGCATCAGACCTGGTTCAATTTATAATTTAAACTCCTAACAGCATCCTACATGTCTAGCTGTGTTAAACTGGAAATATCCCTGATGCTGTTCTCCCTGTTATATTCCTTTACTTTTATTTTTTAAATTTCCGTCATCTTTTTGAAGAGGATTCTTCCACTTACATAGTGAAACAGAAGTAATTCCGAATGATTCGGGCCAAGGCAACGCTCTGAACAAAAGCTGTGAATTTCAGTCTGGTCCGTCGGGGGGAGGTGGGCCAACTGCCCTCTCTTCATGAGGACTGACTGGCCTGGCCAGATGTGGGCCAGTGCTTCGGCTGGCACAGAGGCTAGGAGGACGATTGTGAGTTGTACCGACCAAGCTCTGCTGCTGCGAAGCCATGGTAAGTTGCCTACATAATAGATAACAGATTACCTGCGAACTTGTTTTCTCATCCACCAAATGGAGAGAACAGCGTATCTGCCTCGCGCACAAAGAGTGCTGAGTGCAGTGCCCGGAACACGGTCAGCACCCACTCAGTGGGACTCACTTTTCTTATTATTAACACAGTTGACCTCTACTCCTGAGAAGCAGACTACACATATTGCTTGTATGGAAGACAGGCCGGTTCTTTAATTAACTCTGGCTTTTGGTCTTTCTCAAAGACACAGTCTTCCAGACTCAACATCTCACAGGTGTTTTCTAACCCGCTTCGCCCTTTTTGCTCACTGGCCTCATCCCCAAGAGTAGGAATTCTACAGCATAACAAAGAACACGACTTGTAAACACAGCTCCGCGCCCCGCTGCCGCGGCACAACTGTTGGAGCTCTCCATGCCTCCTCTCAGCAGGGACCCCTGGCCGCAGCGCTGGGCTCGTGTCTAAGACAGATCAGTTTCCACATGTTTCCGGTTCTTACCCGATGCCGGGGAGCAAGGTTACAAGCACAGCGAACTGCCACCCTGCACCTATCAGCTCGACCAGGGTCCACACACTGGAGAGATGGGGCAGTTTCCGAGCTAGACCGAGGGAGGCGGATGGTTCACAAACCAGGTGGGGGACTTGCAGCTCAAGTGAAAAGGCCACAGGAAACAATCTCACAGAGGAGCCCCCATGACTCTGGTTCCCCAGTACTGCGGCCGTATCCAGCTCCACGGCCAGAAGGGAAGCCGCTGCCCGAGCGACTGAGACATGGCAGTAGCCTCTCTCCCCAGCGCACACCCCCCGTCCCGCCGTGAAGTGAGAGCCACCGCGTGCGACGGCCCAGTGTTCATGCTGTCCAGGAGCCCTTATTTCCTGCGGGGGGAAAATAACAAACATAAAACCCAAACCAAAACATACTGTGTTGGTGAGGGTAGGGAAAACAGGCCCTTCCTCCACACCAGTGGTGGAGTGCAACCTGGTTCGAGCTCTTTGACCCAGTAGTTCTACTCTGAGCTGACCTAACAGGACACTCTCCCACGTGTGCCAACAAGGAGAATCCCTGTGCACTGCCTGTAACAGCAAAGTAGTGGAAAGAAGACAAACGTCTACTGAAGGCTGGTGAGATATTAAAATAGATCCATACAAAAACAAGGCCACCTTACACGTACCGTCAAGGAGTAACTGCCAAGACACATTAAGTAAACGACAGAGGGCACAGAGCAGCCGTGTCTACAGCACTGCCACGTGGTTAAGAAAGATACGTGCGTGTGGACTGTTTCTGGAAAGACGCCAAAATCAAGGGTAGTTGAAACTATCTGTATATATTACCTATTGGAAAAACAGGTAAAGAATTGAGTACAGTGCTAAGTTTTAACTTTTTTCAGCAGCGTTAATTTCTGCTATTTTAGTAAATTTGTCAGCTAGCTTATGAGTCAATTTTAATAACACAATTAGATTAACAGTAGACCTATCCAAATTCTATTACGTGCACAACTGTTTCAAGAAAGAAAACTGACTTACAAACTTACTATACAGCTCATCTGAAACTTGGGGCTTCTTGTACTTGACAGTTCTCTTAGGCACATCCTGCCTTTAACAAAGAGAGTACGTGCCTACGACCTGCTGAATAGTGTCAAATTCAAACTAGCCGGTCCCCGTCAGGGCGCCTTTGTTGTAATGCCAGTTTCCCATCCATAGGGGTCAACCTAGTGCTCCCTTTTCTTCTCTTCGGGTCTTCCTTTTGCCCTGAAGGTATAGGGCCCAGTGGTGGATAAAAGTAGGGCTTCGCTCCCCCTGCTGGTTAAGGAGAGTCTGGTCCTGACCGCTGAGGGTCCGCAGTGCCAAACACCAAGGACAAGGAGGTCCTGCACAAAGAGGGGCTCAGTG
Source organism: Tursiops truncatus (assembly GCF_011762595.2). Lineage (NCBI taxonomy): Eukaryota > Metazoa > Chordata > Mammalia > Artiodactyla > Delphinidae > Tursiops > Tursiops truncatus. The sequence goes on along the minus strand of NC_047039.1, from coordinate 110,120,114 downwards.
AGAACCGGCTGAACAAACAAAAGCTTGGGCTAGAACTGCAAGGATTTCCCAAGTAGTCTTCAAGAGAGAGGCAGATCGTAGCTACAGCCTGTGAGGGAAGTGAACGGGGGTGGGCGGGGAAGGTGATTTTTAAAATGCGTAACTGTGGTTTATGCTTATTTTTCATGGTATGTGAGAAATCAGAACCAGAGGAACAATTTAAAAAAAGACCTGGGCTTTGGAGCGGGATGCCTGGGTTCAAATCCTGGCTCTGTCACTGCTGCCATGGAACTAACGCTAGGTCGGTTACTGAACCTCTCTCTGCTTCAGTTTTCTCAGCCTTAAATGGTGGTAACATCAGTAGCCTTCTCTTAAGGTGGCTGGAAGGATTAAATGAGATGCTCTACGTAAAGCCTAAAGCACTCAGACTCCGGCACGCAGTAAGAATCAATAAATGTTAGCCATCGCTGCTACCTGGAACCCACTCAAACCCTCAATGTCTGTAGTGGAGATGAACGCCCCAAATGTTGATACTAATCTTATTTGCCAAGTGGGAAACATACTGTACAGATGTTTTTTGTGCAGCGTGGGGTGGAAGGAGGGATAATTTATTTAGCAGTTGCTCAGTTCCTTATTTTGGGTTAATATACCTCTAGAAAATGACACAGTCCCTTGGGACTTCCCTGGTGGCACACTGGTTAAGAATCCACCTGCCAATGCAGGGGACACGGGTTCGAGCCCTGGTCCGGGAAGATCCCACATGCTGCGGAGCAACTAAGCCTGTGCGCCACAACTACTGAGTCTGCGCTCTAGAGTCCGCGAGTCACAACTAATGAGCCCGTGTGCCTAGAGCCCGTGCTCCACAGCAAGAGAAGCCACCGCAATGAGAAGCCCGCGCACCGCAACGAAGAGTAGCCCCCGCTTGCTACAACTAGAGAAAGCCTGCGCGCAGCAATGAAGACCCAACACAGACAAAAATAAATAAATTAAAAAAAAAAAAAAGAACCACGTTCACAAGTTAAAAAAAAAAGAAAGAAAATGACACATTCCCTTTTCCCTAATTAGCTACCACTTGGAGTGACTATTCACAGAAATCGATGCTACTATATTCTGTAATTTTTTTAATGAACTATGGGATCACAAGTTAATAAGGCTCTTAGGAAAAATAATTAAACGTATAATAAAAAGCTTAATAACACATCGTTAGAGAAGTATGTTCTAGAAGGCACCCACTTCCAGATAATTCTGATGTATTGGTATAAAAAAAAAAACCACCGCCGAGCTCCACGGGGTCCCTCCTCTAGAATCATCTTATTCAGTTATTTGGAAAATAACGGCACAGCATCAGCTACCAGACTCCGGACGCGCAGGCTCAGCGGCCGTGGCTCATGGGCGCAGCCACTCCGCAGCATGTGGGATCCTCCCGGACCGGGACACGAACCCGTGTCCCCTACATCGGCAGGCGGACTCTCAACCACTGCGCCACCAGGGGAGCCCTCTACCTCTTTTTAAAGTTTTCCAACAAGCCTTTCCTGGACTGCTATCTACTGTATTTTGTACTTTTACTCTTGTTTTGTTTCTGCAAACCCTGGCAAACGTGTGGGTAGCGCCTGCGCCTTTAACAGTTCTGCAAGCTGGTCAAGGCCCAGTTTCCCTGGGCCTGGTCTTCGGCCGAGTGCCGCCCTGGGACGCTGGAGCGCACGCCTCCCCGTGCCCTGGCCTGGGCTCTGGGAAGTGGGGCAATGGCTGTTCAGCTCATTCGAGGGCTCGCCAACATAGGCGTCCCCGAGAACAGCGAATCCGACCACCTTATTCCCGTGCGTCAAACCCTTCAACACGCCCCACTGCCTCCGGGACAGCGTCCCAGCTCCTCAGCCGGGTTCAAGGCCTCTGACTCGGCAAGCCCTCTCTGCCCTCTACTTTCCTTTCCTGGCCCCGTTCCCTTGGCCAACTCCTGCTCGCCCCGCTCACAACTCCCGTTCTGCTTCCTCCCTGCTGAGCAGAGCTCACCCGTCCTTCCTCTCGTCCCCATGTGGGGCCACAGCTCTGAGCTCGTGCCTCTAACACAGCCCTTGTCACACCGCACCACAATTATGGTCATACTTGCCTGTTTCTCCTACTAACTAGACTACTACCAACCAGATGATTCTAACCGCCTAGACTAGCCTGAGGTGAAGAACTCTGTCCAATTTGTTTCCAAAATCCCAGTGTTAAGCTCAGGGTCCGGCAAATAAAAGTGAGGAGCTTGATAAATGCTTATTAAGTTAAAGAAAATCCTATCTGGAAAATATCCAGGGGTCCTCGAAATACCCAGGCCACCACCATTCCCCACCCCCCTCCCCAAGCGTCAGTCCTGCCCCAAGGACCAAGCTAGCTAAGGGGACACAGTCAACATGAAGGGCAGGAAGCCACCTTTGGTTTCTGGGACTAAAGAATGCAATCTTTTCTCTAAAATGTCACTTCCTATCAACCAGAAATCACAATTTCCATTTTATGGTGCCTTTGAGTGAGGGCCGCAGGGAAATGACCGAGGCCCGGAAAGGTGGGCTCTCTGGCTGCGTGCACCTGACCGACCTTCAAGGAGCACGCACACACTCAGGTTCATTCTTGCCAGTGGTGGGTGTTTCAGTTCTGCTTCTTTGTTAACGGCTGCGAAACGGGGCTCCCTCTCTCAATTTCTGCGCACAGGTCAACATAATGGGAGTTCATTTAAAGCGAGCGAAAGCCACACAGGGCAACACTAGGGGACACTCTCACCACAGCTAACAACACGGCTCACGGTTTGGAGGAGGCGAGGCCTGCAAAGTGAACTTCCTTCCCTCGGCTCGCCAACAGCCGCTAGAGACTACAAACGCCAGGCGTCAGCTGAGAGTGGAAGCCGCGGTGATCGACAGCGGGCAGGCAGTATCCGAGGCCCTGCGAAGCTCCCGTGTCTCCTTGGTGCCTTCCTAGAGGAGGCAGCCCACGCCTGCGCTTCCAGAAGTCTGGACATATGATTTGGAGAATGGGGACGTCCTAGAAACACCCAATGCACCTGCCTCTCAAATCCACCAACAAAAATCCACAGAAGAGTCAGATGCATTTTGGTTGCGTCTCCTACAACTCAGAGACCCCCCCCCGCCTTCTCTTAACTCAGTAAGAAGCGATCCAAACGCCAAACAAAACAGCACAGAACCCCACGGCTTTAAAACACCCTGCCACAGAGTGAAAAACTCCTCCAAGTGACTAACCTTTTTACACCGAAAGACCCACAGCATTCTCAGCTCTCGGCATATGTGGAAACACACTGAGAATAAGAGGATGAGTCAACCCGTACACAGAAACACAGCCGGCTCGAGCTGCAGAGTGAGGCCCCGGGCTGCGAGCACAGGCAGGCGTCGCTGCGCCCCAGCGGGCAACAGGCCACCCTGAACTGAGGGGGTGCGCCACCTTGAGGCGCTGTGAGCAGCGAGGCTCTCACTGGACGGGCAGCTGGGCGGTCCCGGGCTTACCTTCAGGGTCTTCACGGCCACCGTCAGGCTGTACTTCTTCCACACGCCTTCGTACACCTCCCCGTACTGGCCTCCGCCCAGCTTGTGTTTCATGGTGATGTCCGTGCGCTCCATCTCCCACTTGTCGTAGTTCGGGGACACGCCGTAGACGGTGGGCTTGTTGCGTTTGGGGGCCGGATAGTGGAGAGTGGTGATGAGCCCGTCGGCCACCGTTGAGTGGTGATGAACCAGCTCGGCCAAAGTGTTGAAGCGGCTCTCCGAGGAGACGTAGAGCTGAGGGGACAGGGACGGCCTTCAGCCACAGAGCGACACACACGCCAACAACTCCGGAGGCCAGCTTCGCTGAGCCTTAGTTTAATGCACAGCAGAACCTCAGATAAACGCCTCTCCACACAGGGCCGAGTGTTCAGAAAACCACTTATGTTGTGTTCCTCCATGACCTCCTCCACCGGCCTAATAGTCACATGTCTGGCTCTCTGTAACCATTCTGAGCCCAGCGTAAATGTCCATGACGTAGTCCCTGACCACCCAATGTGCAGTCATCACCCGGCACCAGTTAGTCATCATATCACCTGCCTTACTTCTCTGCGTTGCACTTACCACTAGCTGACAACTCCTTGTTTATCTGCCTGATGACTGTCTGTCTCCAGCTACTAGAATGTCAGCTTCATGAGAACAGAGCCCTAAGCTGTCTGCTTTTATCCTGTATCCCCAATGTCCAGAACAAGAAATGAGCACATAGCAGGTACTCCATAAATGCTGTTGAGTAAATTAATAAAGAGTAGAACTTAATAAGCATTTGCTGACTGGAAAAGAAAGTAATTTTTAATTATTATTACCTAAAACCTATAATGATATCATTATCTAGAACTAAACAGTGATCAGAGATGAAAATCACTATAAAACATAAACCTCCTTCTCATTCCTGCCCCCTCGATTTGGGCTGAGTACGAAGCATCAGAGGGCAAGACTTGCAAGTCCCAGCAGTATGCCCACGGGAGATGCCCCCGCCAGCGCTCTCCCGGAACAGGGTGGGGACTGAGAGAGCCGCACAGAGGCCGTACAGCCTCGTCCAGCACAGGGAAGTCAGGAGAAGGGATACGAGACACAAGTGCACGTGAGTCTCTAACTGAGACCTACGGCAGGTGAGAACCCGTGCAGGGAGCCCCTGCCTGGGTCATTCGCGTCTGGACGCTGCGAAGGGGAGGAAGGCAAAGGTGCAGGCCGGCAGAGAGCAACAATGTGGACGGTGACGGCTATCTTTCTTCTCTCCTTTTTGTTTGGTTCGGTGATGTGGTGAGGGGATACTTCCTTACCAAAACCAATTCACATTAAAATTCACATAGAACATCTGGACTCCACGCACATAACTGAATCTGTTGGCTCACTAAGGGCAGCCCATGATCGCTGAAGGTGGAAAGGATACTAAGAATCACGACTAGGTGTTCATTTAAGACGTGCCCAAACTGCAAAGACACGGGAAGGAGGAAACAGATTTGGGACAGTGGTGATGCCTGAGGCCAGAGGGACAAAAAGGGACAGGATCAGTCAGCTGTAGCTGTAATATCTTTTACTACTTAAAAAGAAGAAACAGGAAGAAAAAGCCTGAAACACATCTGGCGGGGCCAAGGCCTTGGCTGCTGGCGATGGCAGGCTCCATTACCTTCTGCATGTTTGCAATGGGAGATAATAAAAATACTTCAGAAGAAGGAAGTAACAACAAATATACAATCTGAACCATCTGTAAGTCTCAAGAGGGTAAACAGGAGTCTTTAACAGGAGATTTTTTTTTTTTCCTTTTTTGCTTGGGGAGATGACAGACAAATTTTTAAAAATCATGCAAGCCAATGGCAAACTCTGGCTTAGAGATTTATAATTTACAATCTTTCTGTAGCAATCCTACTAAAATAAAATTCTGAGCAACCCAAGAACTGTCCAGAAAGATTCTGCAGCCCTGGGGACCTCGTCCCTCTGGAAGACGGTGCCTCTGAACAACGGCAGGACCTTTCAGCGTGAGGAGGCAGCCCGCGAGGAGGCCCTACTTTTAGACCTCAGGGCACCGAGGAGAAACCTCTAAGTGAACCACTCAAGGGAGAGGCCATGAGCCTCACTCAGGCCCCTGAACGTGCCGGGGGCTGGGTCGGGGTGGGGGGCAGAGGCGGGCACCGCTGAGCCTGCTCTTAGCTTAAGGCCCGCGCGTGCACAACACGGCACTCTCCTTGGTGTTAGTCACCAAGGCACGTGCAATTCACAAAGATGATGGAGTGGGGGATGCAGGGAGAGTTCCAAATCCTCGCCCCTCTCTGGAGAAGACAGCTGTCCAACTGCTTCACTACAGGCTGCAAACGCTCCAAGCCCTCTTCTCTCTGGCTACTCAGCTGGTGGGCACTCTTCCTACTAAGGAGGGACGAGAGGAGAGAAAACCCACTCCAAGAAGGCACCCGCTGGAGCCACAGCACCCCTCCCGCCTTGGGAATCACTGGCACAGTACACGCAAAAGAGCCTGTTTCACTTGCTGGGCTCCTGGGGCAGGTCGCCTGGGAGCAAGGCTCATTACCTACTTCTCCCCGTCAGCCTGAAAGGAGCACTCCCCAGCCCCAAGATTAAGTTCACTCAACGGCCCAGAATGCTAATGGCTCCCCGAAGCCCTAGTTTATGCAGAGTTTGTTCTTGGTCTCAGCTGATTCCCTCTCAGGCTCCTTTATTAGAGGTTTCAGAGTTATGGGAGGTTTCACTGAATGGGCAAACTTCATCTTTTTCAATAATTAAATTTACAGACCCCCAAACTTAGTTCATTTTTCAACATAAAATACCAACACACCAACACATTAAATATTGCAACTCCCTTAAATGTACTGCGCAGCCACCTTCTACCGGTCAAGCCTGGTGGCTTCCTTCTGATTACTGCTAGTCTGGGAGCAGCATTTTGCTAGCGAACGGGGTAATCTTCATCAGGAATTCACGGCATGTTCACAGAAGAAAGTGAAATTAGTGTTATGAATGGCATGTCATTATGCTATGCACCCAGTTACATAAACACTCTGGGTGCTCAGCCAGGGTGTGCCTCTTCCTAATCACGCAGGGACCCGAAAGATAGGACCTGTCAAAGAAACTCACCAGAAACAGCTTTCCCCCCGACAGCCAGACTCACAGGCTTATCGGACGTGTGCAACCTTTGGCTGCCTCAGACCCTGGAGTCCCACCTGGGACGTAGTATGTACAGGCTGCAAGGCCAGGAAGTGACCCCCACCCCACAACCAACCTCCGAGCTACTCAAATACCAGCAGGAAGGCAGTGTTTCATAAGGAAGCAGTACTTGGTAATAATGCTCCCGGTCTCCTCGACAAGGGAAGACCAGCTACGGCTTAGCAGGCTTTTCACCAGATGCCTGCACCTGCTGACCAGTGTCCCGCCACCTCTGCTAAAGCTGATGCCCGAATTCCACTCCTGTCAACTCAAACCTGTCACTTTAGGAGACCATGAAAATCAACGTCAACTGCATCTCCTGGAGAAAAGGAAGGACAGGAAAGACTCTATCAAGGGCCATAACCGTGGGGCTTGGTGGCGGCATCCCACCCAGGTACATACGATGCAGGCACAAATAACCACAACAAGTGAAGAACGACTGGGGGTGGGGGGTGGAGGAGGAAAATCAGTCTTTAATTCCACTACATTGGCAGAGGATTCCAAACTTTAAGAAAGCAGTAAGAATGAAAACCAAATCGCAGGGTATCTGAGGGCTGCTAAGACTCTCGGGACGCCTAGGAAACAGCAATGGCTCAGTTTGGTATGGTGCTTTCAAGAGTCTAGCCTGAAACTCCCAAAGTCCTAGGCTCTGGGCCCTGAGCCGGTGGCCCCGGGCTGACTGACCAACTGACAACGGCTGCTGAAAGCTCAGAAACATGGGAGGGAGGTCAACCAGAGCCAAGAGGGTAGAGGCAGAAAGAAATCCTTTGGGGCCTTAGAGAAGAATCTTCTAAATTCAGTTGTTTTCTAAAGATTAGCTAATTTGAAAATAAGAATTAAAACTTATTCAACCCCAGCCTATTCCTCCCACCAAACTTTAAATTTTCCCTTTCGAAATCCAAAAAGGATTGCATCAAAGCTCTGCTATGTGAGCAGCTTTTTTTCAACGCCAGGCCACACTGTCCCATGCGTCGTTATAACACCCCCCCTTCCCGATTCTGACACTGTTCCACTCATTCCAGGAATATAATCCCACCCAACAGAGCCCCCTCGAGTGTGGCCTGATGACCCCGTGGGTTGAGAAATCTCCAGGTGCTCGGACAGCTGAAGGGAGAGTCTTTGCCGGGGAGGGAAGGAGGAGGGCAAGATGCCCAGGTCACTTTGATGAGTAGCGGATACAGCCTGATCAAATGGGTTCCTTGTGCTCTACCTGGAATGAAGGGAACCACCTGGCACACATGAGATTTTAGAGGGCTCAGCTTCCTTGTCAGATGACTCTCAAATTCTGCAGATCATGTATCCACGTAGGCTTTGCTCTCCCCCTTTTAACCATATTTTAGATCAACCCCCAGCTAATGAGTTGTCAGACTAGATCATGCTTGCCTGCATCCGTTCCAAGGATGCTGATTAAACAACTCCAGGGAAAAGGAACCATTATCCTGTTCAGGACAAACCTCAACTGATTACCGTGGTGCAGCGGGGCTTGCCCTGGATAAACGGCACAGATGGGAAGCAAGCTGTCAGCTCCAAGAAATCACCTCCCTCATGGGCGGTGCACTCTGTTGTTCTAATTCACTAAAAGGGCACCCTTGTGGTCTGAAGCCAAGGTTTCAAAGGGCCCAGCACCCTGGAATACATCCCCCAGAATGGAGGACCTAGTTTCGCATCGGGGATGAGAACAGTGACCTGAAAAGCAGGCTGATGAGGCCGACCTCTGGTCACACGTCAAAGGCAGACTATGCTGTCCGTCCTACAGACTACAGTGCTGGTATAAAGACATGTGCAATGACGAAAAGGATCAGATATTGGCAATAAGGACTCTAGCCAGGAGACTTTGAGACGTGGAAAAAACAACAGATAAGAACACTGAAAAAAGAAACGCATTGTGCATTTGTATGGTACAAATGAATGTGTGAGGAGAGCCATGAAAATGCTAGCAAGATTAAGAAATGGGAACTAGGGACTTCCCAGTCCCCAGGAGTTCCCACCACTTCCCAGTAGTTAGGACTCTGCGCTTCCACTGCAGGGGGCGTGGGTTCGATCCCTGGTCATTGGGGGGTGGGGGGGCTAGGATCCTTCATGCCCCCCCGCATGGCATGGCCAAAAAAAAAAAGGGAACTAAACTAGCCCTATTAAAACATATTATAAAGCCATAACAATTAAAAGTCTGATTCTGGCATATGAACAGACAGACCAATGGAAGAGAGCAGACCTAAATACATATGCAAGTTTGGTGTACCTCAAACACACGGGAAAGAATGAGTTTAGTAAGTGGCATAGGAAGCACGGGTATATTAAACATGATGAGATGCCATCTTCACCAGTGACAGGGATGTTTTTACAAGTCTGAGAATATACTGCTGATGAGGGGAAGGGGAAACACGCACTCTCACAGCATTGCTGATGAGAAAACACATCTGTACAATTTCTAAAGAAAGTAATTTGGCAATATCTACACAAGCTTTAAATACACATAAACTCCCATCAGTTCTAGCAACTTACCTTGCGTATGCTTGGACTGTACACAAAGAAGTATGTGCAGTGCATTTTCAAAATGCCAGTCGTGACCCACCAGTGGGTCTATGAAATAAACTCAGTGCATTCTGACCAGGAGTTTCAAAAACAATGAAACAGAACAGAATGGTATATAAAGTATCAGAATGCGTTAAGTACAGTAAGTAGGGTTTCGTGAACCTTCTGTTCCTAGTGTGTGTACCGGATGGTGATGTAAAACTTTTTTTTTTTTTTTTTTTTTACAGTGGGCTATTTTTTTTAAAGGTTTGAAATCCACTTTCCAACAGCATTATTTATAATAGCAAAAGACTGGAAACAGCCTAAAAGTCGGCCGGCAGGGGACTGCTTAAATAAACGATGGTCCATCCACGCTAGGCAGTCATTAATCAGAATGCGGCGGCTCTAAATGTGCCGCCGTGAAACAACCTCCCAAATGTATTACCAGGTGGGAAAGGCAAGAAGCAGACAGTGCGCATTATGCATCGTTTGTGCTTTTTTAAAAAATATAAACATATATATACTGGGGAACTCTGGGAGAAACTGGTCACAGCGGTTGCCTCTGGGCAGGGGAACTGAATTAGGAGACAGAATTATGTTTCACGGCAATTCATTTTTTTTTTTAAACCATGTGCATGCATTACATATTATTAAAAAAGTACATACACCATGTGGGCCTATCCCGACAATCCACCTATCTGCACCCTCAACGACAGCCTGGTGCAGCGGAGCAGACAGTGGAATCGGAGCCTAGTTCCCATCAATTACCCACTATGTGATCTTCAGCAAGAAATTTTATCCCTCTAAGCCTTCATTTCTTTAATGCAAAAATGCGGCTGAAAGCAGTATCTGCCCTGAGGACTAAGGTGAAGTCTAAAAGAAATGAAGGTTGAAAAATGCCCCAGCAAACAGTAGGAACTCAGTACATGTTAATTTCTCCCTTCCCTTCGTGGACTCTTAATGACTGTTTATATGATGACCACAAAACCATATATATCAACTCCTTTACAAAACTACAGTTCGGGTTTGGAAATACATGGGTATGACGTGATCCCATTTTTGTTTAAAAACCGTGTGTATATATGTATTATACACACACACACACACACACAAATGTGATTTTATCTATAGAAAGAAAGCCACGTACCAGACTTGTTTTGGGGAGGTGCTATTAAGGTGGTCTTTCACTTTAAAAATAACCATCTATTGTGTGAATTTTCCTCACTTAGGATAAATTACTTTCATAATAAGAGATTTTTTTTAAAAAGGAAGAGTCTTAGTGTAAGAAATACATCCAAAACCCAACAGACGATCCACTTATCTTATGAACCTGCTGATAACCAAACTCCAGCAGGACAATTAGAGAACCACATCAGCCCGTGGACTTGTAATGTCACATGATCGGTCCTCAACGGAGGGTCTTTAACAAGGCTAGTGGGATGATGCCTGCTGTTTCAAACAATCTTCTTGGTTGAGCTTTGTTGCAAAACCTTATCAACCTAGCGGCAGGACCTCTTGTCCCCACCCTGGCCCATCGGCTCCCCTGCCTGGGGCCCCCTACCTTGCCATCAGAAGCAGTGTTGATCCTGTAGTGGTACACCCTCCCTTCGTATCTCAGCGAGATGGACCTCTGCCCAGGACTGCTCTCGCTCTCCCGAACCAAGAAGCTGCCATTGATCCCACTGCTCAGCAAGTACTCAGCGGCGTTGCGGGACACGGGCCCATGGTACCAGGAATGTTTCTCCAGACTGTTGACTGGCGTGATGTAGTTGCTTGGGACCCACCCTTGGCCATTTTTAGTTTGGGCTTCACACCATTCCCCATTGTGATTGTAGCCTAAGACCCGGAGCTTTTCACCTTAGAAGAAAAGAACCAAATCAGACATATCAGTTTTAGAAGCTAATTCGTTCATTCTCATGTACTCTTCTATGATTACTAAAGATCTCCAAGTTCCTAAATACCTATTTCATTTTAACAAGTCCACATAAATATACGTATTTACAAGCGTATGAGTATGAAGCTTCCTGTTTATATTGAATATGCAGATAAATATATAGCCTCAGTTTTTATAAATCTATTATCAAGTGCTTTGTTTCTAATATAAGGAAGCTTTTAGTGGAAAGATACTTTTTCTTAAAAAAAAAAAAGTGTTTGGTCCAGATGTCTTTTTCAATATAAAATAGGGAAAGCTCTGTTTTTGCCAAGAACTATGCAGGAACTCTTCTCCTTAAGGAAAAGTGACGCTTGTAAGGATGCTGTTAGTTTTTCGGGTCTCTCTGCATTCCAAACTAAAGCTGCTCTTTCCGCCAGCAAAGGGGCAGCCAGTCCGGCTCCGGCTTCCCCGGATTTCTGTCTCTTGCAACGATCACCAGCTGCCCACAGATCTTTTACCTTTAGTTATGCTTAAAGTGTTATCCCCACTGGCCACAAAATCATACAGTGCAACGAAAAGGTTGGGGTCATTTTCACTGGGACCAGCGAGAAGGTTTTCCTTAGAGTTCCAACGAGCTGCTTCGCTCAGACCTTGGGGCTCGAAGTCAGATGCTACTGGCCTCTGAAGGGCTTCTGGAAGAGAAAGAGAGAAACAGAAGAAAGAAACAGGGAAGAAAGTTTTATTCTCAGGAGCAAAAAAGTCTGTGTATCCAACATTATATATATTCTTAATTTATTTCATTTCTTAACATCTGCACGAATTATCTATTAATCAGAAAGGTGATTTAAAAAAAATGGACTCTTCCTTTCCCAAATCTTGTGAAAAACCCTAAATATTTACATTCCGGAGTGGTAACTACCGTTCCCAAATGGTTTAAACTTTTTAAGTTTACTAATTCAAAAAATTCAACTAGAAATAGAGACAGTCCATCCTCACACGTCTTTGCCGTTTCTTATGTTATAACATGGAGCAAAAGTTTCTTGCTTTAAAACATTTTTAAATGTAGGAAAGTTAATAAACGTGCATAATTTAAAAGTCAAATAGTGCTGAAGAGCTTATAATGAAGGACAAACAGTTTCCATCCCACTCCCCTCTACACCCAGAGGCAACAGCTGTTTTCTTGGTGACCACCTCCATCTCTCTGAACAGAAGCTATATCATTATAATCGCTGTTCCCTCTCCCCCCATCTCTCCTGCACCAGCCTCTACTGGTCACCTTTGCATTTTCAGTAACAGACTTACACTTTTATTTCTTTTTCTTCCTGCTAGAGACCGTATGTCTCAACTATTTACCTCGCAAGATGAGGATATTAACATCCTACCCTTCCTTCCAGCTTTCCCCCCTCTACACTCGAAGTACGGCCTTCTTTATATTTTCTTCCACTTTGTGTAAAAGAAATTCTGTTCTATTCGTTAATAAAGTCTTTCATTTTTGTCTATAGGTAGATTCTAAAGGTTGAAAACCAATCTGCATCTTTTACGTTAGGAATGTGTGACTATTACTCACTACAGGGTTAAATACAGTTCAATATTTTTTCCTGAAGTTTTTTCTTGTCTTTTTTTTTTTTTTGAACTATGTTCAAACTCTCCATGGGTCCTTTCACACCAGCAAATCTACTCCAAGTAGATCTTAACAGTTATAGAATATTATGGCTAAGAAATCAAACTTTTAAAAAGGGGGAAAGGGGAAAATTCTAATTTGAGAAGAATGGAAAGACCTACCATCTGTTTACACCAAACATAAATGGCAACAGAACAAAATTGTTTTAAATTTCCCTTTTTATGGATTTAGAGGACCCCCAAACATCTTTTCTTGGGCAGTAACACCCAGCTCAGGGATGGGCGTGATTCTGCAGTACTCACTTCAAAAAAGACACTGGAGGCACCTGATACATCTGAGAGACTAGCCTAAACTTCCGGAAACACAACTGGAGAACTTTCAGAAACAAACATTGTTTAAACTATCTCTTTGGAATAAACCAATAGAACATAAATAAGAAGGCCTCCCAATTCTAGCTTTTGTACTACTGACTATAGTGAACCTTCAGGAATTGTTTTTCTAAAAGAGAAAATCTCAAATTATGTCACTACTATGCTTGGTAATTTTGTTTTATGAATCTTGAGGGCAAAGATAATTTCAAGGAAGAGCATCTTGTAACACTACCATTTCCTAGAATGTGCAAAAGGCTTAGTGATGCGTTAGGCCCTGTTCTCTGAGTACTTACTTACAGCAGCTCTAAAAGTGTATCTAGTGCCATCGTGATCACAGACTGACCGATTAACCAAAAAAACCTGGTCAAAGCAGGGAATTTTTGAAAATTAAAATCTGTGATCCCCTAACCCCACCTGAATGTACACTGATTTGCTAGTCTTGACGACAGGGCCAAGGACTGTCCTTTTGAGTGTGGGTACGTGTTTACAGTTGGATGTTGTCTTACCATCCTACCTATAATGCATCATCTCACTTCAGCTTCCTACAGGTGGAAGAAGAAGCTGGAGCCATTCGATATGTCATCCCAGTACAATCCCTTCCAATGTTTACAGGTGTGTCACTCACACCTAGTCCTGTAGCAATTTTTAAAAAGTTACCGGCATTTACAGAGGCTATCTAAAACATTCACTTAAATTTTCATAGAGACAAATCTCTGTTCACATTTGGATTTCACTGGTTGCATATTAACCAAGTAATTAAAGCAACAAGTGTATCTGAAATAAAGAGGTGTAGAAAGAAACACAAGTGGCTCTGGGTGTGGCTGTGACTCAGGTGGTGGGAGCAATGTGTGGTAGTGGAGCGGCTGCCCTACCCCGTGGGCACCAGAGAGGCATGTGTTATGAAGGAAGCGGAGCTGCTGGTCGCTTCAGCAAGTCAGTTCGGTGAAAGCAAGTCAAAAGAGCTTCTAATGTCGTTACGTCGATATTAAGTAAAATTATTAGGCAAAGCATTCTTTTTTTTTTTCTTTACTCATTTATTTTTTTTAACATCTTTATTGGAGTATAATTGCTTTACAATGGTGTGTTAGTTTCTGCTTTATAACAAAGTGAATCAGTTATACATATGTTCCCATATCTCTTCCCTCTTGCCTCTCCCTCCCTCCCACCCCTCTAGGTGGTCACAAAGCTCCGAGCTGATCTCCCTGTGCTATGCGGCTGCTTCCCACTAGCTATCTATTTTACGTTTGGTAGTGTATATATGTCCAAGGCAAAGGATTCTTAACATAGAAGAACTCTTGCATATCAAAAGGAAAAGATAAAACCCTCCTCTATGGAAAAATAGACCAAAACTATGAATAAGCAGCACACGGGAAATTTAAATTACCGTTAAACACGGAAAGCATGTCTACCCTCCTAATAATCAAAGAAATGCAAATTCTCCATGAAATTGGGCAGGGACATTTTCTTGAGGCTAACAGGGTAAAACTTCAATGAAATGGGCACTCTCATACAATGCTAATAGTTAGTATAGATATTGCTGTAACATTTTAGGAGAAAAACTGGAAATGTGAACCGAACTGAGTCTTTAAAGAATTCCATCACCTTTGACATACTGCTAGGAATTTATCCCAGGAGACCCACACAATGATTTGTATATACTGATTTTTAAGTAACAGCACAGAAAAGGAAAGGTACACAATATTCAGCAACACGAGATAAGTTAGTTCGTGGTCCATCGATAAAATAGAATACATTCGTAAAGCCATTCAAAATATTTTTGGAAAAAATATCTAATAACTTGGAAATATACTATAACAATCCCCCATTTCATAAAAATTGAAAAAAAGTCCAGAAGGAACTATATCAAAATGTGAACAGTAGTTAATGCATGGTAGCATGTTAACAGTACCATTAACAGTAATTTAACTTGGGGTGGTGGGATTACGAACATTTTAAGTTTTCTTTATTCTTTTCTGTATTTTGGCATATGTCTCACAATGAATGTGGATTGTTTTTATAATCAGAAAACAATTACAAAAATAAAAAAACCTGTGATATATAGAAGCCAGCGGACACTTATATAATTGATCATCTAACATGAAAAAGTACACAGGGTGGGGAGGGAATCTCCTCAAGCTGTCCTGAGAAAGTATGTGTGCATTCCCCTCCAGTGTCCCAACTTCGTGGCCATGAGCACACGACTTGCGCGGACCAGGCCCACACAGGAAATTAAAGCAAAGTCATGAATACAGAAATGCTTTTCTTCTCAAATGCCATTTGACCTCTTCTATCAAACATTCTGCAGCATCTGGATTTGATCAAAGTTACATAATCAGGGGAAGTAGCCTGGAAAACACCTGGAATAGGCAGAACACAGATACTGGCTCAGGGGTGACTGTCGACTTAAAAGTATGGGTTAAAGAGGGACTGTCCCTAACGTGGAGACAGATGCTGAGAATTTCATGTGAGGGGATGAGGCCTTTGTCAGGAAGGAAAGGGCCTCCCACAGCTTTTTGATTCAACAGGACGTCAGGAAATCCAAGGCAGCCTTTCAATTTTCCTCTCCAATTCTTGCTCCATTCCACAAATTAATGGCCAAAGCCCAAAGGGAAGTATTGCTCATGCTTGCCTCTGGATCGAGACACCGAAGTGTAGCCACAGTCGAACACCAAAACCTTCCAGTGAATTCCCAATCCAGGCTGATGTCAAAATTGACTCACAATGTATAAATGCCAAGTTCCTTGCTTCATTTCACAGTGAACTATGCTTGTCAACCTTAAAAATGATCACAGTTTACAAGGCCAAAGTTGCAGAATGTACTTAAATCTTCCTTGCTTAATACATGAACTTCCTGCCAGTCCCAGGTTAGACCCCCTAAAGAAGCTCAAAGGATTCATTAAAAAAGGATGCCCCGAACAGCTCCCCTCTTCTGTTCTGCCAATGGAAAAAGGAATCTTAGCATCTATTATTCTTAAGAAGTTTAGTTAACGTTTTCTGCAGCATCCTGAGTTATATTTTTAAAATATTTTTATATCTTCAAAAATGTCTCCCATCTCATTGAAAATCCTTTTGTTATTTCACCACATCTTTAATGAAAAGGTTCCTACTCACCAACAAAACTCAGGAAAAGTCATATACCAAGAATGGTGCTATCTAAAAACATGCCTCCAAAGCTCTAAAAAGCTATGGCTCCAACCATGAGAATAGCAAACTGAAAATTCTGTAAGAACAATGCCACAGAATGCGCTGGATCTGTGCGTGATTAACTTATTTGGACAGTATTCTAAGAAAATAGCTTGGGTCTTTAAAGTACAATTTAAAGAGCATTTTATACAAAGATAATCCTTTCTTAAAGTTGTGAGTCACTGATCAAAAATGTTTACAAAAGATTCTCCCATATGGCATATCTGTCTAGACTTTCAGGGGCTGCTGCTGGAGCTGCCACTGGCAAAAAGCAGGAGGAAGTAATGTGCTACTGCAGTCCCGAGGGGAGGGGAGGGGAGACTTCACCTCCAGGAAAAACATCCCTGGGAAGCTTCCTACCTTCCTGTTGGCGCTGCTCGTGCCCAAGGTCACGGTTCCTTCTAGAGTGAGAGCAGCCAGCTCCGTGGCAGTCATTACTATCCACACTGGGGCTCTCACTGGGGTTCAGGGTGGGGGAGGGGCGCGAGGGTGGGGCGTGTCGCGGGTGATAAACATTCCCTTCACTTTTGCTCACATTCAATCATTGAAACCCTGGTTGCTTTAGTCTCATTTCCTTTGTGGGCCCTGCATTATTATGCTCTAGCTCAAGGAATCTCTGTAATTTAAAAATCTATAAAACAGATCCTTCAGAAAAGAAGGAAGCCTTCGTGTTTTATTTCATACTCGGTTCCAGCTGATGAGATCACGCTCAGACTATTTAACAGTCTAATACAACTTTTTATGATATGAGCTTAGAGGAAAAGTATTATTTCCCACAATCTGAACTCGATGAAAGCCATTTTATCTACATTCTACATGGTCCTTTATTTTGTAATTTACACCCTCACCCGGAGCAGTTAAAATTATTAAAAAAAAAACAAGTTTAGCTGAATATAGCCTTGGCATTAAGTTCTCACTCTGAACAAAATGTTCCCAGCGCCCCAAAACACTGTGTCAGCTGCTGGGGAGCAGGGGTAGGGCAACGTGGTAACGATGCAAGGAATCATCACACAGCCTCTGCTCCTTGTGGGAGAAACACAGTTCATGAAAACTGACACACCCTCAAAGCAAAAGTCTAATAGAAGATGGGCGCTGTCCTGCGGATTAATTGATAAGGACACGGACACTGAGGGCCAGGAGTTGTGAGGGGGGCGAGCTCAGTAGGAAGGAGGTGGACCCTGAACGAGACCGTGCCTGGCAAGAGAAGCAGGGTTATTAACACAGGGACCCACGGCTAGCCTGACACACCAAGGCTGCTAAGGGAGGGGTCTTCAGTTGGGCTGTGTTGTGGACCCCCTGGTGATGCCCAGGGACTCCTTCTCAGAATACAGTTTGTAACTGCATCAAATACATATGCAGCACTGCAAAGGAAAACAACTCTACTGAAACAGTCCTCAAAATATTTTTAAAGAAGTAATTTGTGATACGGTGCTTCTTTATTAATGCATTAAATATATGTTCCTTTATTAACACCTTAAATAACAAGCTCTAGTAGTAGCTACTGTCAGTTCAAAGTGGTGATGAGTGTAAGTAATAATTACAATTGTTACATGATATGAAAATATCTGATTTCTACTGGTGGCAAAGTCACAAGTACTGCTAATATTACTGTGGTTTGTTACCTACGTTCTCAAAAGAATAATATACTAATTTTCAGTTATGTTTAGTGAAATAAAGTTTTAATATTTTTCCATCCAAGGACATGGAGGCTCCGAATTCCACGCCAGACCCCGAGGGCCTTGCAGGTTCACAACTGCTACACGACAGATTTGGTTCACTAGAACCCCAGTAACCTGACAGGGAGAGGGGCCTAGAAAGGGCGCTGCAATAAATTAGCTCAAAGCCCGCATTATTCAGTTTTCTTTTTAGATAAATGCAGTTGTATTACTTCCCACTTAGGGGCATTGTAGGTAATAAATTGAATGGGTTTCTTAGAGAAATCTCCTTTAAAAAATAAAAGTTAAAAAATAAAGTTATTTAAATTAGCCCAAGGTCTAACTGTGTCTGGGAATCTTTTTACATTATAATGTTCTAGCCAATTTTAGAAAACAGAATTCTCCATCCTAACCTCTGTCCCCATCGGCAGTCCAGATACACAGTGCTCTCTTCTGAAGGTACAGAGTCCCTGCCCCCCTCCCTCCACCAGAAAGCAAAAAAATAAAAGGAATTTTGTGTCACCTTCTAAGAATCTACTGTCAAAGAAGTCTACAGTTACTGCCAATGAAGTATAAAGACCACTGTAAAATAAGACCCTACCGTCTTCAAACCATTCTCAACCCCATCATTCACACACACCCCCTCTCCCTCATCCCAGTAAGTGCACACCCACAGCCTGGCCACCTTCCCCCCTAAACCTCTGATCAGTCCCGTACTTTCCACGCCCCACCACACCCTTGACTGGTTTCCCCCTTCGACCCCCACCTTCATTCCACCTCCACACTGCCACCAGAGCAGTCGTTCTAAAATGCAGATCTGACCAAGTCACTCTTCTGTTAAAACCCACTGAGATGGCTGCTGGCCAAGAGGCAGAACAGAAACCTTGGGAGGCAGCTCTGCCTGTCAACGCTCAGTCACATTTATCAATACTAGCGCTGTCACCTGCGGCAACAGAAGGAACAGTGCTATCATGTGCCTCGCAGGATAGCGGCAGTTTGCCCATAATGCAGGCGACACTGCTCCTAGCGAGTAAAACGGGCCCTCAGAAAACGGCTGGGCTTGTTACTGCCACCACCTCTACAGGAGAAGTCGGCGCTCCAGAAGCAGCACCTTCCCCCCGCCGCCGACACCCACTCTTCCCCCAGCCTCCCCAAATGCCTTGCAGTTTCCCTGTTGCTGCCTCAGCTGTGTGCACCTGGACAAGGGCCAGTCACTCCCCCTGGAATGCCTTCCCAGCCCACTCCGTATCCTGCGCCCTCACGTCCTCTAGGAAACCTCTGACGGGTCCTTCTGCCTCCCTACCGCCTCTCCTCCCGTTGACTACTTCCCCTTCACCTCATCTGGGGAGCACTTGGTGTCTGATAGGGACACAGTAAGGAATCTGTTCCCATGTCCCTTGCAGTACAGTAAGCCTGGGCTCCAGGGTGGACAAGCCTTGTTCAAATCTCAGCCCACCATGTCTTTAAGATATTAATTTCTGAGCCTCAGTTTCTCAACTGCACGATGGTTTCAACCTAGCTGGGCTGTCAGGAGGGCTCAACGCATACTGCATGCAGAGAATTTCTGCACAAATGCGGGAGTGGTACCTGGCACCAGGGCACTGCACTACAGGATAAGTATTCCTTCTCTTATTATTGTTACCACAATAATGTGAATTCCTTTGGGGCAGAGACCAAGCATTCTTATCAGAGTCTTCAGCACCTGCCTAATGCAATGCACGACCTACAGCACCACCGCTCAGTGTTTCTTAAAATGAACTCAGGTGTAAGAACACCCTGTACTCGTTTGTCTTTAGCAAGAAGGTAAAAATATTAAGTCATGATTGAAGAGTGCACCTTAATTATCTGTTAACCTGAATTAAGAAAAGCAGAAATGACAGACAGTAAAGATGAAAAGCAAATGCAACCTGACCAGGAAAACTTTTATAAAGATCTAGGAAATACAGTAACTTTTTAATGGAATGTAAACCATGGCCAAGATCCTAAAACAAGATGTAACAGGAAAGTACATTTCTCTGTGCTTTCAAAAGAAATAGGATTTGTTACAGTCTCCTAACAGGCAGACACCTGGTGAGATCCGATGCCTCCACACACTTCTTGTCTGTGGGCGAAGAAAGGTTCCATGAATCCCTGTACTGGCCCAGATGCAAACTGTCCACAGTGAGCCTGCTAACCATAAGAGCATTTTTACTCTGTCACAGGCCATTTGCAACAGACTGAAAGCCTCCCCCTCTGCCTGCCAGGCCTGGGATGGCTTGAAAGCACTCATTTCACAATGCCTGTTCTCTTTTGAAGCATCATCAAGGCTCCTGGGCCAGTTTAGACCCGACTTAAGTGAAGGGGCTGCCCAATGGCAGGCAAGTTCCCCAGAAGGTCTCATTGGCCATTATTATTCCTATTGCTAACTGGAGTAAGTGAACATGACCCCCAAACAGGCATTTTGGCTCCAAAAAGCAATGGCTAGTTCTACTCATGGCCCACCTTTAAATTAAATTTTAAGGTATTCAATGTACAATGCTATCAGGTAAATTTGAGGACTGGTGAGACTGATAAGGATTAGGTCTCCAAAGAGAATTTAAGAGTAATAAGGCTAAAGTTTATGTCACTGAACGTGAGTGAATAACAGCTAGTACCGAGTGCAGTTGAGAGGGCACGAAGTGGAAGCAGAGGTGAAGTGACTCACCTGCTCTCCCTCCAGTTACCCATCCACAAGCCACCTGTCTGTCTGTCAGTCTGTCGGTGTCACTCAGTCTCCAGCACTGCTCTCTCATGATCTGGCTCTTTTTCCTTCTCATCTCTGGATCTCTTCCCTGCCAACCTCCATCCCCACTCTGCCCCTGTCCCAGCCCCCACCCTTTCCTTCCCTCTTATCTTGACTTCTTGTCTTTGTCTCCCAGTCTGTCTGTATCTCTCTCCTCTGTCTGTCTTCTCTATCACCACCACCCAACATACAGTATAACAAAGTATCGAAGGTGTGGATTAAGAAAGAAGGATTTGAGGGCTTCCCTGGTGGCGCAGTGGTTAAGAATCCGCCTGCCAATGCAGGGGGCACGGGTTCGAGCCCTGGTCTGGGAAGATCCCACATGCTGTGGAGCAACTAAGCCCGTGCGCCACAACTACTGAGCCTGCGCTCTAGAGCCCGCAAGCCACAACTACTGAGCCCGCGTGCCACAACTACTGAAGCGCACGCGCCTAGAGCCCGTGTTCCACAACAAGAGAAGCCACCGCAATGAGAAACCCACACACCGCAACGAAGAGTAGCCCCCGCTTGCCGCAACTAGAGAAAGCCTGCGCACAGCAACGAAGACCCACCGCAGCCATAAATGAATGAATGAATGAAAAAGAAAGAAGGATTTGAAAACCAATTTCAGAGAATAACAACTGTCATTATCCAAGGACGAAGTCAGTCTCACAAAAGTCAGTAACTAGCAAGCTATTCTTCCAAATGGTTTAGGTAAGAAAACAAGACTGACCATAAGTGATAAATGTTAAAGATGGGCGATGAGTACAAGGAAGTTCATTATGCTGTCTGCTTTTGTTACAGGTTTAAAAGTTTTCCACTAAAAAAAGTAAAAAACAAAACAAGGGTTTCCCTGGTGGCACAGTGGTTGAGAGTCCGCCTGCCGATGCAGGGGACGCGGGTTCGTGGCCCGGTCCGGGAAGATCCCACATGCCGCGGAGTGGCAGGGCCCGTGAGCCATGGCCGCTGAGCCTGCACGTCCGGAGCCTGTGCTCCGCAACGGGAGAGGCCACAACAGTGAGAGGTCCGCATACTGCAAAAACAAAACAAAACAAAACGAAACACAACTAACCTAAGAATTTATTTTATAAGTCATTCTTCTGGGTGTTTAATTATGATTCACCATTACAGAGGAAAAGTTAAATCCTTCCAATGTCTCATCTGATCTTCAGTTCTTGTTATACATATTTTTGGTTTTACTTTTTTCCAGTTTTATTGAGATATAATTGACATACAACATCGTATGAGTTTAAGGTGTACAACGTAATGATTTGATATATGTATATATTGTGAAATGACTACCACAAGAAATTTAGTTAACATCCATCACCATACATAGTTACAAATTACTTTCCTTGTGATGAGAACTTTTAAGTTTAAGATCTACTCTCTTAGCCATTTTCAAATAAACAATACAGTATTGTTAACTATAGTCATCATGTTATACAATGTTATGGATTTTAAAAACCTACCCATCAATAATTTTTCCTGTTTCTATTTCAGACCAGTGATTACACTGGCAAAATTACTATTTGATTTTGCAATAAAGGTAATAAGTAGTATGAAATTTTCAGTTTTCATATGTTTGGAGCTGTGGAAATACTGCCTCTAGAGAGAAGAAATAAGATGCCAACCATGAACCAATGGGATTTTTCTTCCACAATTAAAATATTCACCATGGGAATAAGAAAGGGTCAGAGGACTTCCCTGGTGGCGCAGTGGTTAAGAATCCTCCTGCCTATGCAGGGGACACAGGTTCGAGCCCTGGTCCGGGAAGATCCCACATGCCGCGGAGCAACTAAGCCCATGCGCCACAACTACTGAGCCTGCGCTCTAGAGCCCACGAGCCACAGCTACTGAAGCCCGTGCGCCTAGAGCCCGTGCTCCACAACAAGAGAAGCCTGCGCACCGCAACAAAGAGTAGCCCCCGCTCACCGCAACTAGAGAAAGCCCACATGCTGCAATGAAGACCCAACGCAGCCAAAAAATAAATAAATTTATTAAAAAAAAAAAGCGTCAGAGGAAGGGAAGATACTTTTCCTTAAAACCAAGGACAGGGAGTATTAATTATATGCATCAAAGCAAACTTGGAAACAAACTGTTTTCTTAACAACAAGAAAAACTATGGGTGGGTTTAGCTCTATTCTACCATCACACTTCAGCCATTAGAGAAATTGGCAATGCCAACATTTTAGGCTGTGAAATATTTACTTAAAATGACAACAGCTAACATTTGTAAACATCTTGCTCTGTGCTAAACAATTTAAATGAAATCTCTCATGTGAATCTCCCAACTCAAGAAGGTAGGGACTACTCTGAGCCTTATTTTAAAAATGAGAACACCAGGCTCAGAGAGCAACGTGCCCATGGTCACCAGCATCTGGGCCCCGGCTGGCATCTGAGCCCAGGCGGGCTGGCTCCAGAGCTGCGCGCTTCACGTGAGAATGGGACCTTGGCAATACCCTGGCCATAACACTGCCTTGATTTAAGGACATCTCAAAAGAACCTCACATCAGTATAAATACATACGTTTAGCACTTTATTGGTCTCAACACTTTCCCTTGAATCATCTCCTAGATCCTCAAAACAATCCTTGAAGGTGGGCTGGACAGAATGTTTGTTCTCTCGGTCTTTAGAGGTAAGAAAACAGAAAAGCTGAGAGATGAAAACTGGGATCGCCTGACTCCAAATTCAAAAGTATTTCCAACCAGAGTGAACTGGGGCCCTTCTTCCTCCTCTTCTCTAGAAACCTCATAGCGTTGGTATGAGGATGAAGTGAGGATGTCTATGAAGTGCTTGGTGCCAAAGAACTGTCACATCATAAATGCTCAACAATTTCAACGTAACCCCAAATGAAAAGGACTGACTGGCTTTCTATTTGGTTACAGAAAGAGCTTCAGATTTTCTTTGTTACTAAACAAGGGAAGTATCTGATGACCTCAGAAGAGAGTATTTAGAAAGAGAGCTTAAGCTTCTCTGAGGCATAAGTTCTAAAAGTGTATCTGCGTGGCTGGCGCCACATAAAGCATTCACCAGAAAGTTAACTGCTGAAAAGAAGCGTTTAAAAGTGGGCCCTTAAAATAAATTTTGAAAGTTCAGGAAGAGTTCACTTCACAGACATTAGTTTTTGATTCCACAGTACAGAACCAGCATGCCCATGTACAACATTCATGCACAATATACGCAAACACAAATACATGAATAAATCAAAGTAAACCGGAAAAAAAAAGAATTCAATTGGCTAATGTTCATGTTTTCTTTCGCACCTCTAGGAGAGGGAAGAAAGAATCAGAAAATTCA
The DNA here is from genome assembly GCF_011762595.2 of Tursiops truncatus. Classification (NCBI taxonomy): domain Eukaryota; kingdom Metazoa; phylum Chordata; class Mammalia; order Artiodactyla; family Delphinidae; genus Tursiops; species Tursiops truncatus. The sequence continues at coordinate 110,096,204 of NC_047039.1, read as the reverse complement.
GTGCTTGAAGTAAACCTAAGATTGTAAAGCAAAATGTGGTCATGGTGAATAGTTACTGCTATAAACATATACTTTCACAAAGTTGGAGCACAAAATTTAAATGCTATAAATGCTTATATATGCATAAAATGTTTCTAGAAGGACACACAAGAAACTCAAGTGAGGCTGCTGGGTAGGGAAACTGGATAAAGGACAGAATTTTCTTTTCACTCTCCTATTTAGAATTTTTTATGATGTACAGCTATTTTAATATACATCTACTGCTAAAGGTAATCATTTTTATCAGTATTAGGCTTCTAGAAGAGAAAAAAAGAATATCCTTGTTTCAGGCTTTAGAGTGTTTCTGAAGATACCATTTTAACATCCACAGAGAGTTCCAAAGGATATAAACAGTCACAGCTGGTAAAGCATAGACTGGCTAAAACTGGGCTCTTTGGAGCCAGACAGCAAGGGTTCAAATCCCAGCACCACCACGTGCTAGCTCTGTGACCTTAGACATGTTTCCTAACTTTCAGATGCCTCAGCTTCCTCATCTATAAAATGGAAGTAACCAAAGGGCCATCATGAGAAATAAGCAAATTAAATCATACAGAATGCTGAAACAGTGCTTGGAACACAGTAAGCATGTAATAATTGTTGCTTTGACAGCTAGGCCCAAGTAGCAACAGATGCGTGATCAAGTTGCATTTATGGTTGAACTTTCTCTGATAGAATGGAAAACTTGACCATATTCAATTTTCTCCGTGACTTGGGATGCCTGGGTCCCTAGTGCATGTCAATTAAACACTGACTGATTGATTGAGGATGTCAGTAAAAACAAAAAGCCTGGATTACTTATCCAGATGTTGGCAAGTGTTTTTCCCAAGCGACTAATAGCACATCCAGTCTTTAAGAAACGATCACTGAGGTTTGTTAAATTCTCTCAACTACAAAACAGTAATTCCGTTTACTTTCTCCGATTAACCATAACAATGAAAGAAGGAAAACTCAGTCACAAAAAAGAATTTCTAGCGTGATACCTTCCTAGATGAAGCCTAATGCAAGGCAGTCTGCTGTAATCAGAATTTTTTTTTTTTTTGAGACTTGACAGTCAACATTATTTCAAGACATGCTGGAATAAGCATTGGATTTTGTCTCCCCTCCCCCAAAACAATAATTAGACCAGCCAGGTAAGAACTAAATCTCCTGTTTACTCCCAGGAAAACAAAACAATGTCACAGCATCGCTGTGACCTAACCTTTCTTCCATCACTGCAGTTACAAAAGCCCATTCATCTACTCTGCCTTAAGTATCCATCTGCAAAATGGAGACGGTAATGCCTAACACTAACTCGTTACAGATGTAAATGAGAATGTGTCCAGAATTTTGAGCAACTTGGAAAGTAAGCAACATATTAACTGAAGATGATTTTGGCTGCTCAGATGCCAACTTTTAGGGACAAATAAACCATCTTCCCCTCTAAACGCTAGATTTTGTGAGCCCACTCCATCTGGATGCATCTTCTCCAAGGGACTAACCCTGGGCTAACAATATACACATCTCACGGCAAGAGGGGCACCTGTATCACTGGAGTTTATGGTTTGAGCTGCACATGTATGTGACTTCAGGCAGACCCTCAAGTCAAAAAGTTGGAAAGAAAAGAAAACTAGGTTAGACGATTAACAAGGCCTCCGTTTACTTCGCCTTCATTTTAAAAAGAAAAACATTAAAACTTCATGGCACTACGGCAGCAGAAATTCTACTTGTTCTAAAATGAGCTTTACATTTCTATTCCTATTTCAAGTCCTGAATGAAAATGACAAACAAATGCAAGCAGGATTACATCTCTGAAGTACAATTAGCCTTTCTGCTGAAAGCAAGCAGTCTGGGATGACCAGTCCCCAAATCAGATAAATTTCAGATTCACTCTGAAGCTACAAAATGAGGTCCACTCATCATACTCAGTTGGCGCTTTTTTTTTTTTTTCAGTTGTCACCTTACTAAGACAGAAAACAAAGACAAATAAACAGGAAAGAAAAAAATGGGATTAGAGAAGAAAAGGAGAGTAGAATGGAAAGAGGGCGAAAGTGAACCGCTCCGGGCTCTGAGGCTTTACCGAAGGAACTTAACAGGAGGTTATCCTCCTCCCTCCCAAGTACCCTGGACTCATTCAAAATACCTTCTTAAAATGCGGTGTAACTTTTCTTTTCGCCCCGCAAAAGTGAGAGGATTCCTAAGACCTCTTCGTGGTCCGTAGATAAGGGGTGGGGGGGGGGAGGAGGAAGATCACTTGAAATTCTGTATCCATAAATGGTAGAGCCGTGTGCTCTTTGTACACGAGACTTAATGAAAATCATATGTTTCACAAACACGGGTTGACCTTTTTGACACATAATTCCTAATTAACGGTGGAAATTCCACAACGTGGGCTCACAAGGCCGTTCAGGCCTGTAGAGTTTGCTTTCCCCAACTTTCGGGCAGAGCCCCGCAGCCCGGGGCCCGCGACTTCGCCCTCCCGACATGGGCTCTGCCGCGGTGAGTGCGCGGGGGCCGGAGCCCCGCACCCTCCCGGCTCGCGGCAGCGCCCAGGGGCGGGCGAGGGAAAGAAAAAGAAAGAAAGAGAAAGAGTGAGAAACAGAAAGGGCGAGAAAGGGAGAGGGAGGGAGAGGGAGGGAGAGGAAGAGGAGGGAACGCGCGCGGGCGGGCGGGCGAGGCCTAGGAAGGCCCGGCGGCGGACACGCGGCCTCCTAGACCCAGTCCCGGCGCCGGCCCCGCGCTTACCTTCCAGGTAACAGCTGGAGGAGGACGAGAGCCCCTTCTTGGATTTGCAGCCCACCAACTTCAAGCAAATTTCCAACATTTTCGCGTGCCGGCGGCGTCGAGGCCGGCGCCCTGGGCTGGCTCCGCGGCGCGGCTCAAGCCCGGCTCTCCCGGCTGGCCCTGCCTGCCCTCCCGGGCCCCCGCGGCCCCGCCATGCCGCCTCCCCGCCGCCCCGCGCGCCCGCCCGTGGCCGCGGCCGCGTCTCGGTCTCCGCTCCGGACGCGCCTGTTAACAAAGGGCCAGGAGCCCGGCCCGCGAGGCCCGCCCCCGCCGCCTTAACCCTCTCCGCGCCGCGCCGCGCCCGGACCCAGAGCTTCCCGGCGTTCTCAAGGCCTAGGCCGGCCCTGGACCGTTACCGCGGTCCGAAACCGAGGTCCCGCCAATTTCTAGGTTAAGGAAAGAGAGGGTGGTTATTTTAAGCGCGGCATTCACGGGTTCTCAACGTTGGGAAGTGCGGTCCTAACATCCCAAGAAAGACACCGACAACTACGGCAGTTGGGGAGGGCAGGCCTGCATCTCTGTGGCAGGAGGTGCCCCCAACCTGCACCACTTAAGGCCAAGTGAGTTCCACTGGGCGCGGTGCCCTGGCGAACCCAATGTCCCTAGACTGTTGGTGAATAATGCAAATTCCTCTGGAATTATCAATTCTGGTCTCATTTATACTCAGTGAGCTTACTGTGATTCAGGCTAACTCAATGGGTGTCTGAGGAATGAATAATCAGAGCTGCAACCACATTACAGCTACACAAGTTTGCAACACATTTGTCAAATCGTACATCCAGACTAGGAGACAAAAGAGATGGGCAAGTTCAAATTCAAACATAACTTCTGATAATTTGTAAAGGGAGCTTAGTCTCCACAATGAGATCTCATCAGGGTCATGGCCTGTGTCCCTTCTTTAAGAAGCCTCATGTTCTTCAACAGAGAAGTCTTCCCTTGTTTGGTGTGTGCCACGGGGGGCCATTGTTTAAAATCCATTTCATTGCTGTACTTGGCTCAAATATTTTTATAACTAATGATAAGACAATATCATAAAATATAACAACATAATAAACAACAGTAATCACAATAATGTGTTCCTTGGCACAAAACTGGAAATCCAGATCAGTGGGAAACCATATGGAATCCAATCATATCAAATAATTTAATAAAAATCAGATAGGGACTTCCTTGGTGGCGCAGTGGTTAAGAATCCACCTGCCGGGATTCCCTGGTGGCGCAGTGGTTGAGAGTCCGCCTGCCAATGCAGGGGACATAGGTTCAAGCCCCGGTCCAGGAAGATCCCACATGCCACAGAGCAACTAAGCCTGTGCACCACAACTACTGAAGCCTGCACACCTAGAGCCCGTGCTCTGCAACAAGAGAAGCCACCGCAAAGAGAAGCCCGTGCACCTCAACGAAGAGTAGCCCCCGCTCACCGCAACTAGAGAAAGCCCGCTGGCAGCAACGAAGACCCAATGCAGCCAAAAATAAATAAATAAATAAAATCAGATAAATTTCAGTAACTATAGGAAAGTGAAGTTATCTAAACAGTGTTAGATAACTAAATTGCAATAGAGAGAAAAATGAAGTTAGTACACATCTTAGAGCACATGAATACTAAGAGCTGACATGTATTGAGATCTTACTATGAGTCAGACTCTTGTGAGAAGCACCCTCTGTTCATTACCACATTGCATTTGCACAACTATCCTGTGAGGAAAACAGAATTATTATCTGATTCTTCCGGTAAAAATCTGAAGTTTAGAGAAGTCAAGCACCTCGCCCGAAGTCCTATGGCTGGAAACAGGCAGAGCTGGACTCAACCCAGGTCTACCTAGCTCCAAGGATCAGGCTCCTAACCAGTGGATTATGCAGCCCCTTCCCACCAAGAATAAATTCCAAGTAAATTAAAGCTTTGGATATCTATATCTTTGGTTAAATAACTAAGGTTGTCATATGTTTCAGAAGCAGCCTTGGTCAAGAGACCCCAGCTACGGTGATCAGCTCTAGAGGCAAAGCTGGACTCATTCGTGGTCTAGCCTAACCTGCAGTGACAAAAACCTGGGTATCTTCAGTACACCAGGAATGACTAAGTAACAAGATCTTCACTCAGGTCTGCCAAAACTAGTACAGGACAGTTCAACATTGGACTGGATGTGACTAGTGTATATCACAGGGTTTCTCAGCCAGGGTGTCATTAACTTTTTAGAGATGTCCTGTCAGATTCTGATGCATGTACAAAATGTGTTTCTACTGCAAGTAAGGGACCTATGGTTTGTGTTGTAGTACCAGGTCAGGCCTCATAGGCACCTAAGAAGACACAGCAGTTCCCATCGCCTGGAGACACAGGGCTACAGGGCCACCAGGTGACAAGTGACTGTGGATGCTATCTAGATTCTGGGAGACACTATCATTCTGCTAGAGAGCGTGTTCGTAATGATAGCCAATTTGTTTAGTGTTACTTGAAACTTTCAACCTCCAGTGTAATGCCAAAAATAAAACCCCAAAGGGTGCCACCAGTACAAACAAGCTGAAAACTACTGTGTTGGTGCCAGTTTAGAAAGTTAAAGGTCTTTGGACCAGACTATAATAAAGTCTGTCATTATATAGCATTTAAGATTTAATGGGCTATATTCAAATAGGCACCTTAATGCAAAGGATTATATGTTAATGGACATTTTTGCAATTCCAACCATATCCTTGAATTCTATCAATTAATACAGGCCCAGGTATTTGTTTGCATGTGCTGTACTTTATATTAGGATGTAAGTTTATTTTAAAAAGCTAATGACTGTTACTAATATTCTACTCTTGAGTCTAAAATGACCATATCCCTTTGGGGACTTCCCTGGTGGTCCAATGGGTAAGACTCTGCGCTGCCAGTGCACGGGGGCCCAGGTTTGATCCCTGGTCGGGGAACTAGATCCCGCATGCATGCCGCAACTAAGAAGTCCGCATGCTGCAACTAAGAGAAGCCCTCATGCCACAACTAAGAAGTCCGCGAGCTGCAACTAAATAGATGCTGCATGCCGCAGTGAAGGTCAGGCGCAGCCTAAATAAATAAATAAATAAATAATCAAATAAAATGACTTTATCCCTTTAAAAACTCTTAAAATGAGTAATGCTTATAAACTGTGTCCAAATCTTTTAAAACTTAGTTATAAAACCATACATGAACAGGTCTGGCAAAACACTCTGAATTAGCAGCAACGAATATTGAAAACATCGTCAAGCTGCACAGCACCAAATTAAACCAGTACTTTTAAATTAAAATTAAATTTAAAATTTAATTAAATTTAAAATTAAATTTAAAATTTAATTAAATTAAATTAAACCAGCTCTTTCCAGATCTGGCTTTTGATGCTCTTTGAAGCTTATTCACAAGATACAAAAACCATTCTGTTACAAGCAAATAAGAGAGCTTCAATCTCCTGACTAGAATGAAGAAAGGCCTGAGAAGGATTCCCTCTAAGCAACCTTAAACCTAAAAGCCATTAACTTAAAGAAGAAAAAAAAAAAGGAAAACAAACAAAGAAATTAAAAAGACTGTGAACTAACGTGTTTGCTACATTACATTCAGTTTGGGAAAGGAATAAACTTTTAATATGTGCCTAATATGTGCCAGGCACAAGCCTCCCAAAAACCCTACGAATTTTGTGTAGTTTAACTTCATTTCACAGGTAAGGAAACGGGGGTAAGCAGCGATCGGGACAGGTAAGTATTCTGTCCAGGTTCACACACCTAGAAGTAGTAAGGTCTAAAGCCCTTGAACTTTCCAAAATGGACATAATTTGCAATTTATGTGAACGGTGGATAACTGTAGCAAAGCCAGAGGATGAAATAAAAATCATTAACTATTGAAAAATATGTCTTAAAACAATTCAGGGAATTAGAACTATTGATATTTAAGAATATTTTAAAATATATTAAGAATATTAAGAAAGAAAGAATAAAGGTCCTTAATTACATTAAAGTATGGGATCTGAGCTGTGTGTTTCTAAAAGTAACAGTCCATGGACAACCTATTTTGAATTGCCTGGGGTACTTACTTAAAATGCAGACTCTTGATCTCCGTTCTAGACCTACACAATCAGAATATGTGGAGCAGGCTGTATCTTAACATGTTCCCCAGATGATCTGTGTGCATATATTAGACATTTAAAAAATTATATTTATTATTTTCCTTCTTTCTTCTTTTTGGCTGCATTGGGTCTTAGTTGTTGCACGCGGGCTCTCTTGCTAAGGCGCACAAGCTCAGTAGTTGTGGCGCGTGGGCTCAGTTGCCCCGCGGCATCTGGGATCTTAGTTCCCCGACCAGGGATCGAACCCACGTCCCCTTCATTGGAAGGTGGATTCTTTACCACTGGACCACAGGGAAGTCCTCACACTTAAGTTTAAAAACCACTGTTTTGGAAGTGGGAAGAGCTGCTTCTTATTTTCCCTGGGAATAGGACAAACAGGGACGGATATTTCTAAAATTTATTCATTTGAAAGCAATTTGTGAGTTAAAGAAATTGTATAACTCTAAACAAGTTACCAAAAGAGAACTCTTCTCTGAAAATTTTGGATACAGATTGAGTTTTTTTAAAGTTTGGAGTTCAGTCCTATTTTTTTAAAAGCAGGGTGGGCGGGTGGACAAGGGTCCACCACAGAAGTTGGTCAAGGGAAGAAAGCAGGACACAGATGCAGGATGCGGAATCTCCACCTGGGAGCAGCAGGATCGGGGTGGGAGTTTAAGGCAGACAGATGAATCTGACATGGTGCCTGGTTTGGGGCCCCCAGGACCAGATGGTCCCAGATCTGACTGATCCCTTCACTGTTTCCAGCCCAGTTAATAACTTTAGGAGGAAAGAGCAAAGATCTTGAGGTATGTGTATGCTATTTCACATGCCAACAAAGCCCACATCCTCTGATTCTGCAGACACTGTCCAGTGAGAGACTACCAGGCTCCCTAGTGATGTGGGCTCAACCCACTGGAGAATGCAGCTTAGAATATCACATCAATCATACCCATTTTCGCCCCTGTAAAGGGCATACATGCAACCCTTTAAGTATCATACATTTTCAGTGAGATAACACTGTTTATTGGTCAAGTGTCAGAAAGGTCCAGGGACTCTGGTATGGGGAAACCAGGTGAGAGGGGGAGGCAACACAGTGGAGACTGAATGAGGTATGACATCTCGCAAACTTATTCTCAGTCTCAAACTTGCCACTCACTGTGATAGCTTGGGCAAGTGACTCAATTTTCTAGTCTGTAAAATTGGGGGATGGTCTTAAGGGTAGCTCTCTCACTGGGTTATGAAGATTGGAAATAATGTATGGAAAGTGCCCAATGCAGAGAAGGTGGTCAATAACTATTGTTATTTCCAAAAGAGGCCTCTTAACTATATCAGGTGATGGTCTGTTTACCTGCCTAAGTCTTACTCCCATAAGTCAAGAACTAAAATTAACAAATGTGATATGTGCAGCTGCTTCCAGAAAGCACAGTCTGAGGGAGTGAAAGCAGTCTGGAGGTTTTCCAAGGGACGAGGAAATCAACTTATTTTATTAAGGGAAAGAAACACTAGCTGTGGGGTAAGAGTAGCAACCAAGGTTCAATGTCACACAGAGTCCTATCTTTAATCCTAAAGCCAAAGTTTTACAACCACAGCTTTGTGGCAAAACACAAACTCCACACCCCACGTCTTTAGTGGGGGCCTATTTCAGGCCCAGAACTTGATGTGCAGGCCACACATACGACTGTCTTTCATATAACACTGCTTGTTTTGTTAGGCCCTTTGGTATTTACAGAGCTACAATTCTTTTTTTTTTTTTTGCGGTACACGGGCCTCTCACTGTTGTGGCCTCTCCCGTTGCGGAGCACAGGCTCTGGACGCACAGGCTCAGCGGCCATGGCTCACGGGCCCAGCCGCTCCGCGGCATGTGGGATCTTCCTGGACTGGGGCACGAACCTGTGTCTCCTGCATCGGCACGTGGACTCTCAACCACTGCGCCACCAGGGAAGCCCCAGAGCTACAATTCTTAATGGGGGGGGCCAAATCTAAACTGCTTCAGAGTAATTACATCCACTTTCTAGAAAATCTCATTTTAGTCAGATTTTACTATATTTTTAATAATCAACAAGTCAAACATAATGATTAAACAATTCTTCTCCTGGAAGAAACCAATATTGTTGGTATGCCCTAAATATTTTTTATTAATTTTTCTTAATCAAAGTAATATATCAATACATACATGGTTAAGAATCAAATAGTACTAAAAGTCTTATAATAAAATCAGTAGTCCCCTGACTCCATCCCCTTGTCTGTTTCCCCACAGGCAGCCTTCTTCAGATTTTTAATATCCTCATATTGTTGTTTCTGATTCATCAGCTTTCCACATTATATATTAACTTATTATAGTAGTATTATACTATCACCATCTCCAACCTCCCATAATAAAATCACAATTTTTGGTTAAATCATTGGTCAGTGTTGATATTATTATGATGATATAAATATTGTTCATTGCTCCACCAATAATATACTATGAATGTCTCCTTTATTATATAACTTTGTTTATCCTGGGGATATTAATTGCCTTGATTTTTTCATTTGATTAGTCTTCTCTATGCCTATTACTGTTTTTTCCCCAAACATTTCAAATATCTGCCAAACACCTAGTAGAATTTTTTCCAAATACTAAGACACTTAAAATATCCTCAGTTCTGTGTACTGACTTACATCCTTATCTTGCTGGAATTCATCATCCAGTAGCTTCCTGGGGGGGGTAAGGGGAGGTGCATGTCTAAAAAATGCCTTTCCATTCCACTCAGTTTGGCTGGGTATAGAATTCTAGGTTGAAAATCATTTTCCCCACTTAATTTTGAAGGCATTTCTCCACTGTCTTCTAGTTTTCAGTATTGTTGTTTAGAAATGCAATTCCACTCTGACTCCTGATCCTTTATATATCACCTGCTTTTCTCTTTGGAAGCTTTTAGGATCTTCTAATATTCTTGGTGTTCTGAAATCTTACAATGATATGGCTTGGACTCTTTCTCTCTCTCTCTCTCTCTCTCTCTCTCTCCCTCTCTCTCTCTCTCTCTCTCTCTCTATATATATATATATATATATTCTGTGTACTCAGGGAGCCAATGCAATTCAAAGATTTGTCATTTAACTCCAGAAAATACTCATTTCACTAAGCTCTGGAATTTTTCTGATACTTATTGTCTCCTAAATTCTCCTCCATTTTCTCTCTTTCCGGAATTCCTACCAGATGTATACTGAAGCCCTGGGATTGAGCTTCTAATCTTCTTATGTGTTCTCCTTTGTTGTCTAAGTCTTTGTCTTGTGTTTTGCTTTCTGAGATGGACTATTTGCCAAGTCTTGTGTTGAATTTTAAATTTTATATCATGTTTTCAGTATTAAAGAGCTCATTTTATTCTGATTGTTACTTTTTAATAACACACTGTTGTTTGACGTTTGCTGTATTTTTCTCTGAGGAGAGCAGTGAGTAGTTCTTCTGAACTCTTCTTCTGTTTCCTGCATTGTCTTTATTTCCACCATGTTCCCTTTCTCTGTGGATTTGTTTTACCCTCTATCTATCATGTAGAGACTTTTAATTTGGCTGTCCATTCATTATACATGAAAGAGGAACTGAAAAAATATGCATGGAAGTGGCACAACATGTGGACTTCAGTGAAGGGAGGTGGTGAGCTTACTTTTCCATCAAGAGAACCCCCAAATGGGCTTTTCTCTGGGACCATTCAATTTTATTTTTTTGTTTTTTTTCTCTAGAAAAGAATCTTTCCATCTCTTCTCTGTTAGGGCTCTGGCTACCAGGTATTGGAAGAGGCCTGAGAATCTCATTATTCAGCACGCAGACTTAAAAAAAAAAAAAAATCTGCTCTTGCCCACCCCGCTGTTTGCAGTCCAATGGCTAACCTGCACCCCAGCTGGGGGTAATATCCCTGAGTCTGGAGCCTTTATAGGGCAATTTCTCAATAATACTTCTCTCTCACGTAGGTGGGAAACAGAAGTGGTCATCTGGCTGTACAGGGATGGGGAAGGGTGTGAAGAATCTAAAAAGTCCTTTACAGACTTCCAACTGATCCCCTTGATTTCAGTTAAGGCCTCACGACCCCCTGCTTTCTGTGGTACTAATGTCTCTAATTTCTGACTTTTTCTCTCAGGTTCTTACAAGTAAACTGGCTTACTTCTAATCAATGTCTCTCTTAGAAGAGGTTAGGCTTCAGCTTCTTCGATTCTGCTAAGTCTATTACCACGCTTTTGACTGCCTCTCATTTTCCAAAAATGTGTTCACCTTTCTTATCTACTTTCCCCTTTGGGTTCGTTTTGTCCTTATGCATTTTCACTTTTCAAAAAATCTTTTTATTATCATCCCAGTGGGGCTTGGGGGAGGTAATAGAAATAAAAACAAGTCTGCAAACTTTAATCATTTTAAATTAGAATCTAGTTTTGGGACTTCCCTGGTGGCACACTGGTTAAGAATCCGCCTGCCAATGCAGGGGACAAGGGTTCGATCCCTGGTCTGGGAAGATCCCACATGCCACGGAGCAACAAAGCCCGTGTGCCACAACTAAGGAGCCTGCGCGCTAGAGTCCGCAAGCCACAACTACTGAGCCCGCGTGCTACAACTACTAAAGCCCGCGTGCCTAGAGCCTGTGCTCCGCAACAAGAAAAGCCACCACAATGAGAAGCCCGTGCACCGCAACGAAAAGTCGCTCCCGCTCGCCGCAACTAGAGAAAGCCCACGCGCAGCAAGGAAGACCCAACACAGCCAGAAATAAATAAATAAATAAATAAATTTTTTTTTAAATAAAAAAAAAAGAATCTAGTTCGACTATTTTACAGATGAGACAACTGAGGCACAAACAGGCTAAGAAAACTTGTACAAGGTCTCATAGCAAGTTAGTGGCAGAGCCAGGAAAAGAGCCCAGATCTCCAAACCACCTTGCTAGATTTTTTCGATTATGTGACACCCACTAGGCACCCATAATGAAGAGCTGACAGACTAGTTTTAGGATACCAGGCTGAAAAAGTATTTAAAATTTGTTGCAAACTACAGGTCTCAAATCTTAATATTGCTGGTGGTGAAGAAACAACCAAACCCTGAATTCTTAAATCCAGTCACATAACTTAAAGTCAAATTATAAACAGTTATGTTATTAAACAAAAATAGTTTGAGATATTCTTATTAAAATCTAAGTGCTTGAATTTAGCTTAAAGAGGTTTTGCATGATTTCATGAATTGTCTTTGTCCCTTTTACTTTGGTTAACTTTTGAAATAAATGCCACAGAATTTTATTTTAAATCGTGGTAAGTCTTGTTTGTTTGTTTTAATCTGAATACTGAATAAAGATTAAGATATCTACAAAACAAACAAGTCAAAAGTAGCAATGTTGCAAAAATCTAAAGGCGATAAACTATCATCATTATAATAAGGTAAATTTAATCTGCCTTAAGTAGAACTGGTTGATAAAAGAAAAGCCCAAGCACTGGTTATCTACAAACAATACTTTTATTTTCAAACACTGGTACTGCTTTTGGCTTTTATAGTTTTGTTAAGTCTGAACTGGAAAACCAATGGTTAATTTTTTTCCTCTCTTTCTCTAAGACTAAAAGAATCTGCCAAAGCAGCAGACCAGGCCTAGGAGATCACGTTACTTTGGGGGTGGGGGAAGGAAGGCAGCTGGAGGGGAGTGTAGAGAGAAGGGCCAGAAGGGAAAGAAAACAAGTTGTCTGAACCTCCCCACAGTGTAAGACCCAGCAGGGATTAGGAGGTACGTGGAGGAGCCCATGTTTATCCAAGTTATCTCTGGGGCGGCTGAAGTGGGCTGTAAAAGTATGGGCTCCTTTGATATTAAAATCTTCTCAGCAATAGAGCTGCACCCGGGAAAGCAGATTTCTTGGTAATGTTACCAAGGCCTGAAAACCTAGAAATGAAACACTCAGAGAGCGTTAATGTTTGTTTCTTCAAAACATTCAGTACCAATTTGTTTTGTTGTCAGGGTTTTAAACATACAAAGGACAAATGGATCCAGAAGATTGCTTCCCTCCACGTGTTAGAAATTACTGTTGTCCTTAGACAAGTAATGACATCTCTAAATGAAACAGTACTGCTCTTTTTCTTCCTAAAGAGACAGATCTGGCATATTGATCCAGAACTACATACTAACCAGACAAGAACAGCTACGGTGAACATTGGAGAAACTGCTCATTAAATGGCACTGTCAGGAGGAAAGAGCCACTTGAAAAGAAAACTGCAAAACAAAGTCAACCTGGCAGAAGCTGTCCTCTTGTTTGCTACCCTTCCTACGAGCTGGTATATAAAATCTGTATTCAGTAAAGCAACTCCAGAATTGTATTTAATCACTAAGGTATCTTCACATTCCCTAAGCAATAGTAATTCATATTTATGGCTACTTCACCATTAAGAACATTCTAGTGCAATTCTAAAACAAAAGTAAAATGAACTGCTCCAAAAGGTTTCGGCCAATAACCTCATATCAACTAGACTTTCTTTGATGAAAAAGTAATGGGAATCCCACAGAGACTAGTTACAGGAACTGCCAAGCCCAACAATGTCCCCTAACATCTGTTCTCCTCTCTCACCATCAACCCTTAAGTTTTAGGTGGACATATGGCCCCAGAATAAAGACTACATTTCCTAGTCCCTCTTGTGCCTAGTCATTACCATGTAACTAAGTTTTAACCAATGATATGGCGAGCAGCACAGATACATGCAACTTCTGGGTCAGGTTCTTAAAAGGAATGAGAATGCTCTCCCTCTCTTTTCTACTTCCCACTGCCTGCAAGGGGACAAGCTTGCTGGAGTGGCCATTTGGATCCTGAGGTAGAATCCACACCTTAAAAGTAACAACATAGCAGGTGTCTGATTCTGTGGAGTCCCCGTACACATGCAGGACTGCTAATGTCAGCCTGTTAACAGAAGCAAGAAATAAACATCTAGCTGTTTCAAACCGCTGGTATTCTGCATTTAGTCTTTACGGTAATACTAAAAGACCAGTTTTAACTCCCGTAAATCTAAGAATTTCCCAAATCAATTGTTTCTTTTCTTTATCTATTAAAAACTGTTAATTGAAGAGCAAGCGTTTGAAATTATCCTATAACCTTTAGAAAATGAGAAAGTGCCTTAAATAATCGCTGTGAAACACACAGTCCAGTATCCAGCTCATAACAAAGACTCAAAAATTACACATTAATTATTATTGCTACCTTAACCGTCCTTTCCCCTTTCCAGCGTCTCTGGTACTGGTGTGAGGAAGATTAAAAAATTCTGTGTTCTGTCACATATCTGATAAAGAATTTGTATCCAGAATACAGAGAACTCAACACACAGTAATAAGACAGTAAGCAAACCAATTAAAAAATGGATAAAAGATTTAAATTGATGTGTCACCAAAGAAGAAATATGAATGGCTGATAAGCACATGAAAAGACGCTCAGCATCGTTAGTCATTCCAGAAATGGAAACTAAAACCACAACGAGGTACTTCTTCACAGCCACTCAAATAGTTATGATCAAAACGACAGACAAAACCAAGTGTTGGTGAGGATGTGGAGAAACTAGAACACTCATAAGCTGCTGGGGGGAACGTAAGATGGTGCAGCCCTACTACAGAAAACACTGTGGCAGTTTCTTAAAAGGTTAAACATAAACTTACTATAAGACCCAACAACTCTGCTCCTAGGAATCTACCCTAGAGGAATGAAAACATATCCACACAAAGACCTGTACATGAATGTCCACAGAAGCATTATTCATAACAGCCAAAATTGGACACAATCCAAACGTCCATCAGTTGATGAATTAATAAACAAAAAGTATATCCAAAGAATGGAATAATATTCAATAATAAAAAGGAATGAAGTACTGATATGTGCTACGATATAGGGAAACCTCAAAAACACACTGAGATATGAAAGAAGCCAGTCACAAAGACTACATATTGTATGATTCCATTTATAGGAAATGTGCAGAAAAGGCAAATCTATAGAGACAGAAGGCAGATTTAGCGGCTGCCTGGGCGTGGGGGTGGGACTGGCTGCAAAGGGGCACAAGGGATCTTTTTGGGATGATGGAAATGTTCTAAAACTGGACTGTGGTAATGGCTGCACACTATATAAATTTACTAGAAATCACTGAATTGTACACTAAAATGGTAAATTTTATGGCATGTAAATCTTACCTCAAAAAACGTTAATAGAAAAAGGGAGAAAGCAATGTGTTCTAAGAGTTTGATCCCATTTCCTGATTGGATGTCATAGAAAGGATGAGACAGAGGATTAGAAATGCAATACGTTTGGCTGCTCAGTTCCATGCTGCGAACCTAAAAAGACCATACTCTATGTGTTGCAGGTACGTGGCATCTTATTTAGAGATGCTTCTAATAAGAGCCACATTCCCGGAGAGGAAACATGCACCAGTTCCACCCAGCCCTGACACCTCTACTGACTCCCAGCATACTCCTGGCTAAGGAGTGTATGTGAGGGGGAGGACTGTATATACAACTAAGATAATCAAGACCTGGGTGGGAGTGGGAGATGTAGCTCAGGTTGATTAAAATAGAGATATCTGAGAACGCTGGCAGCCTGGCACATCAAAGGCTGAAAGGCACAGAAACACATCTCCCACTCATAGGAAGCACCTGGATACTCTCACAAGTAACTGCAGCTCTCCAGTCTGCAGCCTTCACAGAGGCCTGAAGGGCTGCAACTTTAAGAGTTCCCAAATATACACCCTGGCACCACCCATCTTCTGGACAAACAGTCCAAACTGTTAAACTTCTCACAGAAACCAAGAATCAGAGTAAATTAGTTGAGATCAAAACGTTAAGAAGAATATTTAAGATCTATTGTAGGAAAATTTCTAGGTAGGAAAATTTCTAGGTGGTAAATATTATGTTTCCAAAGTACTAGGGGAAGGAGAAGCAACCAATGAAATACTGGAATTAACAATAAACATTTCATGAGTCTTAGGGTTCTGATAAACAAATGAATTTCAAAGGTTAATCAGTCAATAATTCTCAATACTGCCCAGCGTTTTCCCTTACTTTTTCTTGTCCGATCTCCAAAACAACTCAAGGGAAGGGAGTTGTATTCCCAACAAAGCCACAGTAACTGAAGCCCAGCATGAAAGAATCCCAAAGGAAGAGGGACTCAAGAAGCCAGGCATGCTCTGAAGCTGAGATTCCACCAATAACCCAAATGTGCCTGGTATGACAGACCCACCCTACGCGTCCCTGGCAAAACAGAGGTCACACCAAAGTAGAATAAGAAACAGCTCCTCCTTTAAAGAGAACTGGGTCTTTATCTTCACTTCTTGGTCCTCATCTGACTGGTATAGCTCTCATAAAACTCTTGACTTGTCATCACTTGTCAATCAAAGATGTGACTTGTCGTCAGAGATTTGCGAATGGGCCATTCATTCAACAAACATTATAGAGCCAGTGGTGATGAAGATGATAAAAAGGAAGAAGACACACTTCTGGGCCTCCAAGGATGCTTGGTCTTGAGAGAGAGGTGGGAAGGAGAGAGGAGCAGACCCTGAAACAAGGAATCATAAGGGTGAGAAAAATTCCATAGTAAGTGTATGCATCATAGCTATAGGAGCCCAGGGAATGCCCTGGCAGTCCAGTGGTTAGGACTCTGCACTTTCACTGCCGAGGGAACAGGTTCAATCCCTGGTCGGGGAAGTAAGATCCCGCAAACTGTGCTGTGCAGCCAAATAAATAGGTAAATAAATAAATAATAATAAAAAGGAGCCCAGAAGAAGTGGACAATTCTGCCTACAGATGTTAGGAGAGGCTTCCCAGTGGAGAAATCAGTAGTATAGAAAGACTGGAAGATTCTTCCTTTTACCATTCTCCTTTTAGAACTCAGAAATCAGTTAAAAGCATACAAGTCGCCCACTCATATGTGCTGAATTGATTCTCCACAAAGGTGCAAAGACAATTCAATGGAGAAAGGATAGTTTTTTGAACCAATGGTCCTGGAATATCATGCATCCATATACAAAATGATGACACTTGGTCAGTATGCGCCACATATAAAATTGAATGCAAAATGGATTATAGATCTAAATGTTAAATAAAACTTCTAGAAGAATATCTTTGTGATCTTGTGTTAGGCAAAATTTCTTAGGTACAACACCAAGTATGAACCTTAAGAGAAATAACTCATATATTGGACTTCCACCAAAATTGAAAATTTATGCCATTCTTTTTTTTTTTGGCCGTGCCATGAGGCTTGCAGGATCTTAGTTCCCCCCAACCAGGGATTGAACCTGGGCCCACGGCAGTGAAAGCGTGGAGTCCTACCCACTGGACCGCCAGGGAATTGCCAAAATTTATGCTCTTCTAAAGACACTGTTAAGAGAACGAAAAGAACAAGTCAAAGACTGGGAGAAAATATCAAGTGCTGGTAAAAATGTGGAGCAACTGGCATGAATGCAAACTGGTAGGAACTGCTGGTGGGAATGCAAAATAATACATTCACTTTGGAAAACAGCTGGGCAGTTTCTCATAAGTTAAGCATACACTTAACATATGGCCTAGCAATTCCATTCCTAATTATTTAATCAAGAGAAATGAAAAAATGTCTACACAAAAACCTATATGTGAATTTACAGTGGCTTTATTCATAATCATCAAAAACTGGAAACAACTCAAATGTCCTTCAACAGCTGAATGGCTAAACACACTGGGGTATCTTCATACAACGGAATGAACCACGTTGACTACATGCAACAACACGGATGAATCTTAAATGCATCCTGACTCAAAAGGTTATACACTTTATAATTCTATTTATGATATTCTGTAACAGACAAAATCCTAAGGACAGAAAACTGAAAAGTGGTCGCAGGGGCTGGGAGGATGCATTGGCGACCAAAGGAATTAGGGCTGGAGGGGAGGGGCTGGGAGTGATGGGACAGTTGTAGATTTCAAGGGTGGTGGTAGTTACATGACTGTAAGCACTGTCAAAACTCATACTCGGAAAGGGGCAAACTTTACCATATGTAAATGATACCTCAATAAACACACTGTTTTCCTTCTTCAGATGTCCCATTCCTCAGGGGAGCCCACTCACCGCCAGAGCCCCTGCTTGGTGCTCCCCTGTGAATGAGCCCCTCTGGGGCTGTGAGAGGGCACTCCACTGCTGGACTTGATTCGGCTGGTGAGAACGATATTAGTGGGCCTAGAGTGAGTACAGTCCGTACAATTCGGTTTCTTTCCCTTTGCTCCTTCTGCTCTACAAGACCCCAAGTGGAATATATATCAGAAGTACAAACAGCACCGATAAGTAGCTTTATCCAGTGTCATGCCAGGTGGTAGAAATCCATGCTAAAGGGTTGTCTTTCTCTAATGCAAACCTCCCTGTACCTGGATAGGAAAGCACTGGTGACCGTGGAGGAGAGGCAGCTGTGGGTGGTAGACAGAAGCCCTGCAAGAGAGCAGGGCCCTGGGTTCCAGTGGGAGGCTCGGGGAGGCACTTCCTCCACTCGGAGCCTCATTCACCTGCAAAATGGAGGCTGAGCTAAACGCCTGTTACCATCCGTCTAGGCTCTCAGTCTGTGAGCTGATTCAAGGTCTAAGGTAAATTTTTCTTTCTCCTTGTCAAGGGCTTTTAAAAAATGACATTTTCGGGCTTCCCTGGTGGCGCAGTGGTTGAGAGTCCGCCTGCTGATGCAGGGGACACGGGTTCAGTCCCCGGTCCGGGAAGATCCCACATGCCGTGGAGTGGCTGGGCCCGTGAGCCGTGGCCGCTGAGCCTGCGCGTCCGGAGCCTGTGCTCCGCAACGGGAGAGGCCACAACAGTGAGAGGCCCACGTACTGCAAAAAAAAAAAAAAAAAAAAAAAAAATGACATTTTCCTGACTAGAAAGAGTAAGTTTGCTAACTTACAAATGCCAGCACTTGTACCAAAAAACTGGCTTCCCTTATCTAGACTGTGCCCACAACCAACCAATCCTTACAAATGGATTTAGGAGCCTTTGGGCCACAGGAGGATGAGGGGCAGGTCTCCAGCAAACCACATCAAGAACATGGACAGTCAGCCCTGGCTGGCTGCAACTGATTCCTGTCTCAACATTTCCAGAGCAAGTGAGCCAGAAAGCTTTATGAAAAACAGTGTCCAGAGCCCTGGGTGTTCAACTTCCTGCCAGTGAGTTGTACAAAGACAAGGGGCGGGGGCTTATCAGGTTTGTACATGGTCTCCTAAGGACTGAAAGCAGCGTTTAATTAATTCTGCACCTTTCCACTATTTAAGGTGACAAAATTGCCTTTAACTTTGTTCTATAGTTGCTAGCTCTTGACTCTGCCTAGGATTTGCATATCTGATTCCTGGTTCTCAAAAAGTCCCATAAGTGAAATGTGGCAATATTCAATATCTCTCAGAACCTCACATCTATTTACCCTTTGACCCAGCAATTCTATTTCTGGGAATTTACAGACTTGCCTACACATACACATACAAGTGAATATGAATACACATATATTCACTGCAGATTGTTTAAATAGCAAGGATCTATCATTAAGTTAAATAAACTTTGGTCTTAGCCTTCAACATGGGGTACACCAATGCCTGGATGGGGGTTCACGTAAGCTTTCCAAGAAGTATGCAAGTACTTATTTAAAAAGGAATCAACTTTCAAAGCCTCAATCTCATACGTCAACCTTTCTAGAACTGATCTGCCTAAGAACTCCTCTGACAGTTCTCCTTTCCTCATGTTGCTTTCGTAATTATCCCTCTCCTTCCCCACAAAGGAGAGGAACACCTCTTGTAAATCCATGGGTTAAAAAATTCCTGGTCATCAAACTATGGGACAATCTGAGAATATATCACTTTAGACAGGAAGGTGGTTTTCTTTTTCTTTCTTTTTTTTTGAGAACAAAGCAAAGAGAGCACCATTAAGAGAGAAATATTCTGCAAATGTTTACAGAGTACATACTAAGAGCTAGGTACTGTCCTATGCTCTAGGGTTACAACAGGTAGAATATGGGGAAAAAATCCCTGCCCCCTCGATAGTTCACTTTCCATTGGGGTAGGGGAGACAGACAACAAAATAAATTAAAGAATACATAAGAGGGTAAAAACCACTAGGGAGAAAAAGCAGGTAAGAGGGATGGAGTTGCTGAGGTTGAAGAGTGGGGACTGAGATTATAATTTTAAATAAAGTGGTCAGAAACACCATCACTGAAGATGACAATTGAGCAAAGACCCAAAGGAGGTAGCGTGAACTATGGGGGAAGCACTTTCCTAGCATAGGGAACAGCACTTGCAAAGTCAGTGGGGCAGGGAGGATGACTGGGGGAGGTCCAAGGAAGAGCAAAGAGGTCAATGTGAATGGAACAGAGTAGGTAAGAGGGAGAGTAAAAGGACATTAGTCAGAAGCTGCAGGGAGGTGGGGAGATCTTGTCTGCCTGCGGTGATTGCCAGGGCTGTGGCTTTTACTCTGAAGGAGCTGGGAAGGCACTGGAGGTTTGGGGCAGAGGAGAGACTGGGATTTGATTAGATTTAAAAGGATTACTCTGGCCGCACAGGGAGAAGAGACTAAGAGGGAACATCTGCGCAGTAATGCTTACCTGGAAGAATGAGCTGGGAAGTGTTTGTCCCCTCTTTTTCTCATTTCTGGAAAGGCAGTATAGAATTTGTAATATTTCTTTCTTAAATGTTTGGTAGTATTCACCAGTAAAACCATCAGGCCCTGGCATTTTCTTCGTGGGAAGGTTTTTAACTACACTACAAACTCAGTTTCTTTAATAGATTTGGGCCTATTGTGGTTGTTTCTTCTTGAGTGAGTTTTGGCAGTTTGTGTGTTTCAAAGAACTTGTCTGTTTTTTCTAGGTTGCTATTTGGTTTACTTATTAAAATTTTTGTCTTCTCTTTTTTTCCTGATTGGTCTGGCCAGAGGTTTATCAATTTTATTGCTCTTTTCAGAGAACTGGCTTTTGGTTTCATAGATTTCTTCATGGTTTTTCTGTTTTCCATTTCACTGATTTCCACATTGACCTTTTTTTCTGCTTAATTTGGGTTTCACTAGCTTTCATTTTTCTAGTTTCCTAAGATGGGATCCCAAGGTCAGTTATTTGAAGCTTTTTTTCTTTTCTAATACAGCGTTTTAGTGTTAAATAAATTTCCCTTTAGCCCTATCCCCAAAATTTTATGTTGCATTTTCACCTTCATTCAGTTCCAAATACTTACTAATTTCACTTTTGATTTTTTTTTCTTTGACTCATGGTTTATTTAAAAGTGTGTTATTTCGTTTCCAAATAATTGAAAGCTCTTCCAGATATCTTTCTGTTACTGATTCCTTATTTAATTCCCCTGTGGTCAGAGATCATACTTTCTATGACTTGAATCAGCTCACATTCATTGAGACTTTTCTAATGGCCCAGAAAATGATTTATCTTGGTAACAGTTTCATGTGCACTTGTAAAGAATGTGTATTCTACTGTTTGGGGTGGAGGGGTAGAGTGTTCTATAAATGTTAATGAAGCCAAGACAGTTGATTATATTGTTCAAATCTCCCATATCCTTATTGATTGTCTGTCTATGTGTTCTATCAATTGAGTGAGAAGTGTTAAAATCTCCAAATATAATTGTGGATTTCTCCTTGCAGTTCTATCAGTTTTTGATTCATGTGTTTTGAATCTCTAATACATATACAAACACTTAGGATTATATGTTCTTATTGGATTGACCTCTTTACCATTACGAAATGACTCTCTTTATCCTTGGTAATATGCTCTGTTTTGAAATCTACTTTTTCTGATATAGACATTCAAGTTAATCTTTTGATTAATGTTGACCTGGTACAACTTTTTCTACCCTTTTGCTTTTAATCTATTTGTATCTTTATATTAAAAGTTGGGTTCATTGTAGGTAACATATAAATGGGTCTTACTTTTTTATCCAATCTGACAGTCTCTGTTTTTTATTGGGACATTTAGACTTTTATATTTAATATAATATCAATATGGAATGTAATCTACCATCTTGCTATTTTATATATATCCAATCTGTTCTTTTTTAAAAAATAAGTTTCAGATGTACTGCTATGTAATCTGTTCTTTGTTCACTTTTCCAAGTTTTTCTGTCTGCCCTTTTTTGTATTAATTAAATATCTTCATTATTATAATTTATCTCTGTTGGCTTATTAGCTATAACTCTGCTGCTTTAGAGTTTATCATATACATCTTTAACTTATCACAATCTACTTGCAAATGATATATTACTTCACATATAGTATAAGAATCTTACAACAGTATAATTCCATTTTCCCACTCCCATTTGTGCTACTGCTGTCATAAACTTTACTTCTACATAAGCTGTAAACGCCAGTGTGTTATTTCTGCTTTTGTTTAAAAGACATATCTTTTAAAGAGATTTAAATAATGAGAAAAGGGCTTCCCTGGAGGCGCAGTGGTTAAGAATCTGCCTGCCAATGCAGGGGACACGGGTTCGAACCCTGGGCTGGGAAGATCCCACATGCTGCGGAGCAACTAAGACCGTGCACCACAACTACTGAGCCTGCGCTCTAGAGCCCGTGAGCCACAACTACTGAAACCGTGTGCCACAACTACTGAAGCCTGCATGCCTAGAGCCCGTGCTCCACAATAAGAGAAGCCACCGCAATGAGAAGCCCACACACTGCAACGAAGAGTAGCCCCTGCTCTCCGCAACCAGAGAAAGCCCGCGTGCAGCAACGAAGACCCAACACAGCCCAAAATAAATAAATTAATTAATTAATTTTTTAAAAAAATAAATAATGAGAAAAAAATGATATATTTACAAGGTAGTTACCCTTCTCCAGTGTATCCCTTTCTTTTTGTAGCTCTGGTTTCCACCAGGTATCATTTTTCTTCTGCTTCAAGGACATTCTTTTACATTTTTTTTAGTGCAAGCCTGATGGTAATGAATGCTTTCAGTTTTTGATGTCTGAAGAAGACTTTATATTGCCTTTGTTTGTGAAAGACATTTTCACCAAGAAAATAATTCTAGGTTGACGATGTTTTTCTTTTGTTAGTTTAAAGATGTCGCTCCACTGTTGCCTGGCTTACACTGTTTTCACAGAGGAATCTGCTGTCATCCTAACCTTCATTTTCTCTGGCTGCTTTTAACATTCTTCTCTATCACTAGTTTTATGCAATTTGAGTATAATGTGCCTTGATACCAGTTTTCTTCATGTTTCTTGTGCTTGGAGCTCCTTGAGATTCTTGGATTTATGGGTTTATTACTTTCATTACATTTGGAGGGTTTTTTTTCAGTCATTTTTTTCTTCTGTTATTTCTTCTATCCCTCACACTTCCTTCCTCCTTTAGACACTCCAATTACACATATAATTGGCCCCGCATTTCACTGATGCTTTGTTCATTAATTTTTTTCAGATTTTTTTCTTTCTGTGTTTCATTTTGGACAGTTTACATTGTTTTCAAAATCACTAATCTTTATTTCTACACTGTTTATTCTGACATCGATTTCATTCAATGTATTCATCTCAGCAATTGTAGTTTTCATCTCTAGAAGTTTATCTCCATGTCTCTAATTAACACAAACTTTCCTCTAGCTTCTTAAACATATGGAATACAATTATAATAATTACTTTAATGTCCATATTTACTAATTCTACCATCTGTGTCATTTCTGGTCAGTTACTGGAATATTTCCTACTTCCTTACATACCTAGTAATTTTTGACTGGATGCAGACATTGTGTATTTTACCATGTTGGGTCCTAGATATTTTTGCATTGCTAAAAATATTCTTTAGCTTTGTTGTGAGATACAGTCTGGAAACAATTTGATCCTTTCGGGTTTTGCTCTTAAACGTTGTTAGGCAAGACCAGAGTAGCATTAATTCTTCCACTAATTGGGGCAGGACCCTCGTGATGGTTAATTTAATTTAATTTTATTTTATTTTTGCTGTATGTGGGCCTCTCACTGTTGTGGCCTCTCCCGTTTCGGAGCACAGGCTCCAGGGCTCCAGACGCGCAGGCTCAGCAGCCATGGCTCACGGGCCCAGCCACTCCGCGGCATGTGGGATCTTCCCAGACTGGGGCACGAACCTGTGTCCCCTGCATCGGCAGGCGGACTCTCAACCACTGCGCCACCAGGGAAGCCCCTGATGGTTAATTTTATGTGTCAGCTTAACTGGGTCACAGAGTATCCAGATATTTGGTCAAACATTATTCTGGTTGTTTCCATGAGGGTGTTTTTGGATGAGATTACCCTCCTTAATGTGGGTGGATTTCATCCAATCAGTTGAAGGCCTGACTAGAAAAAAAAAAAACGCTGATCCTCTCCCAAGTAAGACAGAATTCCTCCTGCCTGACCACCTTTGAACTGGTATTCTAGCTTCTGTGTAAGAACGGGATTTAAAAGTATATGAATTCATTTTTGCTTGTATTTGCACAAAGAAACAATGGAAAGACATCTAAGAAACTGATTATAGTGTTTATTCATGGGAGAAATGAGAATGCAATAACAAAGTAGATATGCACAAGGGTCAGAGTAAGACTTCTCAATCTACACTTTTTTTTTTTTTTTTGCGGTATGCAGGCCTCTCACTGTTGTGGCCTCTCCCGTTGCAGAGCACAGGCTCCGGACGCACAGGCTCAGCGGCCATGGCTCACGGGCCTAGCCGCTCCACGGCATGTGGGATCTTCCCAGACCGGGGCACGAACCCATGTCCCCTGCATCGGCAGGCAGACTCTCAACCACTGCGCCACCAGGGAAGCCCTCAATCTACATTTTTATATATTAATTTTTAAACTAGTGAATGCATTATTTTATTAAAAAAAAAAGTCATCACAGAAAATAGGGCTGGCCTGGCTTACCAACATAAGAACAGGAATCCTAATATCTTGCATCATGCTGGAATCCAGTAGGGGGGTTCTCTGGAATTTAAGTCTTATTGGTGTAACTATTTCACAGTAATTAAATCATCTTGGATCAATTCCAAGGCAGATTTATCCTACCATTAAGGCAACAACTTAAGCAATATTTTGCTCAAAAGAAGAGCTAGACTGTGAGCTCCCTAGGCAGCTGAAACTATGTCTTATGTCTGATCCATCTTTGTATATACCTACAGCCAAGTCCTGTATACAGTCACTCATTATTGATTGCTTGGGTTGGCTGAATTAAGAACCTAATTCCACCGTTAAGCAAATGGTGTTAAAGTGAATTTCCACAAGCCCTGTTTTCTAAGGGTAGTGATAGACATCAATTGTTGGGGGGTTCATTGGAACTCCACTTGGTGACTCCCTGGCCTTTGAACAGATTCTGGAGATATGAGGTTTGCATAAGCACCAGTCCCTCTCTTTTTTTTTTAAATTGAGGTATAGTGATTTATAATATTATATTAGTTTCAGGTGTATAACACAGTGTTTCAAATTTCTTTATAGCTCATACTCCATTTAAAGCTATTATAAAATATTGGCTATATTCCCTGTGCTGTAAAATATATCCTTGTAGCTTATTTATTTTATACATAGTAGTTTGTACCTCTTAATCCCCTCTGCCTTCCCTCTCCCCACTGATAACCACTGGTTTGTTCTCTATATCTTTAAGTCTGTTTCAGTTGTTATATTAATTCGTTTTATTTCTTAGATTCCACATATAAGTGACAACATACAGTATCTATCTTCCTCAGTCTGACATTTCACTAAGCATAATACCCTCCAGGTCCATCCATGTCACTGCAAATGGCAAAATTTCATTCTTTCTTGTGGCTGAGTAGTATTCCATTATACACATATACACACACATACACCCCACATCTTCTTTATCCATTCGTCTGTTGATGGACACTTAGGTTGCTTCCATATCTTGGCTATTGTAAATAATGCTGTTTTGAACATTGGGGTGTGTGTATCTTTTCAAGTTAGTGCTTTTGTTTTCTTTGGATATATATCCAGGAGTGGAATTGCTGGATCATATGGTAATTCTTTTTCAGTTTTTTGAGGAACCACCATATTGTTTTCCATAGGGGCTGCACTGATTTACATTCCCACCGGCAGTGTACAAGAGTTCCCTTTTCTCTACATCCTTGCCAATAATTGTTATTTGTGGTCTTTTTTGATGATAGCCATTCTGACAGGTGTGAGGTGTGGTTTTGATTTGCCTTTCTCTGATGATTAGTGATGTTAAACATCTTTTTATGTGTCTGTTGGTTATCTCTGTGTCTTCTTTGGAAAAATGTCTGTTCAGGTCTTCTGCCCATTTTAATTGGGTTGTTTATGTTTTTGATAATGAGTTGTATGAGCTATTTATATATTTTGGATAATGACCCCTATCAGTCATATCATTTGCAGATATTTTTTCCCATTCTGTGGGCTGTCCTTTCATATTGTCGATGGTTTCCTTTGCTGTGCAAAAGCTTTTAAGTTTAATCAGGCCCCATTTATTTATGTTTGCTTTTGCTTCCTTTGCCTTAGGACAGATAAAAAATATATTGTTACAATTTCTGTCAGTGTTCTATGCTTTCTTCTAGGAGTTTTATGGTTTCTGGTCTTACTTTTAATCTGAGTTTTTGTATATGGTGTAAGAAAATGTTCTAACTTTATTCCTTCATATGTAGCTGTCCAGTTTTCCCAGCACCACTTATTGAAGAGACTGTCTTTTCCCCCATTATATATTTTTGCCTCCTTTGACATAGATCAGTTGACCATTTAAGTGCATGGGTTTATTTCTGGTCTGTCTATTCTGTTCTACTGATCTATATGTCTGTTTTTGTGTCACTACCATACTGTTTTGATTATTGCAGCTTTGTAGTATAGTCTGAAGTCAGGAAGTGTGATACCTCTAGCTCTAGTCTTCTTTCTCAAGATTGCATAAGCACCATTCCTACTGACACCATTCTTGTGAGGTCTTCTTTTCCTGGCCCTTTGGGCCAAATACCTGCTCTCTTCATATTTGAACGCATATGTATCTCTCTCTAACTGGTGTAATTTTACCAATCTGAAATTGCAGTTGCCATTTTGAAAATTTTGTTATGAATAAGGTTTTTCATTTAAGAGACACATTAAACACAGAACAAAAAGGGAAGAAACCTCATGAGGAGAGTCTCTGTCTTGCCCATCTAAAAGACAGATCATCTTTTTAAATTGGGAGACCTCCTCTTTTCCACCATACTTACTAAGTGCCAGCTTTTAAAGGACATGACTTAATAGGATGCCAAGAATCTGAATTACTATTTAAATGAGCTGTACTGACTTTAGCTCTGGTAGGTTTTTTTTTTGGCCATGGCTCATGGGCCTAGCCGCTCCACGGCATGTGGGATGTGGGATCTTCCCGGACCAGGGCACGAACCTGCATCCCCTGCATTGGCAGGTGGACTCTCAACCACTGCGCCACCAGGGAAGCCCTAGCTCTGGTAGTTTTGAGTGGGTCTGTCAAAATGGGTTTTGCCTTGTCTAAGTCTTCTCCTCTCCTTACACGGAGAAGATAATCAGCCACTCGTATCTATCTGCAGTCAGCTTGCTCTCACTTCTTTCTTCCTTCCTTTCCCATATTTTCTCTTTTCTTGGGAAAGTCTGGAGATTAACTAATTATAAATAGTTTTTCTGTCCTTATGTGCAGACTCAAGAAATACTAGTACAGATTAACAGTCCAAAATTTCCATAAGAAAGAGAGAAAAATTAAACTATTTTTGCTTCTACTTTTCCCTTACTGAAATTATAACCCAAAAGTTTAAATGTGGGTTTGGGTAATAGTTTTGTTTCCTATACCTAGGCTTAGTATATCCAAGAGTCTTAAAAATCTTTTTGGATATATGACCATAGGAGGTTTATTTATATTAAAATATTTATGTAATATTCCTGATAATTAGATGATTCTTTGGACTATATACAAGAGTGAGATAAAATTAGCTTAAAAATAACTATGCCTCCTGATTTTATCATGATATAAAAATAATGTAATAATTAAATCAATGTAAGATTTGGGGTTAATTTCTCATGGTTTAAACCTTCTAAATTAACTTTATTAGTTCTATGGATCCAGTAAGTTATCACTGTTTCCACAAATTGTTTAAAATTATAAAAAATAAAATTGAATTTAGTTGAAAGAACTTATATAATAAAATATCTTTTTTAAATGACTTAATCTCATGAATTCTTATAATGCTTTAAATCATAAAGATTTGATGTGTTGGTCTAAGTTTCAATTTCCAGATGTTTTGTCCACTTAAAGATCTCTTAAACAAATGATAAATTGAGTTAATTAATAATCTTTGGATATATGGATAATTTCTAACTAAAGGAAAAGACCCAAACATTGGGCACCACGTGTAGTTTTAAATTACCCTTTTTCCTTATTTTTATATAAAAATTACCTATAAATTGATTAACTGGATATGTAAATTTCTCTAAATGATATATCCATGCTTATTTTGACACTTTAAAATTTGTTAAAGTGACATAAAATGTATGCTCATAGAAAAATTTGCTAGACAGTTATTGGTTTCCAGTCTTCTAGTTTTCTCTTGTGTCTAGAAACTTTAACTTTAAAGTTGGCTAATATAAATGGTTACAGAGAAATAGGAATAGGTACATAAGATAAATGTGGTTTGTCTGTTTTTTTCATTAAGAAAATTATTAGTTTATTAAGACAGTAAACCAATATAATCTATGCATTGTTTTATTTAATGTGATATAATCAGTTAAATTTTACAACTAGTTAAGAGGTTTAATTTTATCATCTATGGGACTTCCCTGGTGGCGCAGTGGTTGGGAATCCGCCTGCCAATGCAGGGGACATGGGTTTGAGCCCTGGTCCAGGAAGATCCCACATGCCGCAGAGCAACTAAGCTTGTGCACCACAACTACTGAGCCTGTGCTCTAGAGCCCGGGAGCCACAACTACTGTGCCCACATGCCACAACTACTGAAGCCCACGCACTTAGAGCCTGTGCTCTGCAACAAGAGAAGCCACCGCAATAAGAAGCCCACACACTGCAATGAAGAGTAGCCCCCGCTTGTCTCAACTAGAGAAAGCCTGTGTGCAGCAACAGACCCAAGGCAGCCAAAAATAAATAAATAAAAACTAAAATTAAAAAAAAAATTTTGTCATCTATTCATAAACACATACCTAAGAAGGTATATTAATTAATTCCAAGTTTTATAAATGATAAAAGATACCAGAAGACAAATTTGATGATAAACTATTAATGGTAAAGGTAAAGGGTCTGAGGAAAATAAACTGTTTGTCTAGATTTATAATGCCTACAGATAGTGAATTTGAAGAAAATATTGAATTGTGTTTAAAAATACTGGAAATCTTGGCTCAATGTTAATAAATTTATTTATTCATTAAGAAAAGGACTTATAAATCTTTATTGCAAAATTTTAAAAGAATGATAGACAAAAAGTAAAATCAGAATTTGGGTTTTCTTTCTGTAAAGTGACCAAGTTATTCCATTGCCAGATAAAAGATTCCTTTCCTTTTTATCAACAAAATATTATGTTAACTATCTGAATTTTCTGTCATTACTCAAGAATCATTTTGAAAAGAAGTTCCCCCCTTTTTTTTTTAAGTTCCTATAATCAACAATTTCTTGTCTTTGGATACTATGACATGTCATATACAGAGGGGGTTGGAACATGCATAGAGAAACTCACAGCATTTCTGACTTGGTGAATCAGAAAAGTGAAGCCAGGAAACTACGAATGCTGAAGAGTGCAGAGTAATCTTAGAAGGGACAGAGGTGGGTGATCTCCAAACTCTGTACACTCATCTCTCACTGACCCTTGAACTACTCATACTCATATGTGGGACAGACTCAAAACAGCTAAGCTAAAGACAAAAGATCTAAAGATAGAAACAACAACAAAAAACTCCGGGTGTTTGGAGAAAACCCTAAGCAACACACAAAAAAGCTACTAGAACTGATAAGTGAATTTAGCATATTGCAGGATACAAGTTCAGTATACAAAAGTCGTTCTTACTTCTATACATTAGCAATAAAAAGTTAGAGGCTTCCACAGTATGGCCGGCGACATTAGCTAGCGCTCGCTCTACTCTCTCTAACGCGGAAACAGCGGACTACAAGGGACTGAGCTGTATCTGCCTCTATTTCCAACAGACTCACGTTCAACTTTCGCTCACACACACAAAGAAAAAGCCGGGAAAATTTTATTAACTCTTTAAAAAAAAGTTAATATAAAATTATAGCAAAAATGGAACCTGAACTTTAGTTAACACAGCTGGAACAATTCGCAGCTGCGGCAGCAGCGGCAGGAGAAGAGATTTAATTTAGTTGATTTTCTGTGGTTGGTGGTTGTTCGCTAGTCTCATGGTGATGGAAGTTGAACATTTTTTTGAAGGCACCGAGAAGCTGCTGGAGGTTTGGTTCTCCAGGCAGCAACCCGGCGCAAACCAAGGATCTGGGGATCTTCGCACCATCCCAAGATCTGAGTGGGACATACTTTTGAAGGATGTGCAGTGTTCAATCGTAAGTGTGACAAAAACTGACAAGCAGGAGGCTTATGTACTCAGTGAGAGTGGCATGTTTGTCTCCAAGAGACGTTTCATTTTGAAGACATGTGGTACTACCCTCCTGCTGAAAGCACTGGTTCCCCTGTTGAAACTTGCTAGGGATTACAGTGGGTTTGACTCAAAGCTTCTTTTATTCTTGTAAGAATTTCATGAAGTCTTCTCACCAAGGGTACCCACACTGGAATTTCCAGGAAGAAATAGAGTTTCTTAACGCAATTTTCCCACATGGAGCAGCAAATTGTATGGGAGGCATGAATTCTGATTGTTGGTACTTGTATACTTTGGATTTCCCAGAGAGTCGGGTAATCAATCAGCCAGACCAAACCCTGGAAATTCTGATGAGTGAGCTTGACCCAGCAGTTATGGACCAGTTCTGCATGAAAGATGGTGTTACTGCAAAGGATGTCACTCGTGAGAGTGGAATTCGTGACCTCATACCAGGTTCTGTCATTGATCCCACACTGTTCAATCCTTGTGCGTATTCAATGAATGGAATGAAATTGGACGGAACTTATTGGACTATTCACATCACTCCAGAACCACAATTTTCTTATGTTAGCTTTGAAACAAACTTAAGTCAGACCTCCTATGATGACCTGATCAGGAAAGTTGTGGAAGTCTTCAAGCCAGGAAAATTTGTGACCACCCTGTTTGTAAATCAGAGTTCTAAATGTTGCACAGTGCTTTCTTCACCCCAGAAGATTGAAGGTTTTAAACGTCTTGATTGCCAGAGCGCTATGTTCAATGATTACAATTTTGCTTTTTTTCCCCCAGTTTTGCTAAGCAGCAGCAACAACAGCAGAGTTGATTAAGAAAAATGAAGAAAAAACGCAAAAAGAGAAACACACATAGAAGAAGGTGGTGGCTGCTTTTCAGATACTGATACCAAGGGCCATGCTTTTCATAACCACCACCTTGTAGTTGCAGAAAGCCCTAGATGTAATGATAGTGTAATCATTTTGAATTATAGGCATTATTATATCAAGGAGTTAGATATCTTGCATGAATGCTCTCTTCTGTGTTTAGGTATCCTATGCCACTCTTGTTGTGAAATTAAAGTGCATGTAGAAAAAACCTTTTACTATATGAAACTTTACTACACTTGTGAAAACAATTCAATTTGGTTTCTGTACAGTGTAATATTTCTCCAGGTACCATCCAAAATTCCCCACAGACAAGGCTTTCACCCTCATTAGGCATTGGCCTCAGCCTAGACATCTGGGACTATTCTATTAAATTGCTACCAGGATTTTGCATCCAGTTACCTCCACTTACTAGAACATACTGTCTACTAATGTTACTGAAACCAATTTCTACTTCATACAGATGTTTTTGCAGCACCAATCAAAGTTCTTTTTCCACGAGTCGAGTCCTCTACGAAAATGACTGCAGTTATCCATTTTGTGTATTACGGGCTTCCCTGGTGGGGCAGTGGTTGAGAGTCCGCCTGCCGATGCAGGGGACACGGGTTCGTGCCCCGGTCCGGGAAGATCCCACATGCCGCGGAGCGGCTGGGCCCGTGAGCCATGGTCGCTGAGCCTGCGCGTCCGGAGCCTGTGCTCCGCAACGGGAGAGGCCACAACAGTGAGAGGCCCGCGTACCGCAAAAAACAAAAAAACAAACATTTTGTGTATTACTATCTCACTGCTTCATGCTTGTGTGACTTTAATTGATTCATTCCTCACCATGGTTTCTCCCTCCCAACCACACCCCCGCCCTAAAACAATACACTGTTACACTGTGGGTTTACACTAACCTTATACCCCAGAGGGGGAACGGGGTGGGGGGGATGGACTCTGGGCTTAATTTTCTTTTAAGGTCAAGGGAGTTTGGCATTTTTCGTTACTATGAGCTCTTTTGGAATAAGCTGGTGTTGATTAGCAAAGAAGGTGTACATTGATACTAGGGAATATTGGCAGAACTATATGGAAACCGTATGCCATTCTGTGCCCCCCGTTAAATGAGATTAGCCTCTCATGAGTACCATGGCTTTATTAACTTGCTAAGTAGTAGTATAAAAGAATTATCACTAAATTTGTTAGCAAGGAGATTTAAGATAAAGGTTGTATTGGATTCAACAAATCAAGTCAGCTCAGATGATGCAGCCTTTTCCACTAATTTCTATTAATGGTAATGCCATAAACTTTGGTTCAAAGCAGAATCGATGTCTTTGCCATCCTGTGACTTAAAAAGTTCTGTGACTTTGTGATGCATGTGATAGTGTTCTGACGGTTCCTCTTACTGGTATTTCTTTCACCGTGGAGTAACATCAAGTGATGAATGAGAACTGTTCAGATTACTCAGACATACTACACAGTGAAGCAGAATGCTATCCATAAAACATAACATACAAAATTCCAAAATGGTCAATGGGAAATGACTAGAAATACAGGCTTAAAAGACTTGGCATCTTTTAGCTGTATTTGCTAATATGGACATCTAAGCAGCTGAGAAAAGAGCAAAGTTGACTCAATTTTGTATTTCTTCTTGTCCTCAAACAGTTTTTGATTCTTTCTGGATTGATGCAGTGATGTTTTTGTTCCCTCCATACTTATAAATGAAACACTTTTTTTTTTAGTGTTTCTAAACATAAATTCTACTTGGTTTGAAATCAAGTGGTTGGAACACTTTTGACTTTTAAACATGTTGATTCAGAGCTTCACTGAAGAAGCTTTCGATCAATGGATCAGTCCGATTCTGCAATTAGCGCGCAGTACCTAATGTTTTGGTGCTGTTATGAGGACCAATGCTCAAAGTGGATTTTCTTCTTGAACAGTGTCCCAGTAGATTTGATGAACATTTATTGGCTTGAGGTCTGATTCCCCCCACCCCAACAGATTTAAGATTTCTATTTAATGTTGAAAAACGGCACAAATTTGTATGGAACAAAGCCTAGAAAAATGAAAACTAGATTGAATGGTAATCTAAATTAATCCTAGTGTGTATGACAGAGGAGGGAAAATTTTGGTGCCATAATTTCTCTCTTCGTGGTGTTGGACTTAAATCAGTTGAAATGTATTTCTGTACCACAATTTAAGCTTCAATAAAGGTTTGCTTAATTCATTGTCTAGCGAAAAAAAAAAGTTAGAAAGATTAAATGACAATTCTATTTACAATATCGTTTAACAATACTATTTATATACTTAATGAAAGATGTGCAAGCCCTGTACACTGAAAATTATTAAGACATTGGAAAGGGAAATTATAAAATACCTAAATACACTGAGAGACATACTCATGGATTGTAGAATATTGATTCCTCATGAAGCCAATATTAAGACGGCAATCCCCTCCAAATGGATAATAGACAATGCAATCTCAATCAAAATCTTCACTGGCTTTTTTGAAGAAATTGACAAGGTAATTCTAAACTTTATAAGGACAGGCAAAGACCTAGAATAGCTGAACAATTTTGAAAAAGAACAATAAAATCTGATGACACCTTAATTCAAGATACATTATACAGCTACAGTAACCAGGATAGTATGACATTGGTAGAAGAACAGACACATATCAACAGAATCAGAATAGAGTCCATCTGTAGGTCCATATTTACACTTGTCCTATGACCCAGAAATTCCATTCTTAGGTATTTCTCCAGCAAAAATAAAAGCGTATGTCCACACAACGACAAGTACAGGACTGTTCATAGCAGCAGTATTCATAAGAGCCCCAGCAACGGAAGCAATTCATATGTTATCCACTGATAAATGGATAAACAAACTTAGCAAGGAAAAGAAAAGAGACAGTATACACAACAACATGAATGAATACCAAAAAGTCATGCTATGTGGAAGAAATCAAATACAAAAGTCTATGGTTTTTGTATTATTCCACTTACATGAACTTCTTGAAAAGGCAAAATTACAGAGACAGAAGGCAGATGGATAGTTGCCTGGAATCAGTGGTTGGAGAAGGGAATTAACTGGAAAGGGGCACAGAAAAAATTGTTATAACGAGGGAACTGTTTTATAATCTCAGTTGTGACAGAGGTTCCATGATTACGCACCAAAATTCATCAAAACGTACACTTAAAATGGGTGGACTTTATTACATGTAAAGAATACCTTAATTTTTTTTTAATTACTTAAAAAAAATCTCCCAACCCAGGCCCTAATATTCTATACATATCCTCCCCTGACTAGGACTCTGTCAAGGTGCTGTTCAGTGTTCTCCATTTACTTCACTAAGATTTCCTTCCTTGACAGGCTTCCCTGAAGGTCTGTGAGGAGTTGATGTTAACAAAGTTCAACTATATTTCACTTATAAAAACCATTATGTTACAGATATCAATAATGGTTGACACATAACTTTTTACTTACTCTATCAAGCACTCTATATGCAATATCCCACTGAAATCCCATCAAACCCTTTAGGGAGGTGGCATTATGATCGACTTTCTTACTGAGGCCATAAGACTAAAGTTATTTGTCCAGGGTCACAGCTAATACATGATAGAATCTAGATCAGGACTCAGACTGGAGTATGTGTACCCCTTGGAAGTAAATGAAGATTTTCCAGGGGTTATTAGACACGGATCACTTTTAAGAGAATAAACTCCCAAACCTCAGCCTTCCTGTGTACTCTTCGTATGACCAATCTGCCTGAGCCAATGCACCTGCAACCCTCCCAGTAATTCTTTCCCATGGCCCTTTCACTATCACCTGTCATGCACTTTACCAAGGCAAAGCTCACTCTCATCACGGAGCACTGCTTACCAGTACGAACACCTCTGGGAGGACAAACACAGCTCCAAACATTGGCGTTAGTGAAGCCTCCTTTCCTTATGGCACCTTAAACCCACAGTTTTATGACTCTCCTGGCTGCATTCACATTACTGTTAAGGGTGAAGCATGGGGCTGGAAGAGGGGCCTTGGAGGTTGCTCTGAACTCATGTACATCACAGAATGGGCTGGTATGTGTAAAGACAATTTTTGTTTAACCACCTTGCTTCTTCAATCCCCCTGCTATTCTTAAAGAATTCATTGTTATTATAGGAAGAGGCAGAGAACAAAGTCAAGAAAGGGCTGGTAGGAAATACTGAAGGCACAGGTTTCTCATTTCATCCAGGTAACAAACCGTGGCAAAGTACTGTACAATTTTCAAGAAATAGAAAAAGCACACTGGGAAATACCAATCAATCTCATGGCATGTCTCCTCTGTATTTCCACTATTCTCAAGTAGTGTGAAAGAGCTTGGTGGTTATTGTTTTCTTTTCTTTTTCTTTTTTTTAGAGATTCTTATTTTTACTTGAAAAGTAAAAATAAAAACAACAACAACAACAAAAAACAACTAAGGTACACATTGGGAATTGAACTACTATAGTTTTTCTTTCTAGAGATGTGACATCCATGTTTTCTGGTCAGTAACGTTCTACCAAATATTGTACTAAACCAGTGTACCAAATCCAAGCAGACAGATGACCAGTAAAGCTGTTTGCTATTGGGTGATCATTCTTGATTTGCCAAAAGATTCTTAGATGTTGTAAATCCACATTTATTTTTCACTTGGGCACAAGTCTCCTGCTCCTTGTTACTTATCTACCTTTTCTGATTATTGGAATAATACACTTAGCAATTTGAGATTAATTTAACAGGAATATGTTACAGGTTCCATTGCGAGCAATAACTTAGTAACAGTCATTAATAGACGTTTTGTAAGTTCCACACTTAATGTTGGGCCCAGTGTCTTCTCTGCCTTTCATTAATAACATCTACAAAGTAAATTAAATTGTACTCTGAGAAGCAGAACATCCACTTTAACATATGGTGGAGGATACGGTGTTTTCAAATGCAACCTTCTTAAACATGCAAGAAGCCAGGAGAAAAAGGTCTGATGAATATTCAACAAACAACAGGGGTTACTCCTAAGGGGGGTGATCAAGAGAAAGAGACATTTACTTATTTTAAAATAATGAGTAAATACTACCTTTGTAATAAAAACAATTACAACCAAAAAGTATTCATCAGAATAAGAATTAAAAGGTAATCATTTGTTTACTGGAAGCTTCTGGAAGCTGTATCAATTCTGACCTGCTGAAGAGATGAACACCAAAGGGCGGGAAAAGGAGAGAAAAAAAGAGGGAAAAAATGAAAAGGTAACTGGTCTAATCTCTTGATGTAGTGTTTGAACTTTGAGAACAGGTCCATGGGTTCTGGCAACAGAGATTTGCACCTGGAATCACAAACGCACTAGTCCTGGGAGTGGGAAGAACATCCTGTGTTCTTTTATTACCAAAATATTCCTATATGGAAAATGCCTGGAATAACCGTCAAACACAAATAAGAATGGTTTTGGCAGCAAGATTTAAATGTTAACCATCACGTTGTTGAATGCTTTGTATGCAGTGACCACCCAATACTTACGGAGTACATAAAGCACTCAGAACAGGGTCTGACATAGTTAAGAGTAATGTAAGTTTGCTATCGTTATCATTATACTGCATTCTAGTAGTAGAGAAAGGTGAAAAGCATTTCACTGATTCATTCATTCACTCAATAAGTTTCTACTAAACATCTACTATGTGCCAGGTAATAGAATATGTACTGAGATTTAATAAAAGCACAAGATAGGCATGTTCCTGTGCTAAGCAAGCTTACAGTCCAGGAGGGGAGGGGCAGTGAACAAAGTATCACATTAATTAAAGTATAATTATAAATCAAAATAAGTTCTGCAAAGACAAGAATAAATCCTATGAGAGAATACAACAAAATGAAAGTTTATATAAAAAATTCTTAATGACTTGCATAAGTTTTATAAATTCCTGTTTTTAAAAGATTCTCTCATTAAAATTCTTTTGATAAAGTAAAAGTCAGAGTAGAGACTACCAGTATTTTATTTTTTATTTCTATTCAGTTTTTTTAATTTTAATATTGTGGTATCATACCTAAACTAGAAATTTATATCCCACTTGAAAATATACTGATTGCTTAATCAGCCCAGCCATGGCTTTTTGTTAAGAATTTTTCATGTTTACAAAGTGAAAACCACTTATTCTCTAATTTATCTATTTAGTCAGTCAGTTGTGACTTCTAGACATCAGAGTCCCTTAAAGAGAAATATACCTTAACAACAAAAAAATGTGGCCAGTTATGCAAAATAAAGGTACCAAATTAAATCTTTAAGCTATGAATACGATAATCAATATATCATATCTGGACATAACTCTATTCATAAGTGCAATAACTTTAAGCAAAATTTTTTTTTTTTTTTTTTTTTTTTTTGCGTTACGTGGGCCTCTCACTGTTGTGGCCTCTCCCGTTGTGGAGCACAGGCTCCGGATGCACGGGCCCAGCCGCTCCGCGGCATGTGGGATCTTCCCGGACCGGGGCACGAACCCGTGTCCCCTGCATCGGCAGGTGGACTCTCAACCACTGCGCCACCAGGGAAGCCCTAAGCAAAAGTTTTGTATCTGTCAGGCTCATGCGCTTATGATATCGTTGGGAAAAACATTTTTAAAAATAAGAGCAAAGGAACAGCTACAAGGAACAGACTATTCCGAAACCACTTCCAGGAACAGGGTTTGTTTAAACAAAATGTATTAAGTGAAACCAGCTGCATTAAGGGTCGATGCCATCTGAAGTGGAATTCTAAAACCACCCACTTCATAATATCTGGGTAATTATTCCTTCCTGTTGCTATAAATGAAATACTCAGTGGCCAACGAGCTATGTAAGACAGCATGGCAAGGAGCAGTTCACCAATGAACAAAAAGCCCAATTGTAGTACAAGTGGATGCTCACAAGAAACCCTTGGGTCTTCCAGCTAGTCCAACTAGCTTTATGCTTCCTTATCACACATTGGACAAAGTGCTAAAGAAATGTGAAGAGAGTCGCTCTTTTGAGGGTACCAGGAGAGAGGTGCCTACAGTCAGGAATAATCATATTCTGCCAGTGGGTCAACTGATGACACTTTCACACAAACTGATGATTTAAAAAAAAAAAAAAAAAAAAAAAAACACTCCAGGAATTAAAAATATGCTTTAGGGAATTCTAAAATGCATACTTTTTTTCCAATCTGAAAACTAAAACAGATCTGAAGAAAAATGGAGCCTGAATCATAACCAAGGTTTCATTATTTAAAATCATTTTCCTTAACTTATAACAAAAGCATACGAAACGGCTTGCCCCTTTGATGACTTCCTGGTGGCAACATATCAGGGGAACCCTTCGGAAAGTCATGTGACCCAGTCAAGAAGATCATCCATTTTGAAAGTGTTTCCCAGTGTATCATCAGTACTGGCGGTAGGACTGTAATCAAAACAATGCAGTTGAGAAACGCAGCCATTAATCATTTTATTTTGGAAACCAATTAGGGGATGATGAAGGAAGAAAAAACAGTGATTCATTTGTTTTGATGAAATCTGGCCTTCAAAAGACAGAATGGGCCAGGAAACACACATATTTTTATGTTCTAAGGTATCTTAAACTTGGCCTTTAAAAAAAGATTCTTCCCAAGCTCAGTAAATGAACAAAATAAATCAGCTAGTTGATGAACTTGACTATGATATATTCTGCTAACTTTATGGATGTAAGCTTGCAGGTAAAAAAATATATATGACCTAAGGGCAGTCACAAACTTTGCTGTTTGAAGCACCAAACTCAACAAGATAGCGATGGACCATGATCCAAGGTCACCTGCAGGATGATGGTGGCTCACGTTTGAAACTGCATCATTAGCTGTGTTTACCTGACTCTTTAAAAAGCAGGCAAAGCTCAGTACTAAAACTCCAGTCAAAATGTGCAGTTCACAACACAGCTTGTACGGGCCAGATCTGTTTCTTAGAAGAAACAGTCTGAAACTTCTAAAATGCACGGAGAGCATAATATAAACAATGCTCTGAAAGGTTTAAGAACATTTCAATGACAGGAAATCCTCATTATTATGACTACCACCAGTTAAAAATGCAAGCACAACTACGTAGACAGTACAGTATTATTTGAAATATCTCTTAAAATATCCTATTTCTTTTTAAAATACCCTTTTTTAAGTTTTGTTGAAGTATAGTTACTTTTCTCTTAAAATATCCTATTCAACATTTTCCACACACCTTAACCCATCTTATACCCTCCCCCATTCAATACTTCCACTCTTTGTGCTTCCCAGGACCCCACATCAGAAATCTTATTTGACATGGTTACTGGTTTGTTATAGAGAAGGGGTACAAGTGGAGGGCTGGGAGGATGAAGAAGTTCTTGAAGGACCAGTCGGTGCAGGAGGTAGCTGATAGAAACTGGAAAGGAAAAAGAAGAAAATCAAGAGACAAGCAGTGACATGAAAGGGGTCACCTCACTGGAGAGGCTTTCGGTTACTTGTGGCCTCAGGCTACCATGTGGCCTCTTGAAGGGCAGAATGTAAAGTTCTCAGTTTGACCAACCAACTCAGCGTCAGGAGAAAGGAAAAATGACACATTAGCAATGGGAAGCTCAGAGCGAATTCCCAGAGGCTGTCAAGACTCAACCTAAGTGATGGTATGTCCTCGCACAAATGTAGGGCTTACCTCAGAAGTGAACCCCGAGGCAACCTAGGTCTACTTCCTAGATGAAAATGCTATTCTATTTTCAACTTCATTTCTTACTTTCATTCTGTCTGGATGGAAGAAAGATGATTTGGGGGTTTAAGTCCTGGCTTGGTTCTAAACCAACTGGGATATTTAGGCAAGTTAATCCACATCTCTGGGTCTATTTAACTTCTTAAATTCTAAACCTTCTTTCTTAGAGTCATTTCCCTTCTTGAAATATATCCTTGAGAATGTCCTTTCATGATGAGTTCTCAGTGGTAAATTCTTTTTGTTTTTATTTATCTGAAAATGTCTTTATTTCATTCTCATTCTTGAAAGACTGTTTTATGGCTATACAATTCTAGGTTAATAGCTATTTTCTCTGCCTACTTTGAAAATATTATTCTACCGTTTTAGGGCTTCTACTCTTGCTGTAGAAAAGCCAGCTGTCACTCTAATCCTTTGTAGGTGATCTGTCTTTTCTCTCTAGCTATTTTAAGAGTCTTTTCCATCTTTGATATTCTATAGGTTCACTATGTATTTAGACATGGGTTTCTTTCCTTCTTTTCCTTTCCTTTTTGACTGTGTTGGACTTTGATGGGCTTCCTGAACCTGAGAACTTTTATCTCTCTACCACACTCAGAACTTAGGACAAGAGAGGACCCCGTCCTCAATTCCACAATTTAACAGACTGCAGCTCTCCCCACAAGGCAAGGGGTCTGAAGGCTCAGGGGATGTGCCCACCAAGAGCCTAACTACCATATTCTAGGTATCCAGGACCCTGGAATTCCCTACCTAATCAGCTCCAAGCCCACATTCAGGGCTTACATGGATCTCTTCCCACCACTCTGAAGGTGGAATGCACCAGCAGTGTGGGGGGCAGATTAAACATGCCAGAGGTGTCCTCTAGTGGCATGTTTGTGAGAAATGTAAACAGAGATTATGTAGGCAGGCTGAAACATCTACACATGTGTGCTTGAGGCCCCTCACAGTGCACAAAAAAGCTGGGGGAAGAAAGAGAAGAGGGTCAGGCCATAGGTCAGGGTCTGGCTCAGTCTGTGCTGCTACATGCCAGTGCAAAACTCTGTGAAGTTCAGACACTCTAAATTTCTAGGTTACTATGGTATATTCACCAAGGCAGGAGTATAGAACATATTTTATTTAGTAATTTGTTACACCTGTAACTTTTAAATATTTAGACATATAGTTTGTGGGCCTCCATTTATACTGATGCCCTAACTTCCACAAATGACAAGGGATGGCCTGCTGTTTATCAATTATAAAAATTCTCACCAGTTATCTCTTTCAGTATTTCCTCTTTGCCATTCCCCCTAGCATCCTCTTATGTTCTTGGAACTCCAATTAAACATAAGTTGGATCTTCTCACTATATACCCTGTCTCTTAATCAATCATATTTTCTATCTCTTTAAACTGCAAGCTGTGTTACTTCTTCAGATTTATCTTCCAATTCATTAATTCTCTCTTCAGCTATATCTATTCTGATATTCAACCCCTCCTTGAATTTTTTATTTCAAAGATTACACTTTTCACTTCTTGACATTATATTTGGTTTTTAAAATAAATTTGCCTGGTTGTTCTTGATGATATCTTTTTCTTTACTCATATTTTCAATTCCTTCTTTTGTTTCCAAAAATTACTAAGTGATTTTATTTTATATTCAATATCCAGTATTTCCAATATCTGAAATCTTTAGATGTCAGAGTTTACTATGATTTCTATTGACTCTTGCTCATGATATCCTGTCTCTGTGTGTCTGTGTGTCTGCCTGTCTCTTTTGG
Organism: Tursiops truncatus; assembly: GCF_011762595.2. Classification (NCBI taxonomy): domain Eukaryota; kingdom Metazoa; phylum Chordata; class Mammalia; order Artiodactyla; family Delphinidae; genus Tursiops; species Tursiops truncatus. The sequence continues at coordinate 110,054,604 of NC_047039.1, read as the reverse complement.
TGTGTTCATTTTAGTTGGAATGATCCACGGGAATTCTTTGAGTCCAAAGAAGACTTCAATTTGCTTCTGTCATGTGCCCACGGACACTAAAAACCTAGGTCCACTTTAAATCAAGATTTCCAACTTGCAATTATGGGGGAGCAGTGTCACGCAAATAGTATAAAATCAATTTCCAAACCCATGTGAGAGCTAGTCAGTAGCCACAAGTTCTCATGTGAGTTTTTTTTTTTTTACTTTGTCCTCCACCCAAAGCCAAAAGTGAAATGGAAAATTTTCTTTGCTGCTTGATACTGTGTAAAGTACTCCTCTCCTAGTCCACCTTTTCTCTGAGAGTGTAACCTCTCTGAAGTCTTGGCTTTACAAGAAACCGTCTTGGATCAGCAACCCCTTCCTCTACCCTAAGAGAGCCCAAGCTTGTCACAGGCACACCACTCTCCTCCCTCACCCCACCAGAGTTCTGGGTCATTTGAATCTGTATACCCAGGGCATCATCAATTTCTGGGGTTAAAGTTTTGTGAGGAGCAGATTATTTACATGGTCAGGGAATGTCTTCCCCACAGATTGCTTTTTAGTTGCAAGAGGAAAACTAGCAACTGATTATCCAATGGAGGAACCAAACCACACCCTTGACTAGATAATCAAAATTAATGTCACTAATGACAGGCAGAAGGACACTGTGTGCACCTGGATGATACCATGAGAAAGAAATAACATCACTCCTGCAGTATTCTAACCAAGAATGTGTAACCTGAATCTAATAGTAGGGAAACATCAGACCAAAACTGAAAAACATTCTATAAACTAACTGGCCTTTACTCTTTAAAAATATCAATGTTATGCAAGACAGAAATACTAAGGAACTGTTCCAGATTACAGGAGATTAAAGAACATGACAATGCAATCCATGATCCTGGGCTGGATCCTACACTTGGGGGTGGGGGTGGGGGGATGCTATAAAAGGCATTACTGTGAGAAAACTGGAATATGGACGGTAGATTAAACAAAATTATTGTTATCAGGGTTAAATTCTTAAAATTGGTAATTATACGGTAGTTAAATAAGAGAATATCCTTGTTCTAAAGAAATACATTTGAAGCATAAGGGACAAAATGTTACAACCTAATCTCAACTGACTCAGAAAAATGAATTTTCTATCCACATACACATACAGAAAGAGAGAGAGGAGCGGGGAGAATGATAAAGCAAATGTAATGTGGCAAAATGCTAAAAGTTGATGACTCTAAGTAAAGAGCATGTGGGAATCTCTACTATTCTAGTAAATTTTGAAACAATTTCAAAATACAAAGTAAAAACCACGGTTGGTCAAACTTGAGCCAATGGTAGATGTGGAAAACAGAAGAAACAAACATACAATGTTTGCATTAGCAAACTGTACTGATCTAGGAGGAACCTAGAACTCCATTTTACCAAATATTTCTGCTGAGGAACAGGTGAAGAAATAATACAGAGTTCTGCTCCTGCTTAAGACATAGAAAGCTGTAAGAGAACATCCGTCCCAACCTAACAAGAAAAGGCTAGATAATCTATAAAATCATAACATTTCTTGAGCTAATCAGAGAGCTGAGGTCACAAGGTAACCAAGTGAACAGAATTCTAAAGAGTGACAAGTCCCTCCAAAGAGACAAGACATACAAACTGTGTGACCTTTCACAGAGCACAGGAGGAACAGGTGGCTGCCATAAAATTAGGTAAGAGGAAAACAGCTTAAATTTTAATAAATTCTTATAAAGCCGAGTGTGGCTTAGTATAACATATCGAATCTCTGGGAGTTCCAGACATCACAGCTGTCTGAACTGACTTGCAAGCTCTTTTCCATGGGGCCTCTACTAGATGCTCATGATAAAGATTGGGAGCAGAGAAGGAGACTGGAGAGAGCCCCCCAGTACTGAACTGGGATAAAACCTTGCCCACTTGCGTGAAAACTTTAATCCATTGGGGGGAGGGCAGGAAACCCTCCCTGCCCCCCAGGATCCAGGCAAAGATCTACTGCTTCTGGGGGTGGAGGAGAAGCAAAGCCATTGTCAGCTGGATCGTGCACTGGTACAATATAGAGGTCTGCTATTGCTGGGGAGGAGGGGCCCATGAGAAATTCTATCCCACCCAACCAACACCCCCCGCCCCCGGAAGGTAGAGTTTGGGTGACACAGAGCACCGGTGGAAGTGCTGGAATGCTAAGAGAGCCCCACCACAGGACATGTCTAAGACTAAAGACTAAGAGGACCGAGAAATTCTCTGCCCCGACCAACCATGAGCCTGGCTCCAAGTAAAAAGCTACAGCAGGGCTCCCCTGGTGGCGCAGTGGTTGAGAGTCCGCCTGCCGATGCAGGGGACACGGATTCGTGTCCCGGTCCGGGAGGATCCCACATGCCGCGGAGCGGCTGGGCCCGTGAGCCATGGCCGCTGAGCCTGCGCGTCCGGAGCCTGTGCTCCGCAACGGGAGAGGCCACAACAGTGAGAGGCCCGCGTACCGCAAAAAAAAAAAAAAAAAAAAAAAAAAAGCTACAGCAATTTACCACTAGGGTAATAATAAAGGTAGGTTAAAAGTAAAAGAATGGGGAAAAAACATTACGCAAGCATTATCAAAAGAAAGCTGAACTGGCTATCAGAACAAGAAATATTACCAGGGATAAGGAGGGATGTTACATGGTGATAAAAGGGTCCATTCAACTAAAAGTCTTAACAATCCTAAATGTGTATGTACCTAATAACAGAGCTTCAAAATATAAAAAGAAATACTATAAATAAAAGTAATGTAGTCTTCCCTTTAATCCTGACTAGTCATTTCTTTGCTTTTCCTCCATCCTTACTGGTCCAACTTTTATTACTTACTATCATATGATAACCAGCTTTTAAAGCTAATTATTTACATAATTGTTTACTTATTATTATATGATAACCAGCTTTTAAAGCTAATAACTCATTTCAAAATATGCCATATTTTCACTGCAGCACTGTTTGTGTTAGCAAAATAACTCAAATGTCCTTCTATGACAAATCGGCAGAGATGTTTACTGCATTAGGGAAGAGGGAGCAAATGATATGAGAGGAGCTCCATCCCACCAGAAAGAAGTAGAAGGTCCAACCCTTCCATCATATCAAAGTGTGAAGAGAAGAAGAGAGGAAGAAGCAAATAGTCAAACAAGTGTCATTACTTCCCCTCCCTGCAAAATTCGGAGGGAAGAGATGATGTATCAGTCAGGGTCCAGTCAAGAGATGGAAACCAAACCAGTAATTTGTACAGGGAAATTTTAATATAAAGAATTAACTAACAAAAAGTTGTTAACTAATAAGAGGATTTTCTGACTGTGCGTTCTCAGGAGTCCATATTTGTCTATTTGGCCTCCATTAATTACAGGGCCAACTTGCTTAGATCTGCCCCTGTGGTCCAGAGCCAACACTCGAAACCACCCCCTTATCTGCGTCTCATACACCCAGCCAGTACTTCCCCTGCCCTAAGTCATCCAGGGCCAAGCACCAGACAACTAGGGCTGAGGGAAAGCAAACAAGGAAGGAACTAAAGAACTCAGAAGCACCTCCCCTCCACTCCAAAGACTAGGTTCAGATCCTGCAGAGAGGTCGTGCTCCGCAGGAACACACAGCCTGCTGGCGGCAAGGACGCCTGCCAGAGCGAGTAATCCACAGAGGTCTATGAAAGTGGCCCACCGTGCAGTGGAGACATTTGTTGGAGGGTGTGAAAGGGTTGGCGTCAGTCCACAGTACGGCCTCCCGGGTGGTCTGTGAGGGACGCTGAGTGTCACTGGGCATAGCCCACTGAAGGACATACCCCACTGAAAATCAGCACACCGGAAATAGGAAAGGAAACCCCTTCTCCCTCGATGGCCTTGCAGTGTCCCTTTAACATTGTCCCTCTGTTGACAAAGCTTAACATTAAGCCAGCTGGCAAGGGAGAAGTGCTTACGGAGTCCAGATCCTGTGTCACAAAGCAGAGCGAAGAAAAATGGATTTGGAGATGAAGGGCAATAAACTGGTAACTGGCACACTGAGGGGAAGGGAGGGCAGACTGGTAGATTGAGGGGGAAACAATGAACTTTTGCCCCACCTCCTAATTGAAACTCCGAGAGAAGATCACCTTGCGGGATGCAACCTCCCATCCATATATACACGGATGGCCACAGAATAAAAGTTGGGAGTAGCACGGCAGGTAAGGTAGAGAGACCTTGTTAATTAAAACACTTCTCTTTACTTCTCCCCACTACAACATGGCAATTTATGAGGAAGGCAGATAGGTGACTTTTTTTTTTTAAGACTAGCATATCTCTGCACAGCTGGGTAGTAGAGTAGTATACAAATCTATGACTCTTCTACATTACTGTATGTCTTAAAAAAAGAGGAAAAAACCAAAAAGAACACACAAACTTGTAAATGCATAGAATATTGCACTTCATCAAATCTAAGATGCCACTGTGAGACACACCTTTACTTTATGTTCCATTAAACCATGGCATTCTATTATAATAGAATTATTATAAGATCCACCCTGATTTTAGAGATTTTTTTTCTTTTCAATTTTTAATTTTTTAACTATTTTTTTAAACTGAAGTATAGTTGATATATGTTCCAGGTATACAATATAGTGATTCACAATTTTTAAAGGTTATATTCCATTTGTAGTTATTATAAAATATTTGCTATAGAGTTTTTTTAATGTGAAATAATGGACATTTTGGAATTAATTAAAGTAGCTTTGAAAAAATACAGAAGAAACCAGTAAGGTAGACCTTACTTCTACTGAATGCCTGCCTTTGTTGCTTTAATCTTCTTACTGTGTGTGTATGTGTATTTAAAAAACACACATGTAAAAAAAAAAAACACACACACACACACATGTACAAACTTCCATACTATTCATCTTAAATTCTCTCCTTAAAAAACATCCTTGTCATCCTCAATTTGAGGGAAGAACTTAAATTCCTACCTGGACACATTAATCCCAACAAGTATGTGTTTCCAATTCACAGCCGCTTAAATTCAAATGTAACCTACTGCTCTACCACTTTGCATTCCGGCGGGTATCTTCTTGGTGCCTCATTTTATTACCAGAACACATCTGTGTGAACCGGCAAAGTAAAGGATGCAATCTCTAAAGCAGGTGTGTTGACTGTCCCACACAGAGGAGACAACCACAGCCTCCATCCCATCTCACCAGCTCTCTAAGGTTCACATAAAAGGATGCCAACGATTGATTTGATATTCCACGTGAGAGGTACACTTTTGGTGGTTACTTTCAACTTCACAGGAGTCTTCAGCTCCACGAGGAACTTCATAGGCCATCTAGTTCATCCTAAACTCTCTGAGGGGTTCATGTTTAAAACATTACTGAGAGCTGGGGAATTCTGAATGTGGACTGCATGTTGAACAATGTTATTGGGTTAATGCTGGTTTTCTTATGTGCTGCAACGGTGCTGCGGTGGTGTAAGAGAATGTCCTTATTCTTGGCTATCATGAGTCTACAGCCAATTTCCAGGTGGTCTGGTAAAAGGGAAGTGTTTTATGTAAAGAGAGATGGAGAGCGTGTGGCAAGTGTTAAGAGTTGGAATCAAGGTGAGGGATAGATTGGTAGTTCTTTGCACTATTCTTTCAAGTTTTTATAGGTTTGAAATTTTTCATAATAAAAAATAAAGAAAATAAAATAATTGCTCTTGATAAATACAATCTATCCTTCTTAACATCTTCAGGAAAGGAAATTCCACGACTTCCCATGAAGCCAATACAGCTACAGCACCTTAGTAAGGACAGTCACAACTACCACTGCAGCAGCTACAATTACTGGGGGTTCTCTGCAGGCACCGTGCTAAGAGCTTTAGTGCACTGCCTCTTCGCATCCTCTCAATAATCCTTTGAGGTGGGTGTGTGTTATCTCCATTCCTATCTCACAGGAGTCAGAGCCAAAGCTTTCAAGGGCCAATCCAGTAACGGTGTGATCCCACTCAAGTTATAGTAGAGTCAGGATTTCTGGATAGAGAAACTCTGGAGCCCACACTCTTTACACTACCATCTCTTCAAACCTAGATCAGGACTCATTCTTGGTCATGAAATCCAGCAGTAAGTCACAGCCAGCATTTTTCAATATGAAATAAAAAAGAACAATCACTGTGCTGTATAATGAGTATATGTATTAATTCAGAGACTTTCTTCAGATACACACACACACACACACACACACACACACACTCACTCAAAGTGGAGTATTCCCCACGCAGGTTGCAATGCTTGAAAACCACTGCATTATTCTATATTGCCTCCTTCCACCTCTTTCATTTCCTGCCCAGAAGGCTCACTGTTTAGGAGACTAGAGGAAAAAAAAGCAAAGCAATGCAGATTTGTATAGTTAAGGGAAAAATTCTATTGAGAATTCTCTAATCTCAAAGTAAGCCAAAATAATATACTTGTAGTGCACACTATCAGATAATCATGCAGCTGGCAGATTTGCTAATATAAAAGACATTTGCAAGTAGGAATTTGGATAATCCCCTTGATGTTTATTATAGTAAGATGTTATCTGCAATCCTATTAAATAATATCAATTTAAAATTCTGGCTGAAATAGTATATATAAATATGCTCAATTGGTAAAGTTAAGTGAAGATTCTTCTCTGGTGATTCTTCTCCACTGAAAATCCCATTGCATGTCAACATGACTGAGGTCAAGAATGACCAGGGAAAACCATACTGAGAAGTCCAAGTTGAGGAGTGTATGTATGTGTCTGTGCTGTTTGGGGGGGTGGGGGGAGGTGGGCAGGGCAAGTGAGCGGTAGAGAATTATATTAATAGAGTCTCCCCAAACCAAGCACCCAACTAGATGTCCTATTTTTAAAGGTTAAATGACAAAAGTGAAGGGAAAAAAAATTCCATATGGGTTTAAGGCCCACCGTTAAAGGAGGGTTATCTGAATTAATCTTACCATTACCAAATGAAGTCATAGGAAGAAAGTACTATGTCTTTAAATCCACAGCAATTTTTCATTCCAAGTTTCTGTTTGAGGCCATTACTGCTCCCTTGGGACTGTGTTGACTCACTGCATCTTCAGAATGACGCAAGTGAGCTTCTCTGTACAACTTCAAAACAGACTGTGAATATATCCAGGCAAAGGCTGTCTTAGGAGCCAAGAGATCAATCAGGCACCCATTCACAGAACCGCTAGGACCGGGCAGGCGATGAGAGTGTTGCGCTCCGCATCTTCAGTTTCATCACAGTCTAATCACTTTCTTCAACTGGTAAGATGGCTTGACCATTTTTTCTAAATCTTTTCTTAACTTGCCCATCCTCTCTGGGACCTCACATCCATCTTCACTGCCCATTTAGGGGCCAATCTACTTTCTTGGACTTACTTGATCATGTCGTAAGAAAAGAATGAAAACAAGAAAGCCACTTCCAATTTCTCCAGTGCTGGGTGTCTCACACATCTCCAGTTCCCTCCTCTAATTTTTTTCTTTATCTAAAAAAAGAAAACTCATTGTGGGGAGTGGGAGAGCAACTTAAATTATCCATGCTCTCCTGCCCCATTATTAGAAATAACTGAGAGCTGGCTGTAAGTCTATATTTCTTCCAGCACTAGTAGAGATGACACCGAATGGCTCACCTAATCTCCTAAATCAGTCCCCATCTGCATCCACCAACCATGGGCATAGCGGATAACGGAAAGGACTGGCAATGGCAGACCTCCACCCAGCCATTCAAAATGAAGAGCCTCAGCCCATGGCATGTGCCAGGCTCAATGCAGGCGCTGGGGACACAGCAGACTGACTAAGACAGTCACAGCCCTTCCCTGCATGGAGCTGACAGTATAGTGAAGGAGGAAGGCTTTACATAACTGCCACACTAATAGGGTTCATTATAAGTAAGGAACATGCCAACACAGACTAACACGAGTGCTAGAGAATCTGAGAGCGGAAAGGTCTCTGTGAAAGTGACAGGTAAGATGAGACCTGGAGGAGGAGGTGATGTTAGCCAAGGAGAGGAAAGTGTGAGATATGGGAAGTGGGGGGAACAGTTCACCTAGAAATAGCAGGTACAAAGGCCTGAGGCAAGGAAGGACCTACTACGAGAATCAATATGAGGTGAACAGAATCCAAAACTGAAGCTTCAAGAGGTTTCATCTGGGGACTGGTCAGATACACACAGTCCCAAGATCACCACCAATATGACAAAGGCAAATAAGGCTACACCTGCATGGCCTGTAACCAGATAACTCTGGTGTCACCTGGTTCACCACATTTCCAGCCCTACAGCTTCCTTCCCAAAACACACAACCAAAAACCAGAGACTGAACCAACATAAAATGTGTCTGCTTTTTAAAAAAGTAGTTTACATTTGGGGCTGATCATTTGCACACAGTGTTCTTTTGAGAACACTCAAATTATAAAAGGTGTCATCCGTGGTGCCAGAAAGCAGAGTGGGCTCTTTTAATACAATAGCTGAGCAGCTGTAGATAATAAAACCTCTAGTAATCAAACTAAATGTCAGGCTTTGCCAGTAGCATCTCAAAATCAAATGCAACTTCACCGTATTTCAATTTTATCCTTACCAAGACATTAGCCACCTATAAGTATCAAAAGTATGACATTGTTTTAAACCCAAAGTAACTCCCCACATAACTACTCATATGATATACATATTGTTGGTTGCTTAGTTGAGGCATTTCACTATCAAACGCACCACTTCAAACTCATTTCTCTATATAAATTTATAAGCTCCCCCTCTCCAAGCATAAAGGGATAAACAGTACAAGATCCTTTCGTGATTTACTGTTGGGGACTAAAGTCTTTAATGTACCTCGAGACTTTACAGACTGTGTTTCAGAGGTGAAATTGTACCACATTATGCCAAAAATCAGCAAGCTCTAACATAAAGTAAAAAATGGCGGAGGGCCGCAAAGAGGCAAAGGAGGATGGAATTTTTATAGTAAACAACTTTGCCATTGTGAATAATGACTGTTACTAAAATGTGCTGCTGCTTTTCCAGCGTCTCTCTTTTTCCCTCTGTTGATCTTCGTTGCCATAACTACCATGTGACTCATCTTAACAACTGCATACGCATCTCCAGTGCTGTTACCGCCTCCCTGTCACTCCAGGTCAGCTTTCACTCACCTGGCAGCTGCTTAGACCACAGGCTGTTCTCACATCACACAGGGGGGCTGTTTTGTGAACAAGTAACTAGAAATTAATTCTTAGATTTTTAAAAAAGTCATAGTTCTCAATATATGATAATATTTAAATCTCATTTAATCGTAATTCTCAATTAACTAGAAAGTTTTTTCCTCCCAAATTACCAGAAACTTTTTTTTTTAATTTTCAAGGGGAAAATGACAAATTTTCAAAATATAAGGAACTTAAAAAAAATTCTAAGCTCTGAATAATAGCCTAGAGGTTAATATATATTTGGCTTCATGGTCTATGTTTTCTCTATCTTAAGTAATCCATAATCATCAAAGGTGTTAAAATAATGACTGGGTTTCTGGGGAAAGATGGTGGACTGAGCACATGTGCTTATCCCCTCTCCTGACTGTGACCCCTTTAAATTACAATAAAGGAATTTTTTTTAAGTCTAAACCCACAACAGTGAAGAGAAAAGAAAGGGGGTTGTCATCATACAACAAATTTCGACAAATTTTTTGGAATCTGAAAGTGGATGGGTGCACATTGCCTACTGAAGCAGAGCGGAGGAAATCCCTGCTGCAGAGAGTCTTGAAAGAGTAGAGTGATAGAGGGAGCCCATGTGCCAGGAAGAGCTCCAAACATGAAGACTGCAGGTAGAATGCAGGTGGAAGTGAGACATAGGGGTGAAAACTGATGATGCTACATCTGTTCATGAAATGGTCGACGGCCAAAACACACACCTGGCCCACCTCTGCATGCCCAGACATTTACCACCGGTAAGGAGGAATCTCCTCTAAAGAAATAAAAGGAGAGACTCCCCTGGTGGCGCAGTGGCTAAGAATCTGCCTGCCAATGCAAGGGACAGGGTTCAACCCTGCTCCGGGAAGATCCCACATGCCGCGGAGCAACTAAGCCCGTGCGCCACAGCTACTGAGCCTGTGCTCTAGAGCACCTGAGCCACAACTACTGAGCCCTCGCTCCTAGAGCCCGTGCTCCACAACAAGAGAAGCTACCGCAATGTGGAGCCCGTGCACCGCAACACAGAGTAGCCCCTGCTCGCCACAACTAGGGAAAGCCTGTGCGCAGCAGTGAAGACCCAACGCAGCCAAAAATAAATAAATTAATTAATTAAAAAAAAGAAATTAAAGGAAAGTCTGGAAAACACTAATGCAGCATGTTGGTGCCCCAATGTCATATAAGCCATCTGAGAAGATTTCTTAATTCCCCTACTCGTTAATCCAGAAATGGAACCGGCCAAGCTACAATCCCACCCACATACATAGAACTCCTAATCAACCTTCCCATTCCCACTTTCTTAAATAGGAATAGACAACAAGGATCATCAGACTTTTAAGGAAAGCGTAGAACATCACAGAAAAAGACCAAGACGAACAGATTAACCCTGAAGGAAACAGATAATTTTGGAAACTGGAGAAAATTTTTTAAAACACCAAAAAACAAACCCCCACAACTCCTCTAGTTTATATCCTCAGAGAGACTCATAAGGATTATATGTTCAGAAATCAAGAATGTCATGTTATGAGAAAGATTTTTAAAATTAATAATAAAAAAAAACCTCTGGTAGTTAAAAATGTGACTGCCAAAATAAAAAATTAATTTAAAAAATGAATGAAAAGTAGTCAAGGATATTTCCCAAACAGCAAAGGAAAAAAGGCAAAGGTCCAGGAGGGCAAATGTTAAATTAATACAAAGAGCCCCTTCTAAGAAACGTGACCCTGTTTCATCGCTCTGTAGCTGTTGGCACTATCCCTGCAACTCTGCCCATCCCCTCCAGGGCTTTCTCCTGCATACCATCCTTGGCCACCAATGTGCCTGAAAATCAGTTTCCAAAACTTCTTAATTTAGGTTAACTTAGAGCTCACTTGATTCAAATTTCACAGCGGACACCTAGAGCAGACTGACAGAGGACTCTCACGTTTAACTCCTTTATCTCAGAGTGGCTTTATCATTCAAGGGCTAGTCTCCTGGGTATTGCACAGACATTCTCTTTTGCATTGCAGACATTCTCCCTTTTGGGGTCATTTTCCCTTTTTTTAAAGTATAAAAGTTCCTTTGTGAGTCTGTTGGAGGTAAAAGCTCAGTTTTTGTTTAACTGAAAATGTTATCATTCCCTCATTATTAAATTATATTTTAACTGAGTTTAAAATTCTAGGTTGGCGATAATTTTCTCTCAGCACTTTAAGATACTATTCCTCTGTATTCTGGTTTCCATCGTTGCTGCAGAGAAGTTTTCCTTGCAGTCAAATAGCACTCCTTGGGAGGTAATCAGTTTCTCTTTGATGCTTTAAGATCACCTTTATGTCTCTGGCGTTCTATTATACTCCAGTTTGTCTGGATAAGGTTTTTTTTAAAAAAATTCTACTTGGGATTTACTCTGATTCCTAAATCTAAAGATTTCTGGTTTTCAATATTTTTGGAAATTTTTAGCATAATTTCCTCAAATACTGCCTCTCCCCTATTACCTCTACCATCTTCTGCCTCACCATTTTTTAAAAAATATTTATTTATTTATTTATTTTTGGCTGCATCGGGTCTTAGTTTCGGCATGTGGGATCTTTCATTGTCGCCTGCGGGCTCTTCGTTGGGGTGTGAGGGCTTAGTTGCCCTGTGGCATGTGGGATCTTAGTTCCCCGACCAGGGATCGAACATGCGTCCCCTGCACTGGAAGGCAGATTCTTAACCACTGCACCACCAGGGAAGTCTCTCACCATTATTTTAAATCATCTCATTCTGTTCTGTTTCTTTAGATTTAATTTTCATACTTTTCATCTTTGTCTTTCTATACTGCATTCTGTGTAATTTCTTAAGCTTTATCCCCAATTTACAAAATCTCTCTTTAGCTGTGTCTAACTCATCGTTTGGCCCATCCATTAGGGTTTAATTTCACTGATTATATATCTCTGTTTTCAATTCTTCCAGGTCTTTCTTCATAGGATTTTAGCCCTCACTTATTTTCTACTTCACATTTTACTTATTTAAATGTTTTTAAGCCATTATTTTATATTCTGAACCTGATAATTCTAATATCTAAAGCTCCACTCTAGTTCTGCTTTTTTCTCTCTCTCTCATTCATAGTTGTTTATTTCCTTGTGTTTTTAAGTTTTGGATTATGAGCTCATGTTTGGTGAGGATTTATCTGTGGGAATCCTGGGCTAAGGCTGGATAAAGGCAGGAATATCCAAAAAGGATATGTTATTGACTACTGCCAATATCTGGGAACTCTATCAACCCAGCATCTCTTTAAGATAATTTCTCTTCTTGGAAATACCCAGACTACATAGGTCAGGTAAATTCAAACAAAGTTCAAGAGAAGGCAGGCCTAGGGTAAAAACTACCCGAGGAGACTTTTCCCCCCATTCAAAGTACAGCCAAATCAGACAAGTTTAAAAAAAAAAAAAAAATCTGCCAATGGGCTTATTTTCTCATTCTACCATTTTGCTAGAGATATGGACAGCACTTCAAAAGTCCCAGCTTTATATGGTAGTCTCAGTTCCACCTCCATGTTTAACACAAGCCCAAGACTTTGTCTCCTGTGTCCAAATAGCCTTTAAAATCCAAGTCTCACAGACACCCACCATATGACTGAACCGTTCCACTCCTAGCTCCTTACCAAAGGGAAATAAAAGAATGTGTCTGCACAAAGACTTGTTCACAAATGTTCTGGCAGCTTTATCTGTAATAACCCCAAAATGGAAACAACCCAAATGCCCACCCACAGGTGAATAGATAAACAAAGTATGGTACATCCAGACAATGAAATAGTACTTAGCAATAAAAAGGAACAAACTATTGATACACACAACAACACAGATGAATCTCAAAATAATTAAGTCAGGCAGATAAGAGTATATAGTATATGACTGTACTGTCTAGAATTTTATATAGATGAAAACTAATGTATAGGGATAGAAAACAGCTAAGTGGTTGACTGGGGATGGAGAAGGGTAGATGAGCAAAAGACTGCAGAAGGTCATAAACTTGATTGATATTTTCATTATTTTAATTATGGTGATGATTTCATGGGTATATACACATGTCATAATTTATTAAATTGTACACTGTAAATATCTGCAGTTTATTGTATGTCAATTAACCTCAATAAAACTATCTGGGGGGAAAAAAAGCCTCTTGGTTACTGAAATCAGCAAATGACTCCAAGACAGCTGTAGTTTGAGCTTGCACCTCAAACTTCCAGTTTGTCCTTTATTTTTTAGGCCTTGAGGAGGTCCCCCTTTTCTTGCAAGTTCAGCTATTCACTAAAAAGATGTCATATATTTAGGCATCATGCCTAAGTGTTTTTATCAGGTGGATTTTCAGAACAGTTAATCTGTCATATCACCAGCAAAAGTCTCCCTCATATCTGTGTTTGAAGGCAATGCTAAATTTCCCCGAAGTTCTGTCACATTGTCCCCATCTCATCCCAAAGCCTTCAACAACGAAACCCCTTAGGCGAGCATACAGAGTTGGATCACAACCTAATTCCTAAGGACCTTGTATTTTCCTTTCCTCAGACTCTTGTACAGGAAGGACATGCCCTCTGCCCGGAATCTGTGTCACTGTCCTGTACCCTTTACTCCTTTTAATAGTCAGATTTGGGGTGGGGTGAAATCCTACCTCCTTACTCCTGGCCTCTTCATATGCCCAAAAGCTCTCCTCATCTCCCCCCACCAAATACCACTCCCAAGTTTCTCCCTGACCATTCACCCTAGTGAAGAGCAGTCTCTCCTTCTCTCAACCACTGTAATTCTTCTTACCTATATTATTAATGTGAACAAAATAAGGCGTAGCATTTGAATTAAACGTTTGGGTGTTTCATCTCAATTTGATCCCTGAAAATCAGGACCATCTTTTTTTTTTTTTTTGCAGTACGCGGGCCTCTCACCGCTGTGGCCTCTCCTGTTGCAGAGCACAGGCTCTGGATGTGCAGGCTCAGCGGCCATGGCTCACGGGCCCAGCCGCTCCGCGGCATGTGGGATCTTCCCGGACTGTGTCCCCTGCATCCGCAGGCGGACTCTCAACCACTGCGCCACCAGGGAAGCCCAGGACCATCTTTGAACCTCCCACAGTTCTATAGCACAATGCCTTGTGCTCATGTGAGCAAACAATAAATACCTGGCAAGTGAATCACTGAACACAGGCGGGAATGAAAATCCTGAAGGGAAAGTAGTATAATGGGAGATAGCTCCCAAAGGTGCAAAGGTCAACCAGCCTGACATTCTGATGTAACTGCTTAGAACTGCTTAGAAGCATCCATTTCAAATCTACAAGGCATGTACACTTTGCTTCAAGAGAACGACACCTAAAATGTTAAAACTGCACTCCCTACAGTAATTATCAGGCAGCATTTTTAAATACCAATTCTTGAAGGAGAAACATTGGTGATATTTTCTTTACAGATGTATTTTTTTCCTGCTAAGCACACAAGCTTCTGAGTGAAGATATCCGCAACATTTTAAAAGTATAGCATTGGTTCATGTAACATGAATATGTCACACTGTTTAAGAAAGAACAAATGCTCCTATATTCTGACATCTGCATAATTTCCTGAGCCAACAGAATGAAAGGATTCTATGTCCCTATTTGTCCCCCCAAATTCAAGGCACAAATGTACAGAACATAAACTGGCACTCTAGCTGCCTGTACTCAATTCCATGCCCAAACCTATAATGCTTTAAATTTCATTTTTTAAGGGAGTGCCACCATGTGGTGACTAACTTTAGTACACTTTTAACATAGATACCAATAGGATGTGTTATGTACTTGAAAACAGTAGGGGAAGGAACAAATTACCCAGGCCACATTTTATAGGATATTTTATAACATATTACTTTCACAATGATCAAACTTTAGAGTTAAAATATTAGAGTTAAGATATTATCTGCTCCTTTCAGGAGGATTCAGATTGGGACCCTTATTTCATGTTAGTGAGACCCAGAGTCAATTAATCACCCACGGTACCAAAGCCTGCAACTGGGGCAGGGGTGAGAAGGGGAAGGAATATCGCTAGGGCTACCACCCTGGTCTCCTGCCTCTCTGTACTATCCCACAGCCCTGCTCTTATATATAAAATGCAAGTTAGGGCTTCCCTGGTGGCGCAGTGGTTGAGAGTCCGCCTGCCGATGCAGGGGACGTGGGTTTGTGCCCCGGTCCGGGAAGATCCCACATGCCGCGGAGCGGCTGGGCCCGTGAGCCATGGCCGCTGAGCCTGCGCGTCCGGAGCCTGTGCTCTGCAATGGGAGAGGCCACAACAGTGAGAGGCCCGCATACCGCCAAAAAAAAAAAAAAAAAAAAAAATGCAAGTTATTTGGCAACTTAAAATTTTTTATTTATTTAACAAGCATATATATAGCACTTACTATGTGCCTGCAACTGTTGTAAGCACTATATGTGTCAAATAAACAAAAAATTAAAGCCTCCAAATAATTTGTATTTAATGCAACTCTTCTCATCTGAGGATTCTGAAATAACACCTATATTATAAAATCTCAACAATCTTCTAGGGTTAAAAAAAAAAAAAAAAAGGAGGCACAATTGGCAGAAATAAAGCTAACAGCAAAAGCCAGAAGTCTGTTTGTGCTCCTAAAGGCTGGAGCACT
This sequence comes from Tursiops truncatus, assembly GCF_011762595.2. NCBI lineage: Eukaryota > Metazoa > Chordata > Mammalia > Artiodactyla > Delphinidae > Tursiops > Tursiops truncatus. Next base: position 110,038,851 of record NC_047039.1, on the reverse strand, counting down.
GTCCTTCAACTGGTGACTGGATAAACAAGCAGCGGTACATCCACACAAGGGGACACTACTCAGAGATATAACAGGAGGAACTGTGATAACATGTAACACTGTGAATGACTTGCAGTGCACGATGGTAAGTGAAAGAAGCCAGACTCAAAAGGCCCTGTATTGCATGATTCCATTATATGTCATCCTGTACATATAAGGACAGAAAACTGACTGTGGTTGCCAGGAGCTGAGGAGGGGTTGAGGAAGGACGACTATAAAGGAGCAGCACAAGGGAATTTAGGGGGTCATAGCACTGTTCTGTATCTGAATGAGGTGGTAATTTCACACCTGTATGCATTTGTCAAAGTCCAGAGAACTGTACACTAAAGAGTAAGTTCTATACTATATAGAAATTATAACTCAATAACCTGACTATAAATAATAAGATAAAATACAATAAAAGACTAGGTCCATAGTTTGGCTTTCCAAATTAAAAACTGGTTATGCTTTCAGAAGCTAAAGAAGTTGCATTCCATAAAAGTTAAACAAAACCTGATTAGATTTTTTCTCTGTAAGTGACCTACTCTAATGAGACCTCTAGCCTTTATTAACTTTATAACTACCCTTTATAATAGTTATAATTTAGGGGCTTCCCTGGTGGGGCAGTGGTTGAGAATCTGCCTGCCAATGCAGGGGACACAGGTTCGAGCCTGGTCTGGGAAGATCCCACATGCCGCGGAGCAACTAGGCCCGTGAGCCACAACTACTGAGCATGCGCGTCTGGAGCCTGTGCGTCTGGAGCCTGTGCTCCGCAACAAGAGAGGCCGCGATAGTGAGAGGCCCGCGCACCGCGATGAAGAGTGGCCCCTGCTTGCCACAACTGCAGAAAGCCCTCGCACAGAAACGAAGACCCAACACCGCCATAAATAAATATTAAAAAAATAGTTATAATTTATCGAGCTAACTATGTAACAAGTACTATTCTGTTTCTTTAGGTTTACTGCTTAATTTTCTATGTCAGTTACAGATGTATGTAAAATAAAGAGGGAAAAATGCCCCCTCACCTCTCCACACCATGCTCCACCATCCAATCCACTCCCAAGAGATAACAGCTATCAATAGACTTTTTTCTACACGCGTACAGACCCACAGCTTTCCCTGTAGTATGAATGGCACTGTAGTACACTTGCTTTTCTATTGGATGCTTTAAACATCTCTCCATGCCAATCCACGTAAAGCTCCCTTCACCTCCTTAACAGCTGCAGAGTGTCACACAGAACCCTGGCCACAGTTTATTTAGCCATTCCCCAATGATGAATATTCAAGTTATTCCAAATGCTCTAAGCTAGGTTCCTCACAGAGGGTTTAATTCCCCCAACGGCCCTGTAGAGTGGACCTGTTACAGGTAAGTCCCCCAAGACTAATTCGTTCCTTCAACAAATACTACTCTGTGCCAGGAATACAACAGTGCACAGGGTCAGATACTCCCGGGCGTCATGCAACTCACTACTTTTCTTCTTCACTGGCTGTAGCAGGCAACAACCCTCTCAACCCCCCTGACCATACAAGTCAGGGTTGATGAGAGGAGGGCTCTGGGGCCTGCAGAGGGACTCTCAGCCCGAACTGGGTGTAGAGTGACCACCCGGGGAGGGCTTCCTGTTTCTGCTACTTGGTGCTGCCTCTCCTCCATCCCCATCAGATTAAGGACACACAGTGAGAGTCAACACTGGCTCTATCCTAGAGAGGCTTTGCTCTCGAAAGGAAAGGAAGCATGAGCTGCATGTTGCTGCTAAATGCCAGTTCACACCAAGCCTCCGAGGAAGTTGTATACTCAGCAAATCGCGAATTATTTCACATGTTCACAAATGTAGCCACCAAGTAAATCCTGCCACCAATCTTTCTATCAAGAAGGAAACGTCCCTGGTGGTCCAGTGGATAAGACTCTGCGCTCCCAGTGCAGGGGGCCTGGGTTCAAGCTCTGGTCAGGGAACTAGATCCCACATGCATGCCGCAACTAAGAAGTCCACATGCCGCAACTAAGAGTCCGCATGCCGCAACTAAAGATCCCACACGCTTCAACGAAGATTGAAGATCCCGAGTGTCACAGCTAAGACTCGGCGCAGCCTGCCTAGATAGGTAGGTAGGTAGGTAGATAGATAGATAGATAGATAGATAGATAGACAGATATTAAATTTTTTAAAAAGGACACAAAAAGAGGAGATCGTAAGCTCTGACAGTTGTACACATGAATGAAATGTACAGGGAGAGCTCTTCCATTTTAAGAGATGCTACTTAAGAGAAAAGCAGCCACTCAGCTCCAGCAGAGAGCTGCAAGTAAAAATGCAGGGGATAAAAATCTCCCAGTTAAAAAAAAGGATTATGGAATTTAAAAAATATATCTCAGAGTAGAAGAGCATCAGAACCTCCATGCACTCCACATACCCCATGTACCCACGTCCTACTCTTCCTGGCTTCAATGAGCATCGACTCATAGCTCACCCTCTTTCACCTAGACCCCTAACCACTCTTGCGGCCCAAATAATTTTGAAGCCTATATCTAATATTATATAATTTATGGATTTCCACCACCGCAATTTTTACACTTTGTTTGAATTCAGATCTTAATAAGCTCCATATATTGTGATTATGTGTCCTTTAATCTACAGGTTCCACTTAATTTTTTTCTTCCAATTTACTCATTAATTAAACCAAGTCATTTGTTCCAGAGTTCCCCTCTGTCTAAATTTTGATGACTGAGCTTAACATGGTAGGAGCTATATTTTGATGTTTCCTTTCGTGGGGAAACTTTCCTTGCTCAAATGCAGGTGACGGTTTCTGTTTAGAAGAGATGCCTTACTTCTGCGGGGGGTGGGGGAGGAATGGGTGTACGTGTGCACTTTAGTTTGGAAGGCTGTGCCGTGGCTGGTTTGAGGAATCAAATGTGTTTCTCATACGACCTGCAGCTCTTCCGGAACTAAAATGTGGTATTTCCTCATGAGGTCAGACTCTCCAGGGCATTCTGAGGCCAGGTGAGCCTTCAGAAGAATAGGAGTATGAAGGGATCCTCGGCGCTCCAGTAAGAGTGCAAACAACTACATCCACAACTAAACAAGGTGATTTCAGACGGCATGAACTGCGAAGAAATTAAAGGGGGACAGCAGATAAAGAGCTGCTGCCGGCATGGGTACTCTGCCAGCACAGGCACTCTGGACTAGGTCGTCAGGGAACGCCTTTCCTAAAGGTGCCACATGAGCTGGGGCCTGCACCAGATCTGGTGTAACAGTACCCAGCAGCGGGCAGGGCAGGGCCTGGGGCGGGCACTAACAGAGAAGAGCGCCCCAGTAGACAAAGGGAGTGACGGGAGGGGAAGTCCAAGAGGGAAACCAGGTCCAGATCTCACAGGGTCAACAGGCTGTGGAGAGAAATTGGGAATTCTATTCTGAGATGAGTACCCAATGGAGGCTACAAACTGGGTAGTGAAAAGGTCTGACATAAATGTCCGAGGAAAGGTCTCTCTGCTGGCAAGAGAGTAGACATAGATGGGAACAAGACCAGGCTGGAAGGCTGAGACATTTTTCAGAACAGAGATGGCGGTGGTGAGGGGCCAGGGTGGTGTTTATTTACTCTAGGATGTTTTCTAGGACTCCAGGGTTATCCTAAGATTTACTGTAGGATTCATTATTCTGGAGTGTTTGCTGCTGCATCAGATGTGGGAGGAGGAGTCAAGGATGACACCTACGGGGATGGCAGGGTACCTGGGGATATGATGCCGTGGTCACAGGCTGTCACCCTTTCCCCAGGTCCTAAGCCATCCAAAAAAGGACAGGACGACAATGTGAAGACCAGGTTTGGTGAGAACCCATTAACGCGAAAGAAAAAGCCCCTGAAAGACCTGCCCTTCCTCCTCGTCATAATCACAGGGCACATTCTCATCCGTGCCCTAATGAGCCACGTCCAACACAGCGACCCCGGCGGCCTACCTGCTCGGCCCTACAATTTCCTATCAGAAGCCACCGTTGGCTGGGGCTGCCGTTCACAACGGGTTTTGCATTCTTTTCTCAGGGTCCTTCTCAGAAGTCTGTCTAGGATCATCCTTTCTCTCCCTGAGCCTGTAACCATGAGGCATCTGTCCTGCCCGGCCGGCCCCCACTTTCCATGCTGTGGTCACACGGCTTGCTCTGTTTATGCAGCCTGACTGTGAGCAAGTGGCAGGAGGTGCCGGGGGAGGCCGAGTGTGCTCGGTATGTGCGGGTGGAATGCCACGGCCACGGCCGCATTCCTCAGAGCACACCAACGCACTGGAAACCCCGGGCAGCCGTTTCTCCACAACCCTGGGAAACTTGTCGTGGGCGATGACCCGCACCCACTTGGTCTCCATGCTGCCAAATACAATCTGATGAATTGACCCAATTCTTTGCTTTATCTTTTCTCTCCTCGGGGAAGTGCTCAAAAGGAGACCAACACCCAGTCCTGTGACAGTCTCCTTACCTAACTCTGCTGACCAATGGTTTTTCCACCAAGCCGCCGCATACAACTGATTTTTTGGTCAGTTTTTCCCAGGATTGGGAAAATGTGCCAGACTGTGATGCCCTATTGGATTTATAACACTTTCAAAAATTTCAACATTTGTTAAAGCATTAAGCTATGGTGTTTAAAAAAAAAAAAAAAAAAAAGCAAAAAGGGTTCTTGGTGGCCTAAGAAACAGATCAGAAACACAGGGGCTGTCAGGTGGAATTATGGCTCTACGCCACAAACTGACTTGGATTTCCTCTTGATAAAGAGAAATATATAGTGATCTGTCCTTGTCAGCGTGCAGGTAAACTGTTCTACTGGACACACCTTCCAGAAGGGCAGTTCGCAGTATGTCTCTAAATCCTTTAAAGTACCTATTATTTCAATGCAGAAATCCCACTTCTAGAAACTTATCCTAAGGAAATAATAAGAACATACAAAAATGTATCATGAAGAAGATTCTGGGGAGAAAAACTGCAAACAATGTTAAGTGCTCATGAATAGGGGATTCGGAGAATAAATCGTGATATATCCACATCTCTCACATGGCAGATTTCCATTCTGCCACACGTTTGTATGGCATTCCCTCCTCCTGCAAGAACTCAGCAGAGAAGCAGGTGAGCAGCACGCAGGTGGCCCCAGGCTGCTGGCTGCAGCGCTACCATCACCGCGCCAAAGCCTCGCCTAGCATCTCCGGCAACCGCCTTGAGAAGCCGGTAAAGGCTATGGACCTTCTCACCAAAATAAAGGTCAGCAACGGAGTTTAGTCTGAACCAGAAGACCCAGATATACATTCCCCCCAGGGTAATGAAACAAAACCACTTAAAGAGCTCTGGGGAGATGCATGGTACACAAGAACCTCACTTTGCAGGATAAATGCAATCCAGAAAGCTCGGCTCTTATTTTCTCCACTGGTTTCTGGATAAACTCAGCTATACTCCTAGAGAAGAAGATCTCCCTAAAGAGCATGGTGATGACCGCATCCTGGCCTCGGCAGCTGGGCGTGACGTGATCTCTGCCCCCTCGTGGCCACTCTGCCCTCTCCACTCAGCAGTCTGCCCGCTCAGCACCTTCGCGTATACTGCCCCTCGGCCCGGAATGTTCTTACTTCTCCAAAGCCTGCCCCTTGGTCCAGTCCCGGCTTAAATGTCTCCTCCTCTTGCCCTCCCCACCCCCCGACCCCATTACGTTAGGTTCGTTTCCCATTGGGCTGGCAGAGGAGGTAGTGGTGATGGTAATGACAACACACAATTGCAACTAAGATTTCTGGAGTGCTTACTAAGTACCAGGACTTTTCCTCATTCACTTTACAGGTATTTCTCATTGAATCCTCCTTGTAAACCAAGGATGTGGGTACCACTGTGATGGTCACCGTACAGCTGGTATAGCAGTCAGCCTCCAGAATGGTCCCCAGTGATTCCCATCGCACTTGTTTAGTCCTCTCTCTCACTGAATAGGGCTGACCTGTGTAACCAACAGGATACTGCAGAAATGACAGTGTGACTTCCGCCGCCAGGTCATAAAAGACAAGGTGGTTTCTGCCTTGTGGTCTCTTGGATTGCCTGCTCTGCAGCCACTCGAGCAGCCTGTGGAGAGGGCCATGTGGCCAGGAACTAAAGCCTCCTGCCGACACTCAGCACCGCCTAGCCAGCCCTGCAAGTGAGCCTCCTCGGAAGCGGACCCTCCGGCCCCAGTCAAGCTGTCAGATGACTGCAGCCCCAGCTGACATCCAGCCTGCAATCTCAGTGAAGCCCACAAGCCAGACCCAGCCAGCTAACCCACTTGTAAATTCCTGGCCCGCAGACACTGTGAGATAACACATATCTGCTGTTTTAAGCCACTACATTGTGAGGTGATTTCTTATGCAGAAATAGCTAACTAGTACTGATGGGAAAACTGAGACTCAGAGTGTAACTAGCTTACAGTTACACAACTTCTAAGTGGTGGGACCAGAAGTGTTGAATCCTGCTAGTCTGACTCCAGAGCCTGAGTTCTTAACCATTACACCAGGCAGCCTTCTCCACAGCAGGATTAATGCCCCAAAAGACCTCACAAGGCAAGAATCATGACTGTCTTTTTAATACTGTAACCCCACCAAACACTAGTACAATATACCTGGCATATAGCAGATATTTTGTCAAAAGAATGAATAAATGGAGTGAATGAAATGAAAAGAATCACAGAAATGTTAAGAGTCAATGGTGGGATTATGTTCTATTCTATACTTTGCTATATTTTAAAATTTTCTACAAAGTACATGTATTATGGGGTTCACCTCACTTGAATTCAATTTGAACTGGGATCTGAAAGAAAAGAAGGCCAATCAGCCAAATGCCCCAGGGCAGAAGAACTAGAAAGCAGTGCAAAGACTCTATGGTTGAAATAGATTTGTCATATTTAATGAATAGAAAGATGGGCCAACGTGGCTGTGAGGGGATGCTGGGGACATAGGCCAGATCTCAGCGAGGCGTTTGGCTTTTAGTTGAAGTGAAATGAGAAGCTACTGCAGGGTTTTTAGCAGAGGAGCAATATGATCTCATTTGCATTCCTGAAAGATTATTCAGGTTTCTGTATGAAAAATAAGTTGTAAAGCAGAAAGTCTGAAAGCAAGAGGAGGCCATTGCACAAGTCCAGATGAAGTGAGGATTTGATGAGATGATTCCTAAATAAGTGCTTAGCACAACGCCTGGCAGACTTTAGGCACCCAACTGTTAGTTTTTCTTTGCAAATGCTCAATTTGAAAATCACTATAAACGTATGCAATCACTATAAAGTACACATGGACACAACACAGAATAAAAACTTACCATATTCTACATTCAATGGCATGGAAAATGTTTACAATGTATTGTTAAAGGTCTTTTAAAAAGCAAATGAACAGTTTCTATGCATGAGGGGCATGGCTCTAAGCAGAGAAATAAATCTGAATGGTTTCCACAAAATAAACGGTGGTTATCTCTAAATAGGATTAGAGATCTCAGTGCAGTTGTGGGTGATTTTTTACTTTCTTCGTTATCCCTTTCTATACTTCTGAATTCTCTTTTTTAATAATGAACATTCATTTATTTAATAGAGATAAATATATAATTGTTTTCATTTGTAGGAAAACACTTAACTTTTCTGTATACTTAAAGAAAAAGAAAGAAATCTGAAGAAATGGCTGGATCGTCCACTAAATGAAGATTTATATCATTTCAAAGGAGAAGTAATATTAACTGGGAGAATCTTCTGATCACATTGCAACAGTGAAATGCAACGTTCATGATAGAGCAGGGAAGAAATGATGCTCTCAATGCTGGATAACAGTGAACGGCTTCTTGTCTGTTAACGTCTAATGATGACTTTTAAAAAATTAAAGGGAGAGTTGGTTAAAACAGGATATTTCAGCATTTCTTGATTTTTGTTCTCCTGGTCCTAAAAATGCTTCAGAACAAAGACCTTTCCTTCACAAAGAAAAGAAGGCTGTGAGAGGCTTCAGGGTGGGGAAGAACTGACAGGTTGGAGAGAAGATAGATGTCACTTTGCTAACCAGAAGTCAATTATCAGATTTTAGTAATATGCCAAAGACCGTGACTAGTCACAAAAGTAGGAAGAAATACATTTAGCCACCAAAAGAAATTTGTAAGAGAAATTTTCTTCCTTAAAACGTAGAGAAGCAGTATAATGATTTATTATCCTAACATTTAAGCAAAAAAGTCATCTCCTAATATTTTTGGGTCTTTTTACAAGGATCAGTTATGCAGCCCCTTGGAAAAGATCAGAATATTTCCTGCTTTCAAGAACCCCTGACATTTGTAAGACTGGGAAGGGTGTATGTTAAGTGAACAGAAAGAAATCCAGGAACAACAGGCCTCTTGTGACAGGATGGTAGTGTCTATTACAAACCCAAGAATACCAGGAATCCATTTGATAACAATGTTCCAGTCCTTAATAGTGCGAGTCCCCACACCAAAGGACTGCCTTTAAGGAGGGGGTAAGGGACCAAACACAGCAATTGCTTCTCCCTGGTACAGCAAAATGACATCCCAACGGCACCAGGAAATGCAAGCAAGGCAATGACAATTGGTTTGTGACCCAAGCATAAGGAGACCAATTTCAACCAGGTTCAATCATGAAAACTAAACAACTGCAACGTGGCCTGGGGTGAGCCTTCCAAGTCTGCAACAGGAGCCTGGGCTCCCGTCCTGGCCTCACCACTAAGTGAGAAGCGTGGCTAGTGAGTAATCCTGGCCCTGCAGTGCTATTGGGAGGATTAAGCAAGAGACTAGGAGAATCCCAGACACACAATATACTCAACAATTATTACGATAACGGCAGATATCCTGGGAAACGCTCACCCCTTGCTCCTGTGCCTGCAAGTTGTACAGGTGCCACAGCTCTGGAGAACGGCTGGAAGGCACCTTACCAGGCCTCCCTCTCCTCTGATGAATGAGAGAATGTCCTCTCTTAGTCAACCTCCCAAACCCAATGAAACAGGTATGATTTGGGCCGAAATAAGTAGTTAGTTCTGATGGCTAGTAAAGACAGAGTCAGAACTCCATCCCAGGTCTGACTGCCTCCTGCGCCCAAACTCTTAGCCACTCTGCAAATCAAAAGGGGGACAATATGTCAAGCACCCAGCACATCGCCCGCTCACAGTAAGCACTCAGTATAAGTCGGCGAATCACCTAAGTAGCATTAACAATTTCCCTTCAAGGAAGGTATTACTGGTCCCAGTTTCTAAAGGAACTGAGGTAAATCTCCTGGGGGAGAAAAGACAGTGCCTGGGGGATGCCCTCGAGGGACCATAGCTTCTTAGCTTTCTCAGAATCTTCCTCAAACTCCTCCAGTTTCTTGTATGAAAGTCAGATTCTCAACAGGGCCTGTATGCTTCCCACCATCTGGTGTTCTCCTCCAGGAGGCGAGCAGCCCTTCCCAAGGGGGCTGATCTCAGAGCCTGTCTTAGAGCAACTTGTTCTGAGCTCTGAGAATGTACGCTTGAGCCAACCTCAGTTTCTTTACTTATAAAGCAAGCTTCTAAAAGGGCCCCAAACTGCCTTCCCACAAGGTCAGAAGAGCATTCTGCAGAATAAAATCCAGTGTTCAGGATCCCCCCCTGCCCTGAGGTCGACTATGTAGAGAGGACAGCAGGCAGCAGCAAGAAGAGGCCAACTCCGCCCAGGCTGCGGCCTGGAGGAGTCCACATGCCCAAGCTCCAGAACCATGAGCGCAAGGCAAGAAGAGCTTCGTTTTCATTTCCTCTTAAAACGCCCCAGACACACACACCTCCAAACCTTACAGTCAAGTCGAAGTGCACACGGATCAGGTATCACATATCAGAATGCAGACAGCCAGCGTGGATGCTGCAGAGGCCAGCAGCCGGCCTGCACCACGGGTACGAAAGTTCCTTTAGACATCCAAAGATGATTCGGCAAGTAGCAGCAACAGAAACAACACCTTCCCTTCACTCCGGCAGCCCTAATAACTTCTCTTCTTTGCCCCAGACACTGTCAAGACAACTCCAAAGGTAAAGAGACAATGTTAGGGTAAAATGCATTTCAATGGCTCGGAAGAGAAAACCTTCCATTTATAGCAGTGCTGAAAAATAGCTGAAAAAGGCACCAACTGTAGTGTTCGAATTTGTAGAATGTTTTAAAAGTTACGAAGAACTACGTGACCCACTGAATTAGCTGACTGGAAATCTAAAGACTGCTGCAATTTCATGTGGAAAATCTGAGGTAAGTGTCTTTCATTTGACCAAATAATTAATTAAACTCCCTATCGAAATGCAGAAAGCCCAAGAAGCAGCTCTCTGCGGGAGAACTGGGGGAAGCCTCGGTGTAAACCTGGTGTGTCAAAAGTCAAGGAGAGGGGCTTCCCTGGTGGCGCAGTTGTTGAGAGTCCGCCTGCCGATGCAGGGGACACGGGTTCGTGCCCCGGTCCGGGAAGATCCCACATACCGCGGAGCGGCTGGGCCCGTGCGCCATGGCCGCTGAGCCTGTGCATCCCGAGCCTGTGCTCCGCAACAGGAGAGGCCACAGCGGTGAGAGGCCCGCGTACCGCAAAAAAAAAAAAAAAAGTCAAGGAGAAAGGAAAAAATACAAAGCCTCCCGAATTCAGCTGCTTTCCTAAAGGAGTATAAATTTGGAAGCAGGCTACTGCAGGGAACCAACTTTTATTTGTTGATCTTTGCATTTCTAAACCTATCCTTGGGACTTCCCTGGTGGCGCAGTGGGTAAGAATCTGCCTGCCAATGCAAGGGACACGGGTTTGAGCCCTGGTCCATGGAAGATCCCACATGCCGCGGAGCAACTAAGCCCGTGAGCCACAACTACTGAGCCCGTGCGCCTACAGCCCATGCTCTGCAACAAGAGAAGCCCCCGCGCCACAATGAAGAGTAGCATCCCGACTCTGCAACTAGAGAAAAGCCCATGCACAGCAACGAAGACCCAAACACAGCCCCGAAAAATTAAAAAATAATAAATAAACCCATTCTTCTTCATAAGAAAAGCAGTTGCCCCTTTTCTCACGGAGAAGTATTATACTAAATGGCTTACACAATGGGCCAACTACAATGTTTACAAATCACTTCTAATAAATAAGAAGTGTAATCGACACTTTTCTGTATTTTGACAAAAACTTATCCTGACACTAAAGAGTGCTCTTTCTGTACAATCAAAGTCCTGAAAGGCATAGGTCCTGGAGCGTGTCCTGGTCCTCCTCGGTCACCTGAAGCGGACATCTACAGATGGCAGGTCATAGACCCCATCTCTGGGGACCAGGCAGAGGCCCCTCGCGCTGGGTTTGCGCAGAGTGCCCTTATTCCACAACCCCACGTGCGCAGGGGAAGGACCTCCAGGGCTGGCGCCAATGACTCAGCAAAACAGAGCTTTGTTTGGCTTTTCCAAGATAGCAAAAAGGGGAGAATGGGTCAAAAGGGTCTCCGAACTTACCCACTACTACAGCTAGCACATCAAGTACACCTTATGAGTGAACAGGAAAACCACATGAAGGGGTGTGTCTTACTGAACCTACGGGAAATAAGTTCTACCAGGCGCTTACTCTCATCATTACATTTGATCCTCTCTAGAGACCCAGACTGCCAAGTCATGGTGAGAACCGTGAATAACATGGAAGTAAGTGAGGAGTGAGTGACACATGCGTACAAACCACAGTGGGAAGAGCGGATAGACATGGTCAACCCAACACCATTACTGAAGCATGTCCAGAACCAAAAGCCTTGCCTCCTGCTTACGTAAGAACTACAAGGAACCACCCTGTTTCTGTGAATGTCACTCCCATTTCTGGTCACCAGACTGAAGTTCAGAGAATCATTTTTACCACTTCCCCATCTCTGCCCACTTGACCAGTCCAGTCAATCCCATATCCAAGATGGCTCTTGGTGTCATCTTCCTTTCTTCAGGCTCTCCTTACTTCTACTTAAGTGTCCTCCCTTCCACTTGCAACCTAAACTTAGATTAATTTTGCTAAATCATGGCTCTGATCTTTTGACAAACTCCTTCAACAAATATTTATTGAACATGTACTATAACTGTTCTAAGTACTGGGGATATTTTCATGACGCTAACATCTATAACTTTCATTGGCCACCAGATACCTCTGGAATCTCTGGCTTGGCGCTCAAGGTCATCACTGAAGTAGACCGAACGTGCCTTTCCATTTTAACCCATGTACTACCCTGAATAACCCAGCCAAGCTATTCCTAACATACTTTGCCCTTTGCCACCTGAAGCTAGCGTCTCTCCCTTACTAGATAATAACCTCCCTGAGACTGTTCCCTAGTGTACTCAACAAAGATACTCAGAGAAGGAAGAGCCCTGAGAAGCCCCACTGTGTTCAAATCCCTCCTTATTGTCGTATCTTGCCTCCTCTTGAATATCCCCAGTGACAGAATAATCATGGTCTTCCAAGGCACCCATTCTATTGCTTGCCTGCTCTCCTCGTCTGAAAGCTCTTTCCACGCTAAGCTCAAACATGTCTTATTTTGTGACTGCCATCCACTTCTCCTAATTCTGCTTTCCAAAGCAGTGCAGGGTGAGACCAACTCCCTCTTATATGACCATCCTTTAAATATTTTCAGACAGCTAACACACCTTCCCTTAGTCTCCTCTTCTCCAAGCTCAAAACATCACCTAGGTTCTTTAACTATTCATTATGCATTCATTCATTTAATATTTACTGAACATCCTACGTGATAGGCACTACCACACAATCTCTGCTCTAAAGGCATTTAAGAGGAAGTGACAGGGAGGCAATTATAACACAGTTCGATAAATACCACAGTGATAAGCAAAGAATGCTGTGGGAGCAGAGGAAGTGATACCTCTTTGGAGGGGGCGGATTCTGGTAGGTAGCAAGGAAATGACAAGTAATACGATTTTCTGAGCCATGACCATTTTTAGGTTAAATAACGGGTTCTTCAATTTTCAGAGCCTGAAACTCGGTACTACTTATTTATATTAAACCCCAAATGTCATATTAAAAGGAGCACAATTAGAATAACTTAATAATATAAAGATATGTCATTTACTTTGCATCAGTTCATTTATCCTACTCTGCCATGCCTTTCTGAACCAAGGTTTTAAATTCTCAGATAATGGTTACCAGCGTTCATTTAATTGCCCGTCATAACTCAATAAGAACTCAAGCATCAGAAGCTACTGTGTTGGACTTAATCAAGGACCAAAGCACAACTTAGCACAATTTATTACTATAAACCACTGCTTCAAGAGAAGATAAATGGTCAGGACTTCAAATCTAGTCTAAGTGATGATTAAATGTCCCTAAAAGTGATCTACAGCAACATTAAACCAGCGTGAACTGCAGCCTGACAGCAGCAAAAAGATAAGCCCATATCATGCTTGGGATCATGGTGGTGGTGAGGCTTGGTAGAGATTTTTCATTTAAAAAGATAATGTGGTAGAGAATCAGCATGATTTAGATTTTTTATTATTCATTAGAAAGCTATATAACACTTGCCTCTTAAAATAGAACCAAGCATATCAACAACTCAGATAATACTTTATTTAAAAAATTTAAATTAAAGAAATTTAACAGAAGACAGATTAAATGGAATAAAAGAGACTTGGAACGTGTTATGGTACTGCGTACTGGTACACAATGCTGTTAGGCGAGATTCTGCTATAAGACTATAATGTTCTTCTTTCTTTAGCTATGATTCAGTTCACGCTTTTCTTCCTCATACTTATGAAGGCAACAAAAAGACAAAAATTAAAAGGCATGAATTTTTCTTTTCTTTCTTTTTTAAAAAATAAATGTATTTTATTTATTTATTTTTGGCTGCAGTGGGTGTTCGTTGCTGCGTGCGGGCTTTCTCTAGTTGCAGCGAGTGTGGGCTACTCTTCTCTGCAGTGTGCGGGCTTCTCATTGCAGTGGCTTCTCTTGTTGCGGAGCATGGGCTCTAGGCACACGGGCTTCAGTAGTTGTAGCACGTGGGCTCAGTAGTTGTGGCTTGCGGGCTCTAGAGTGCAGGCTCAGCAGTTGTGGCACACGGGCTGAGTTGCTCCGCGGCATGTGGGATCTTCCTGGACCAGGGCTCGAACCCGTGTCCCCTGCACTGGCAAGCAGATTCTTAACCACTGCACCACCAGGGAAGCCCCTTAAGTTTTCATATGGAAAGATGCTCACCATCATTAGCCAGCAGGGGAATGCAAATTAAAACCATAATGAGTACTCAACAAGAATAGCAAAAATAAATAATAATGATAATACCAAGTGCTGGCAAGGATGCCAGGAATTCTGGCATGGAAAAGTGCTGGTAGGGATGTAAAATGATAGCCACTCTGCAAAATAGTTTGGAAGTTTCCTATAAAACTAAATAAACTTATCACAAGAGCCAGTAATGTCTATGCCCAGAAATAAACCCATGCACTTATGGTTAATCTACAACAAAGGAGGCAAGTATATACAATGGAGAAAAGACAGTCTCTTCAATAACTGGTGCTCAGAAAACTAGACAGCTACATATAAAAGAATAAAATTAGAACATTTTCTCACACGATATACAAAAATAAACTCAAAATGGATTAAAGACCTAGATGTAAGACCAGAAACCATAAAACTCCTGGAAGAAAACATAGGCAGAACACTCTTTGACATAAATTGTAGCTATATTTTGGAGATCTGTTTCCTAAGGCAAAAGAAGCAAACACAAACAAATGGGACCTAATTAAACTTAAGATTTTTTGCATAGCAAAGGAAACCAGTGACAACATGAGAGGACAACCTACAGAATGGGAGAAAATATTTGCAAATGATATGACCAAGGGGTTAATATCCAAAATATATAAACAGCTAATAAAACTCATTATCAGAAAAACAACCCCATTAAAAAATGGAAAGAAAAACTGAATAGACATTTTTCCAAAGAAGATATACAGATGGCCAACAGACACATGAAAAGATGCTCCACATCACTAACCAGCAGGCAAATACAAATCAAAACCACAATGAGACACCACCTCACACCTGTCAGAATGGCTATCACCAAAAGGACCACAATCGACAAATACTGGCAAAGATGTAGAGAAAAGGGAGCTCTTGTACCTTGTTGGTGGGAATGTAAACTGGCCACTATGGAAAACAATATGAAAGTTCCTCAAAAAACTGAAACTAGAATTACCATATAATCTAACAATTCCACTCCTGGGTATATATCCAAAGAAAACAAAAACACTAATTCAAAAAGATACATGCACCACAATGTTCATAGCAGCATTATTTACAATAGCCAAGATATGGAAGCAACCTAAGTGTCTATCAACAGATGAATGGATAAAAAAGGTGTGGTATATATACATACAATGGAATACTACTCAGCCATAAAAAAGAATGAAATTTTGCCATTTACAAGGACATGGATGGACCTCGAGGGTATTTTCCTTAGTGAAATGTCAGAGAAAGATAAATACTGTATGTTATCACTTATACGTGGAATCTAAAAAATAAAACAAGCGAATGAATACAACAAAACAAAAAAAAAAACAAGAGGGAGGCTGGGGGAGATGTGACTACAAAACAGGAGTAGAAGATGTAACAACGGAAGTGAGAGGTTGGAGGGATTCAAGGAGGGGGTCACAAGTCAAGGAATGCTGGTGGCCTCTAGAAGCTGGAAGAGGAAAGGAAGAGGTTCTTCCCTAGAACCTCTGAAGGAGCAAGGCCCTGCTGACACCATGACTTTGGCCCAGCAATACTAATTTCAGACTTCTAGTTTCCAGAATAGTGGGAAAAGAAATTCCTCTTGTTTTAAGCTACCCAGTTTGTGGTAATTTGTTACAGCATCCATAGGAAACTAAGATGCTAAGTGAAATGAAAGTGTGTATTCCCATAAAAACTGTACACAAAGATTTATAACAACTCTATTCGTAAGCATCAGTAACTGGAAACAACCCAAATGTCCTTCAACAGGTGAATGGATAAACGAACCGTGGTACATCCATACCACAGAATACTACTCAGTAATGAGAAGGGACAAACTATTGTTATATGCGACACTCGGATGCATCTCAAAGGCCTTATGCTCAGTGAAAGAAGCCGGTCTTAAAAGGTTATACACTTCATGCTTCCATTTATATGACATTCTCAGAAAGACAAAATACAGCGACAAGAACAGATCAGTGGTTGCCAGGGGGCAGGGGTGAGGGGAGGGAATGACTGTAAAGGGATCACATGAGAAAGGTTATTGGGGTTATGGAAGTATTTTGCGTCCTGTTGTGACGGGTGGTAGTTACACAAATCTTTAAGTTTTATTTATAGTCTATTCTATATCTTCCCTGCTTAAATCAGCACTAGCACAGTAACAAAGGAGAATTAAGTAACTTCTGAGCCAGAAGAATTCTCCAAAGACGTTTGCGTCAGCCCACTTTCATCGCACAATTAAATATAAACTTAAGGACTATAAAGTCAAAAAATGCTCCTACAGGGGAAGAGCCTCAAAGAAATTCACCTGTTCCCTTCATCGTATGGGTAGTGAAGATGCTGGCAAAAAATAACATGGCTAAATGGCATAAGAAGGGAGGAGACTGAAAGCAAGGGCCTGGAAGACCAATCTCCAAATGACCGGCACAGAGCGTAAGGTTTACTTTAAATTCCTATAAATTTCTTTAAATTGACAGATTCCCAGAAAGTCACGAGGAGAATTAGCCGTCACAACAACATAAAGAAAAAACACAAATACTCTGGTAGACCAGTAAATTTCTTAGGCTATTCTCCACACAAGAAATCCTTCGGACCAAGGAAAATTAAAAGCTTGCCGGGTTGGTGACCACACACACTTGTAAACCTCAGAACTCACCTCTAGCCAACTAACCACAATATATTACACCAAACTGTGCTTCACGAATCTGTCGTCTACACAGGTTCATAAATAAAACCTATGCAGACTGTGAGAAAAGAGCTGAAAGAATGTGTGCTGAACAAGAAGCAGTAGATTTAAGGATCAGATAACTTTGTCCTGAAGAAACAATAAATTACACGAGGAAAAGAAAAGCAGCCATCTGGCGGGAGGATGCTGCCTCTCACAGCAAGAACTGCCTGAAGACCCAAACGACATGGAAATCCTCAGGGCAAGTCATGAGAAGCCCGGACTTCATGCAGCAGGGGTGGAAAGATCTCTACAGCTCACATCCTCCAGTCACCCTATAGGAAGTACTTTGAAAAAAAAAAAGTATTTACAGTTTAAGCAGGGGTTTTCTCTAGAATTTTCTTGAGGAGTTGCATTCCAGTGTCATCAATGTGTTCAGATATAACCCACGGGTTTTACAGATAATCCATAATTACCAACACTGTACAACCTTGTCTCAGGCAAACTGCTCATCACGTTATTACTACTAGAGTTTCTTTCTTTTTTTTTTTTTTTTTTTTTTTTTTTGCGGTACGCGGGCCTCTCACTGTTTTGGCCTCTCCCGTTGCGGAGCACAGGCTCCGGAAGCGCAGGCTCAGCGGCCAAGGCTCACGGGCCCAGCCGCTCCGCGGCACGTGGGATCTTCCCGGACCGGGGCACGAACCCGTGTCCCCTGCATCGGCAGGCGGACTCTCAACCACAGCGCCACCAGGGAAGCCCTAGAGTTTATTTCTCAGTCTTTCTCTGGTGTACTCTCTTTTGGCCTGCTCCTTATTACTGACAGGTATATTATTCTAGAATTATAAATAATAATAGCAGCAATAATTAATATTTGTTAGAGGCTAAGTGCCAGGCATTGTTAGATATTTTTTACTTATTATTTCATTTAATTCTCTCATCAACAGCACAATCAAGGTAAGTACTATATTCCCATTTTGCAAATCAGGAACCAGAGACTCCGAGAATTAAAACGACTTGCTGTACTGCCAGTTGCTAGCAACGTGCTCAACTAGTATCTACTACGTCAGTCCTGATGCCTGCGGTCACACTGCTGTTAAGTGGTAAACTGGGATTTGAATTCAGATAAAACCATGATTTCAATATCACCCCTGTCTCCGTTGGACTAGGAGATAAACACAGAAGCAGGAAATTGTCAGGGGACAAAATAACTATACATTCTACAGTCTGTACTTGCATTTCTGGGAAGGTTTGGTTTAACATACACTGTCACACTGTCAAGCCTTACTTTTCCAGGTCCAGTTTTATTTATTAATTTGATCTTCAATTTGCTGGGAGCACATTCTACTCTTTTAAAAACAGAATTTAGCCACAACCAAACAAGCAGGAATTTAATAATCAGCCAAACTGGGAGTTTTATGAAATCAAAAATGCTAAATTTCAACACCGATAAACATTTTTCCATATGCACTTCAAAGAACAGAGCTAAGGTCTGTTATCAAGAGTTCAGGCTGAAATCTGAGGGAAAGAACTTTAGAATGAGAAACCTAAATGTGAAAGTCATTTCCCGCTCACTCCGGGAGTTTCCATTTCCTATCATAAGCCAGAGTATGTAGGCAGAAGGAAGGGAGAAACGAGGAGGTTTGATTTTTTTTTTTTCCTTCTACCAAAAGCTGCAAATCAAAACAGCAGAGTGCTCTATTAGGTAGGCCAGCAAAAACCACCCACACACTAGACAATTAAAGGTCACAAGGAAGGGTAGTACCCTCTCACCTCCCTACCTTTACTCCTTGCCCACTTGGTCTCCATAAAAGCAAACAGGTGAGAAAATTCAACTCCAAAACTTTAAACACAACTTTGGCAAAAAAAAAAAAAAAAAAAAAAAAATATATATATATATATATATATATATATATATGGTTTGCTTGCTCAAAAAATTTTCAGATGAGTACATAATTTTGGGGACTTCCCTGGTGGTCCAATGGTTAAGACTCTGCACTTCTACTGCAAGGCGCGTGGGTTCAATCGCTGGTCGGGGAACTAAGATCTCACATGCCACATGGCAGAGCAAAAAAAAAAAAAAAAAGAGTACATAAATTTTTACAATAGAAACTGCTGCACTATATAATGGGAACCACCAGAAGTTTTTGAGCTACAAAATGCCAAACAGACTGCAAATTAGCATAAGGGCTCTGACGTTAATTGGTAACTATAATTTGCTTGCTCAAAAAATTTTTAGGGATAAAGGTACGTGATTTTTTACAAAAATAGAGACTGTTGCTCCACACAGTGGGAACCACGAGAGGGTTTTAAGCTACAAAACCCCAAACTTAGATTGTTCTTAGCATAAGGGCTCTGGCATTGTTTGGTAACTGTTAAAAATAATATGCCAAGGGCTCTGCACAGAGTCTAGCCCAGAGAAAGCACTCAAAGGGCAGCTACAACAGGTAAGGAATGTATGACAACACCTGGTGTCTAAGATGGGTTATTTAGATGCAACCCATTGTCTGTGAATCAGGGACAGCCTCCAGTTTTCCTAATGCACTTCAGAAGAGATGGAAGTGCTTTTGCTGAAATAGGGCTCAACCTCCGGCCAGCGGAGAAAAGCTTTTAAATGTAGTCACCAGTACTTCTCAGAAGTCTGTCAGGAGAGTGCACTGTATTGGGTTAATAACTGAAAAGCCATGTGTGCATCCCAGCTGACTCACTGCCAAGCGTACATCCTCAAAATGACATCCACTGCAGCTGGAGCACATAAGTGGTAAAATGTACCAATATTCCTCACAAATGGCCATCCTTTGAGTTCAGCCAAAACCAAAGACAATCAGAGAACACACATGACACTGCAACCTTGGTGGGCCTAGGAATGAGACTCACACCACAACAGAGGACTTAGACTATGGGGCAAATGGCCGAGTTCCTCCCTCTTGTCTGTAAAGCTTTTGATTTCTCCATCGAATCTGAATGAGATCCTTGCCAGTTAGAGTAATCTTGGTTGCAGGTTCTTCCCTTTCATCACTAAATACATCAAGCCACTCCCATCTGGCTTATAGAGTTTCTGCTGAGAAATCAGCTGTTAACCTTATGGGAGTTCCCTTGTATGTTGTTTGTCGTTTTTCCCTTGTTGCTTTTATTAAATTTTCTTTGTCTTTAATTCTTGTCAATTTGGTTACTATGTGTCTCAGCATGTTTCTCCTTGGGTTTATCCTGCCTGGGACTCTCTGCGCTTCCTGGACTTCGGTGGCTATTTCCTTTCCCATGTTAGGGAAGTTTTCGACTATAATCTCCTCAAATATTTTCTTGGGTCCTTTCTCTCTCTCTTCTCCTTCTGGGACCCCTATAATGCAAACGTTGGTGCGTTTAATGTTGTCCCAGAGGTCTCTTAGGCTGTCTTCATTTCTTTTCATTCTTTTTTCTTTATTCTGTTCCGCAGCAGTGAATTCCACCACTCTATCTTCCAGGTCACTTATCCGTTCTTCTGCCTCAGTTATTCTGCTATTGATTCCTTCTAGCGTATTTTTCATTCCAGTTATTGTGTTGTTCATCTCTGTTTGTTCTTTAATTCTTCTAAGTCTTTGTTAACATTTCTTACATCTTCTCGATCTTTGCCTCCATTCTTTTTCCAAGGTCCTGGATCATCTTTACTATCATTATTCTGAATTCTTTTTCTGGAAGGTTGCCTATCTCCACTTCATTTAATTGTTTTTCTGAGGTTTTATCTTGTTCCTTCATCTGGTACATAGTCCTTTGCCTTTTCATTTTGTCTATCTTTCTGTGAATGTGGTTTTCATTTCACAGGCTGCAGGATTGTAGTTCTTCTTGCTTCTGCTGTCTGCCCTCTGATCTGGGTTCCTCTCTCTTGACAACTGGTCTGAAAAGGGCACAGAGTCCCGTGCTCTTGAAGGTCTGGGTCAGATGTACTGCAGCCCCCAGAGCCCCGGTGCTATGCAGTGGCAAGTAGCTGGGCGTCACCAATCCTAACCAACCTACTTGACCCCTTTTCTTAGGCCCTCATCCAATTTCCTTTTTACTACATTTTTCTTACCTCTCTCTTGTTTTTCTCTGTACTGGATTGTAAATGCCTGAGGACAGGTGTGGTCTTGCCCTCTTCTGGGTAAGCCACACTTCTTGGCCAAAACATGCTCTCCAGTGGGTTAACTGGCATCCCTGCTCATGGGTCTGCAACGGCATCTGTGGGCACAGGCAGACCCATGACTAGCACTCACACAGAGCAGAGCAGCCGCCCACTTAGCCTTAGCTTAGGAACTTTGTACCTGAGCACAGAGAAGGAGGCAGTTTCCAGTTCTTTCCAGCCCTGCAATGAAAGGACATCCCAAAGAGCAAGGACATGGCTCTTTGGACTGTGTATTTGTGACCATTCATTACGGGATTCATTATGAATTTACTGATAAGTTCTCCAACAAGCCAATTTAAACAAACACTTCATTTCTATTAAAGAATCGTAAGTTACTGGCCCTTCTGACTCACTATCAACATCATGATTACACATTCTTACAAAGCAATGATGTGAACTTACACAGAAAGTCATACCAGGATTTGATCAACTTATAAAAATCCATCCAATAACTATGACTTCATAAGCTGGAAACACTGTAACCCAAATGCACCCTGAAAACTGCTCTTAGGACACCTACATTTTTCTTACTTTGATCATGTATTACTTTTACTAAGAAATGATTACTTTTCATTTGAATAGGAATTAAAGTAACACTGATCATGCTGACTGAACTTCGAATTACTTTCTGAATCAAATCTTTGAATAATTTACAGAAATGCATGTTTTTTAATAAAAAACAATGTATCTATTTTAAAAATAATACATCTTTCTTATATTTCCTGAAGGCTTTTCTCTATTATGCCCATATCTTAATTAAACTTAAAAAAAAAGCCGTCAAAAAATTTTTTTTCAGGAAACACTACGCATTTAATTTAACTGACAATGACATGGTGGCATGTTCGTGAATTAAACAACACCAAGGAGGGCGCTACTAATTAAACGTCACATGTCATGGCTCAGCCGAAGTAACACAGGGCTATGCAGGCAGCTTACTGTGAACACATAACAGAGGCAACGCACTTTTCTGTATTTCAAGAGCTCTGTTGTCCCTGCTAGACTGAAAAGGCTCACATATCACCCCCCCCACCCAAAAAAAACCCAACACATTTCTCTGAGGGTAAAAATTTTTCCTTACCTTGTAGCCACTGAACAATATATTTTGTTTTGAATAGTGGGGGTGGAGAGTAATAACTGTTACTATTACTCATAATAGCATGTTTTAACATTTTTATGTTATCGTTCATTCACACAAACCACCAGATCCCAGCAACTACCTCCAATGCGATTCTCAAACAGAAACAAACCTTCCAGACTTGCTAGTAATGATCACTTCTTAATTTCCATTTTTTCGTTGCTGTTAAAAATATCTGAGGGCTTCCCTGGTGGCGCAGTGGTTGAGAGTCCGCCCGCCGATGCAGGGGACGCAGGTTCGTGTCCCGGTCCGGGAGGATCCCACGTGCTGCGGAGCGGCTGGGCCCGTGAGCCATGGCCGCTGAGCCTGCGCGTCCGGAGCCTGTGCTCCGCAACGGGAGGGGCCACAGCAGGGAGAGGCCCGCGTAGGGCAAAAAAAAAAAAAATATATATATATATATATATATATATATATATATATATGAAATTGTTGTTGTATTAAATAACTTAATATATTACAAGTAATTGGACTAGTGCCTGAATATAGTACGCACTCATCAAATGTCACCTGTTAGTATTGTTAGCCTCCGGAAGGAAGGGCAATTGAAAGACAAACATTATCATGACATTTCTTTCCCCTCAGGCAATGTTCTGACTATATCTTAGGCTATGAGGTTCTTAGCATTGGGATTTTTTGTTTGTTTGGTTTTCCTCCTAATTGACCGCCATTCCTCAAGAACAGACACTGTTGTGAGGTAGAAGCTGTTTTAACATTTAGGCAAACAGGAGCCAGAAGCATTCTTCAAGGGAGATACCGCAACTGAGCTGAGTCCTTGACCAGTCTTTCCCCCGGGGCACTCAGCACTTACCACTCTCCCCGTGGCTTCCTCGCAGCACAATCTGGAACAAACATAAAAGGTCCTTAAGCCAGAAGTCCTGCGTTCTTCAAAGCGGCCTGGAGTTCAGCACGTTAGCTGGAGATGCCAACTGCAGGACAAGCCAAGCTGTAGGGGCACAGGAGGGCTGGCAGTGGCTGATGCAGTCAGTCCCCGAGAAGTGGCGGCAGCCAGGCCGCACTACCAACCCAGGACTGGGTTTTAAGACAATATAAATAACGCGTTATCTTTAACAAAGTGGTGCTATAACATGGCAGTCCAGCAATACACCTCAGGGATATAATTAGTACACCGTGGTAGGGAGAAGTAAGAATATCCTTATAACACAGGATTTTGCCAATTTTACAAAACATAAAAACAAGTGTGAAAGTAGTATGTAAGTTAAGAGCCTAACACATGTAAAGAATTATAACATCATTTGTCAATGGAATCTGTCATTTTTCTCTCAAAAGACGGAAAGGTGAAATAATTGATCGAGTTAAAATGTATTGCTTTGTCAGCGAGAACACCAGTGGTGCAAGTAATAGTAAGCCCAACACAAAATGACTTAAACTATAAGGAAACATACGACGTCACATAATTCAAAGTCCAGAGGCAAGCTGGCATAGCAGCCCCACATTGTGCCCACTCCCTCCCCCCACTCCACCCCCAACACCAACCCCGCCCCAAGGCTTTCAGGCTCCAGCCTGAGGCTGGCTGCCCTCTAGGTTTACATTGATGACCAGAAGCAAAGATGGTCCACCCCCAGCTCCAGGGAAGAAAAGGCCTTGCTTTCCATCAGACTGGGTCAACTCAGAATGCTATGATTGTCTTAGACCAGGGGTGCTCAATCCTGACTGCCTGTAAGAATCACCTGGAGAGTTAAAAACAAAAACAATGGGACACTTTGCAGCCCTTACGATCAGAGCGTTCTCTCTATTTCAATAGTCTCTTACCCTCCCTCGCAATAATCTTTTTGAATAAAATCTCTCGTTAATAGAAAAACAGGCAAAAAACTGATGCTCGGGCACCTCCCCGGGCCAATTAAATCCTCCCCAGGGGTGGAACCTGGACAGAAGTCTTTTTAAAGCTCCTGAGGAGATTTTAATGTACCGCTAGGGCTGAAAACCACCTAATCAGGCCCCCTCCCAGAGGCTGGGATGGGGCTGTTTCTTGTGAGACACACGGGCAGTGACAGATCAGAGGACAGTGGATGCTGTGCAGGCAACCAACCTGGCCCTGCACAGTTCCCTACTTCAGCATTTGCCACATAATGGACCTGGTGAGATGGTTCACAGCAAGATAAATATGTCTGTCCATTAAGCATCTTCAAAATGCTCAAGGTTGCTCATAGGAGAGCTACTAATTAAATCCATAGGAAATCCAAAATACTATCACTTACTTAAAAGTCCCAAAACTTGGTAACACTCTCTCAGCTAGGCTCTGGGGATATAATCACTCTTGTGCATTACTAGTGAAGGGAATGTAGCCATCAACACAGTATCCATATTAATATCTATCTATCTGCTACTACTATCTACTAAGTAATATCTAGCTATTAATAAAAATTACAAATGCATTTACCCTTTAGCCCAGTACTCCCATTTTTAGGAATCTCTCCCACAGCTATACCTGCACAAGGATAAAATGACAGGTATAAGGTTATTCTTGCAGCTTTGTCCGTAATAGCTAAAGACAGGAAACAACGCAAATATCCAGAAACAGAGGACTAGTTGAAAAACCAATGGTACTTCCAAGACAGTGGGATACAACAGAAGCCAACGGAAAGGATGAAGATATCTATATTCCAATATGGAGAGATCCTAAGGATACATTAAGTGAAAAAGTTTAAAGTGCAGAACAGTACATACTGCATGCTACCGTCTGTTTAATAAATATATATTTGCTCACATTTGCGAAAGAAACACTGGAAGGCTAAGAGAAACTAATACAACTGGCTTCCCAAAGGGAGTAGCGGAATAAAGAGGATAGAGGACTGGGATAGAAGCAAGCTTCTCAGAACAGACGTTTGTAATATAGTTTTATAGTTTAAATATATGTAATGTAGTTTTGTAGTTAAATCAGAAATTGTATTGTCTATTTGAAATTATTAAAAATTTTAAAATAAAATTTAAAACTGTCACAAAGCACGGAAAATTTACAGGTTTCTAAAATTATGAATAAAATTTAATTTATTAAAGCATAAATTGTAAGTTATAAATGCCTAAATAAGGTATTTTGTTATGTACTACCATCCCCAAACACCCAACTACCAAAAGGTAAGAATATTCAATATAGTGTCAAAAACATATTCCACAAAACAGTAAAAAAATAAACTTCTTGATTAGATGCATTCGAAATCTGAACACCCCCCGCCCCATTTCAACATCGTGAAGATTTTCAAAAGGCATTAGTCCATCTTCAAAAAAGTAACGTTTTTGACAGAAAAAATACTCAAGCTATCAAAAAACACTTGATTTCAACCCCAGCTCTATAATGAATCAGCAATAGAATCCTAAAAACACTACTTCACCACCCTGAACCTCAGTTTTCTCTACTGAAAAAGAGGAATAACATCTATCCTATCCACATTATAGATTTCCCCCCAAAAAGTATATGAAAGTGCTTTTAAAATATTTAGATCTTTACACATCCATAAGAAACACCCTCTGTAATTCAGGATTCTACAGAATCACCAATAAAACCATGAATTACTTAATGATACTACAGAAGCAGAAAGTACATAAGTTAACGTTGAATCTACACAATACCAGGGCAAATTCAGGAGTTGTTTGTTTTGACCAAATTCTTAATACTGGAATGGCTGCCTTTCTTTCTTTCTCATAAAAGTGAAAATGCCAAAAAAAAAAATCTATTTAAGTGAAGGTTCCAATTAAGTTTAGGTATTACTATAAATTCAGCCCAATACTCCTGTACTATACTGTATTTCCAGATTCAGTTAGTGGCCACAAGCAGTCCTTGGCATAAAAAGATAAGAACCTAGGTGAAAGGTACTGTTGGCTCCAGCAGGGTCTCCCCACCACTTAACCACCAAGATCAAATTGAACAAGTACCCCCTTACTTCAGCCTGTTTATTGGACCTATCCCACACTGTTGATTCAAAGGCAATAACCACTTTCCCAAGCAGATGGCCAATGGTGGTCCTCAGGATTGTAAACTAGACAGTCTTTTGTTGGCTAGCTACCTTGTCCCCTTGTTCTGGGGTAGTCTGCTGTCCTACCCCAGACTGACACAGTTCATGATACAGAGGGGGCATTGAGAAAATCACTTAACTAGATTCAATTCCATATTTACTGAGCATCTAGCCTGTAAAAAATATAGTGCTTGACCCATGAAGATGTATGAACTTGGTCTCTACCATCAAGGAACCAAGTACGAAGTATCAAAGAAAATCTGAAAGAAAATTTTTAATTTAAAAGAATTTTAGGACTTCCCTGGTGGGGCAGTGGTTAAGAATCTGCCTGCCACTGCAGGGGACATGGGTTCGATCCCTGGTCCAGGAAGATCCCACATGCCACAGAGCAACTAAGCCCGTGCGCCACAACTACTGAGCCTGCGCTCTAGAGCCCGTGAGCCACAACTACTGAAGCCCATGCACCACAACGAAGAGTGGCCCCCGCTCGCCACAACTAGAGGAAGCCTGCGCACAGCAATGAACACCCAATGCAGACCAAAAAAAAAAAAAAAGAATGCCCCCTAGAGTAAGGGCCATGCTTCTGGACTAAGGATAAGTCCAAAATAGACTCAATCTAACAAAACACAAACCAAACTTCAGGGTCAAAAGAGTATGTCAGTAACTTAACTTCCTGTCAGAACAAAACGAAAACCTCTCTAACGTAAGACAAGATCCAAAAATCCCTACAATGTAACATCCACATGTCTGACATATAATAAAAAATGATTAAACATGCAAAGAAGCAGGGAAATGTGATTCATAATGTAAGGAAAAAGCAATCAATAAAAATAGACCCCAAGATGACCCAGATATTTAAATTAACAGACAGAGCTTTATCATAAATACCTTCAAGATTTGGAGGAAAAGATGGACCTAATGAGTGAAAACGTGGTGAATCTCAATAGAAAAATACAAACTATAAAAAAGAACTAAATGAAAATTTCACAATTTAAAATGACAATATCTAAAATGAAAATTTTAAAGAAACTTAAGACTGGAAACTGCAGTAGAGTTAGTGAACTTGAACACAGATCAATAGAAAGTATCCCAACTGAAAAGCAGAGAAAGAAAACTAAGTTTTGGTTACGTAACAGAGCTTCAAAATACATGAAACAAAAACTAACAGAATACTTATAGTTATATTTTCATTCTCAATATTGCTCGTGTATGCCTTTTCTTTTTCTTCATCAATCTTGCTAGACGTTCGCCTAATTTACAAATTTCTTTCAAAGTCAGCTTTTGGTATTTTTATCATTTCCATTTCTTAATTTCTGGGTTTTTT
Organism: Tursiops truncatus; assembly: GCF_011762595.2. NCBI lineage: Eukaryota > Metazoa > Chordata > Mammalia > Artiodactyla > Delphinidae > Tursiops > Tursiops truncatus. The sequence continues at coordinate 110,011,479 of NC_047039.1, read as the reverse complement.
GGGCTGTGTCAGGTCTTCATTACTGCACACGTGCTTTCTCTAGTTGTGGCGAGTGGGGGCTACTCTTCATTGTGGTGCGGGGGCTTCTCATTGTGGTGGCCTCTCTTGTTGCGGAGCACGGGCTCTAGGTGCGCGGGCTTCAGTAGCTGTGGCATGTGGGCTCAGTAGTTGTGGCGCACGGGCTTAGTTGCTCCATGGCATGTGGGATCTTCCCAGACCAGGGCTTGAACCTGTGTCCCCTGCGTTGACGGGCAGATTCTTAACCACTGTACCACCAGGGAAGTCCCTTAATTTCTGTTTTTATTTTTACCATTCTCTTCCTTCTGTGTACTGTGGGATTACTTTGTTTTTCTAGCTTCTTTAGTTAATTGCTTAGTCCCCCTCCTTCCCCCACCCCTGCCATCTTTGTTTTCTAACAAACACTTTAAAAGCTAAAAAAATTTTAAGATAGAATTAAAAGCAAAGAAAACCCAAAATCTATCATCACAGCTGTGATTTTTAACACCCCTGCTCAGTAACAAAAGAGACCAAAAAGAAACTTAGCAAAAGTACAGATAAAAAAGTATACAAAAAATAACTAAGGCTGTAGAAGATTTTAAACAGCACTGTCAACCAACTTGATCTAATTCACATTTATAGAAAATTACAACCAACAACTGCAGAACACATATTTGTTTCAAGTACAAATGGAACATTCAGTAAGACAGGTCATAGGCTGGGCCATAAAATTAATCTCAGTAAATGTCAAAAAACTGAAATTTTACAGAGGATGTTCTCTGACCACATGGAATTAAGTTAGAAATCAGTAAGATATCTAGACTCTCCCAAATATCTGGGAAATAAACACTCCAAAAACAACACATCAAAATTTGTGTTCAAGAAGGAGGTGGGACCCAAGCAGAGTTTTGAAAGGTAGGTGGGTTTTGAACCCACAGAAGAGTGATGTCAGGGGCGCAACCACCAAAAAGGCAAGGAGTCAGGGAACTGCAGAATACGCACACAGAAGACCTTAAGGGAGTGCTTCTTTTTACTGATACTCATCATCTAAGTAGCAATTTTAATCTTTTTACCCCGTAGACCCAGATAATATGCCTGACATACTCCTATGGGTATAATTCCTAACTCAATCATGTTAACTCATCCTTTTCCTCCCACTCATAAAGTGTATCTCTTTGCAACACACTTCACAACACACCAGTGGTTATCACATGGAGATCTGAAGCACAGATCTTAACCAATACAAAATGATTTCTTGTTTTCTCCAATTTCTATTATTTTCTTTAACAGGATGTTTCATTTAAATAAGGTAAAAACTCTTTTCGTTAAACCATCTTTGATCATGCTCTGTTACTTATCCCATGACTGAAATTTCTGTATTCTTCTATATTATAAGCATATTTCTTAAAGTGGCAATAAGATTTCATGAAAAACAAGAAAGCCATACAAAATGTATTAGACTATGGAAAATAACAGGATGCCTTAAAAAAAAATGTACAAACATAAAATTTTGCATTTTCTTAGTTCATGTACCACAACCCAATACCTAATAAATACAGGGATATAATCTTTCCAAACAACCTCTTTTTAAGGATCTGACTGAACTTTAATACCTATAAGACTCAATAGTTGTATGTTCTCCCACCTCCTGATGTGTTTGAATGCTTAGTATAATTTAACAGTGATGAGAATTACAGTGTTGATCTATCAAGTTCCTATTCGATTACCTTGAATAAACTTTTATTTGAAAAGAGTAGTTTTAAATCGAGAGTAAACAATTTCTTAAAATCATTTTTCAGTTAAGGTCATAGCAAAACATCTGATATAAACAAATTAAATAAGTAATACCTTGAAGGACATAGATGTACTAAGTTAAAATTAGAAAATCCAGAAATAATTTATAGAGGAAAAAAAAGCTTCAATTTTTTAAAGCATTAACTAGAAAAGAATTACAAAACTTTAAAAATTGAAATGGTTTTATATTAAAAATATTCACTACCAAGAAAAATAGGAAAAATTGTGTGCAATTTTTTTTAACTCTGAAACTTTCTGATTTAGGGGGAAAAAAATCCACAGAGATATAGGATTTAAAAATCATTCCCACGCAAAATTTGAATGTCGTCCCCCCCCCGCAAAAAAAAAAAGATTCAAACTAATCCTATATAAAAATGTAAAGTCTTAATATCATAAACTACTGAATAGCACCTTACTTATATGAAAGACACATACATGGAGATTTCCCTTGGGGATGTCATCCATTCTCTTAGCTTTAAATACCATCTAGAACCTGGTGACTCCCAGGTTCTCTCACCAACCTGGATTGCTTCCCTGAATTCAGACTTGTAGACTCAACTGTGTATCTGTCACATCCACCTGGATGCGTAACAGGCACTTCAGCTCCAGATCTTCATCCCCCAACCCATTTCCCCAAACCCCGCTCCTCTAGTTTACATTTCAGTAAAAGGCAACGCCATTTTTCCAGTTATTCAGTCCAAAAACCCTCGACTTCCCTCACACCCCACGTCTCATATCAAACATAAGAGAAAACCTAGTCTGCCGTGCCTTCAGATATTCCCAGAATCTGACCCCTCCACCACCGCCACACCCTGCGCCAAGCCTTCACCATTGTCCTCTAGGGTAGTGCCATCAACAGCCAAGTGGAATCCCTCCTTCCTCCTTTGCTTTCCTTCAGAACGCAGCAGCCAGAGATTTTATTAAAGCGTAAATCAGGCCCTGTTACTCCTCCCTCAAAATTCTCCCAACACCACGAGTAAAAGTCAAAATTCTTGAGATGGACAACAAGGCCACATTCTTCTGCAGCCGCCTGCCCCCACCGCCCATCTCATCCCCTCCAACTCTCCTGCCCTCTCTGCTCCAGCTACTCTAGGCTTCTCCGTGAGCCTGCTATGCAAGCTCTGCCTAGGGCCCTGTGCGCCCTGACTCCCCTCTGCCTGAAAGCCATTAATTCCATGGCTTGCTCCCTCACCTCCCTCCTCAGGTCTTTATTCAAACGCCACCTTCTCAGTGGGGCCTCTCTAGCCACCCTAATGAAAATCACCCCCCTCCAATAGTCCCTGCTCCCTTTCCTATGTTACTCTTCTCCTCAGCACCTACCACCACCTAATATACTCTATATTTTACTTATTTAGCTTATTTATGGTCTGTCTCCACCCACTAGGATGTAAGTTTAAGGAAGGCAGGGAAGTGTTTTTATTCACCAATGTATCACCAATGACTAAAACACTACCTGGAACATAATGTGAGCTCAATAAATGTTTGCTGAAGAAAGAAGGACACACTAAGGTGAACAGATTTACTAGTGAATGCTTTCAGTCCTGCTTTACCAGCTTTCATAAAAGTGAATTTTCTTAGTCAAGACACCGGAATTTGGAAGGAACATATGGTCCCTGAAATAATATCATGGTTTCCTTTTTTTTCCCCTGTACATATGACCAGCCCTTTGACCCTGAAAGATCCCAGCAAAAAGCTGCCATCTGCCCACTCCTTTCAGATTCATCACCACCACGCAACATTATTCTTGGCTTCCAGATTCATGTCTGGTTCAACGTTGCATGTTATGGCTGCAAGTTTTTTAATCCAATCTATATGGATGTTAACCAACTCTAGAAAGATCAGCCTGTGAGAGATCAAGAACCATTTGTTCCCCTAGAAAAAGTATACCCGAAGTCCAAAGAAATTGATTTGTCTTCAGTAAAACATGATCTAGGCAACTTCTTTCATTAAAAGGTGCTACAAAGAAGTGATTATTTGGTTGGGCTCCCATCGATTTGGTTTTTAAACCCTCATAATTTGGGTATTACAAAATAAAACAAATTTGCTGTAAAAGGTCTGGAATATCACAAACGCAAAGTAAAAAGTGAAAGTTTTCTGCTGTTCCGCCTAAATCCCAATTCCCTAGAGATTAACAACTATGTCAGTCTAAATCCTTCCACACTTTCTTCTGTGCATGTACAAATAAATAGTTAATTTTTGTTTTACAAAACTGGGCCATACCATGCAGACTGATCCCCAAATCGCTTTTTTCCACTTACCATTATGTGGACATCTTTCAGTGGTGGCACTTTACAGTATGCTGGCAATAAATATCCTTAGATGACTTTCCGGGCTTTTTTGTTCTTTTTTTGCGCACACCCTTATATGACTTCTTGATAGACTTTCTGTAGCAGCAGTTCTAAAACTTTTTTTATCTCGTGACCACTTTACTCTCTTGAAAATTATATAGGACCCCAAAGTGCTTTTGTTTATATAGGTTATCTCATCAATATCTACCACAGTATAAATTTAAACTGAACAAGTTAAATCATTTATTCATTTGTTCACCTAAAAATAAACAGTTTATTATCACTGGAAAATAACTTGTTTTCCCCTGTTTATAAATAATTGTAGGTATTGTTCTTTGAAGCTACACCAAACTCGCTAAGTGGTAGTTTCTTAAAGATTAGTTTTGAGTAGAATCTAAAACTCTATCAATTAATTTTTGTATTCTGTTACATTAAAATCCAATGGTCCATCTTGCACCTTGAATGAATCTTTTGTACCTGTGCCTGATTTTATAACATCATGTGTTGATCATTTAGAAAATATCAGTTGACTGAATTATGCAGATTTTCCAAATAATACATTCCATTATAAGATATCAAAATAGCACATTTGTAAATATTACCACCAATCTCTACATCACAGTAGCAGATACAAGTTTTCCAAAATCCTAATTTTCGCTGGAAAGCAAGCAAAAATTTTATCATTGACAAGAGACACTACCAGTTGTCTTCCCTGAAAGACTCTGTTATACATTTTTTAATCTGAATAACCATAGTTTGTTGGTAAAAATGGTAGTCCATGAAAAAAGCGGCAAGTTCAGCTCGCAACTAGCCACTGCCCAAGCACTCTTCCTAGAGACAACCGGCACACAAAATTACTTCCCCGTTCATCCACAGAAGATTAACAAGATATAAACACAAGAGTCAAGAGTTAGTAAAATTAATCATTTTTGCTGCTTCACCAGGAACATTCTTAAGTGAAAACCAAAAAAATTTTTTTTTTTTTTTTACTATGCGTGCACGGCATGAAGAATACAACGCCTACTACAGTTAGTCGCCACAGCCTCGATTCATGCTTAGGAGCCTGCATTACTTTTGCACCAATAGAGCAAAGAGTGCAAATAACGTCTTGTCTTAGTATTGTGTTAATACGAAAAGTTTTAACCTCTGGACCCCCCGGAGGGGTTTAAGGCACATGTAAGGCACTACAGTGTTCTATACCAGGATAGTTTCCTAGAAGTGAGATTACTGGGTCACTGGTATGTACATTTTAAATTCTGATAAGTTTGGCCAAAGCTCTCCAAAAACCCTGTACCAATTTTCACTAAGGCTGCATGATCATCACTACTTAAAAATGTAAACAATTCACTTTATAAATCCTGAATTTGGGAAGCGCCGTAACACATTACTATATTTGCCTGTCTAAAACCAAGGCTAAAATATAACTAATGTTTCAAGGCAAAGTAAAATCCAAGTACTCAGGTTATTCAGATGACGATTTCCGTTAAGAAAATCAACCTCAACTGTCAAATGCAAGTTCACTGAACAGAGAACTTCGTTCGTTGTAGTCACCCACTGTTAAGGGTATTTGTGATTGAATTTCAAAGTATATGCTACTTGCACACGTCCTACGTTTGCTTATAGGGTGGGTGGGCTCAGTTGATATTTTAATATAAAGTACACAGTCTGAAAAACATCAGGCTGTGACAGTACAAACAGGACCCTAATTAATTGGTGCATGGCTGTCCCCTGTCCCAGACATCAGTCTAAGCTGACCCTTAGCTTTAAAACTTCACGCAAAATTACTGGACGTGACCAGTATAATATGTACTGTCAGCACTCAAATGCCAGTGACGTTCATAAAAATGTCAAAGACAACCTTTCTTGTCCCAAATGTCATATGAAACAGGGAGAGAGGAGGAAAAAGCCCCATCCGTGGCAAAGGAATACTCCTGGTGTGAGGTGAAACAACTAGAAGCTGGGGATCCTCAACTCACAAGGAATGCTGCCTCCGCCGCCTCGACTGTTCCCACATAGCTCCAAAGTGAGTATTTTCAAGTTCTACTTATAATTGAAAAGGTCAAGAATATTCGTGTCAACTAAGACCTGTGGTTTTTAACTTTGAGGGGAGCACAACCCCCTTCGAGGATATGGGAAAAGCTCCCTGTAGATAAAGTAGTAAAATCCACGCACCGCAGGGGAAGGAAGACCCCATGCGTTAGATCAGAGCAGAATCGTGGACTATGGGTCCTGAGAAACCACTTAAACCCAACCTCCTCAGGAAGGTGGAATAGTAAAATGGCTTGTCCAAGGTCAACAGTGAGTTAGAAGGGGAATCAGGCAAGAAATAAGCAACTCAGAGATTTTGAATAAAGCCATCCAGTGTCACCAAGTAACTTTTTCTTATACAAAGAAAGTTCCACCAGAAACTAAGAGATAACTACAGAAACAGAAGTTTTAAGTAAAACTGGAGAGAACTGACACAAGTGCTGTGGTTCAAAAGTTCCTTAGGCATTCCCGAAGCTGAAAACAGGACCAGAAGCTTGAAAAGCACTCACCATGTTCCACAAAAACATTGCAGTGTGGACCCCCATGCCTCGATGATTCTTTCTTGCCTGCTCCTTTGATAAAGTGCAGGGCAGGCAAACTTGGCCTTCTCTGGTCCCCAAGAACTTTTCCAGGCTGCTGCCCCATAAAGTAACGATAGGCACCCCTTTCCAGAAGAGGGTTCAAGATCTTTCAGAATGATCAGGGAGCTTAGAAGGAAAACGATCTATATGTGGGATTTCACATTCACCGTATCTCCACAAGTCAGTAATTGAGGTCAATCACAAGACATCTTCCATTGTGAAAGGAAGCGAAGATTTTAGGTTGACATGTGTAAACAGAGGAGTTCAGATTATATTCGCAGTTTATCAATTCGAAGTAATGTAATTGCGATGTGATCCCAAAGTTTCTTGATTTTAAGTGTCTTTTACTGGCTGAGTTAAGTTTCTTCCCTTTCAAGCAGAAAAACCTAAACAGAAATATTCACAGGGTATGCTGTACAAGGGTCAGTAAGGCTAAAGTCATGTCGATTTCCACACATCAGGGAAACGTGGATCGTGTTTGGAGGCTCCTCCAGAACTTTTCCTGGGGAAGTCACCCAACCCCTATCTTGGTGTCTTCATCTTCCGACAAACTTCCTGCTGCCCTAGCTGCCGCTCCTGCTTCTCTACCCTGCTCTCCGGAAAAGGACACGGGTCACCCCGACTTCAGCGAGAGCTGGCCCTCCACTCAGACGAGAAGGAATGCATTGCCAGCAACTTTTAAGTCCGCTTTTTAAAAGGCCTGTGAAACCAGTCCAAGCTTTTCCTTTGCATTAAAGTTTTTGGCTGGGCTGAGACTAAGGGGGCCGTAGGTGACATTGGAAGAAGTCAGGGCATTAGAGGCTCACGGGAGCAACCTGGGGGGAAGGGGAGGCCCCTTGACAGCAGGGATAGGATTTGAATGGGGGGCTCCGAGGCCAAACCTGGGGCCGGGAGTCGGAGCAAGGAGCGGCTCGGGGGCAAGAGAGAGGCTGCCGGGGCGAGGCACGGGTGGCTTACTCCGGGGGCGACGCTCCTCCACGCCTCAGGAAACGGGGTGTCCCAGGTCTGGGGAAAGACACCACCCCGAGGGTCCCAGAGCCCGGGCGGGGCTGTAAGGGACGAAGGACTCTCGCGGCCCCGAAGGCGGGTCGCGGGCAGAGGGGGAGAGGAGGCCCGGCCGCCTCAGCTGCTCCGAGCCTGGGGGTCTCTGCCCGAAACACCCCCTCCCCCGGCCCCGGACGTTGCTTCGGCCACCGCCGCCAGGCAGTCACATCCCCCGGGCTCCGTCGCAGGACCCGACCTCCCCCCGCAGGTAGGGGCCGTGGACAACGGAAGGGCTCCTCAGCCGCAGGACCCGGGAACCGGCTCCGGCTCCAGCGCTGTTCAGGGACGGTCACCGACCCCCGCGGCCGCCATGATGGATTACGAGCCGCTCACAACGAGGCCAGGCCCCGCCTCTGGCCCCGCCCCCGGTGACGTCCGGTGCGCGCCGCGAGGTGACCGGGACCCTCCCGGCGCCGCTTACTGGGACGCCGCCGCACCTTTTGGCTCTAGTCTCCCTGCCCGCCGGAGCCCAGCCCCGCACGACCTGTTAAATGTGGTTTTTCCAAGCGCAAGGTGAGTGGTAAGGAAGCTCCCGCCTCCCCTGTACTGCCATTGGTCTCCGAAAATCCGGGTCAGATCACTCTCCTGCATCCCATTGGCCGGTAGGGACAGTACGGCTAGAGCCCCCAGCCAACCACTTTTGGCGTAGCCCGCAGGGCGTGCTGGGAGTTGTGGTCCTGCGGCGCCAGCCCCTGTCAGCGCTCGCCGGGGACTTGCCTTCTACTCCCAGCTCCTGAGCTTCGGTCCGCCCTCCTGGGAGCCGGTGGACTCTATCCGGCCGCGCGTAGGGCTGGCCGATGGCTCCCCTGAGCGGGTAGTTAAGACCGGCGAGGAACCAAAGCAAGGGGAAATCTGCGGATTGGATTTCCCCAGAACTGGAGTTGGATTACTTCCTTGAGCCTCTTTAGGAGAGAAAATTTAGCTCGCTCCTGGAAACTGAGGTATTTGGTGACTTCACCGCCCCCCCCCTCACCCCCAGCTTCCACCTTTACTCCAAGAAGCATAAATATTAGAACTAGCGAAAAATAGACAACTGGAAAGCGTCCGACATTCTGCTAACGAATTCTTTCTTTGGAGTATCAGGAAGCTCACCCATTAAAGAAACAGCATTTAAGAACCTTTCGGAGGCAAAACCAAACACAATCTTAGATGTCTGGGTGAGAAGGAACCTTTGAGATTAATCTCAAACTCATACAGTGAGGTATATTAACTTCTGGGGGCGGAGGAAAGATTAAACAATCTCATTTCAGAGGTGTACACATATTTACATGAAAACATGTTAGCCGAGATCGTTGAGTAGGCCTACAGAGCTAGCCGATGACCCGGACACACCAAACCCACACCTGCCATAACCCATTTTATGCAACTAAAATGCACCCTTGTCCCCAGTTCTTCACTCCATGTCTCCCCAGAGCAGTGCACCTACCTTCCCCGGATATACCCATTTCTAAGAGGATCCACTCATCACAACACCTAGTCTATACTATGCTGTTATGCTTTTCATAAACTGTATTCTCATTTAATCCTCACTCTAGCCCAGTGAAGCATGGATTGCTAACCCCCATATACAGATGGGGAAACCGAGTGAGATGTGACTAGGTCACTGGCCTAGTGATGTGTGACAAAGTCACTATTTTTCCACTGTACCATTCAGTATCAAGTAACTGTTGACTTAATGTCAGACAGTTGATTTTTTTTTTTTTGTGGTACGCGTGCCTCTCACCGCTGTGGCCTCTCCCATTGCGGAGCACAGGCTCTGGATGCGCAGGCTCAGCGGCCATGGCTCATGGGCCCAGCAGCTCCTTGGCATGTGGGATCTTCCCGGACCGGGGCACGAACCCGTGTCCCCTGCATCGGCAGGCGGACTCTCAACCACTGTGCCACCAGGGAAGCCCCAGACAGTTGACTTTTTAGAAGTTGCTACTGACAGTAGAGGGAAACCAGTTGCATTACAGGTGGTGTACATTCAGTTACCGAGTTGTGTATTTTAGAAATACTTTTGCTGGATTGGGAAATGGTGCTAATTTTATAGATATTGGCTTGAAGAAAAAATAGTCACTTGGAGGTACTGAATGTGAATCATATGAAAATGTGTGCCCAAATTTAGAAGTGGAATTTATATTTACATGTTAATTGGGTTAGCTTTGCTCTATCACTAGTCTGGCTGACAGACTTGGTCCTGGCTTGTAGAACACTCTTCAGACTTCAACAACTTTGTTCCCTTTAACTCACCCCTTTTTTTTTTTTTCTTTTTTTTTTGCGGTACACGGGCCTCTCACCGTTGCGGCCTCTCCCGCTGCGGAGTACAGGCTCCGGACGCGCAAGCTCAGCGGCCATGGCTCACGGGCCCAGCCGCTCCGCGGCATGTGGGATCTTCCTGGACCGGGGCACGAACCTGCGTCCCCTGCATCGGCAGGCAGACCCTCAACCACTGCGCCACCAGGGAAGCCCTTTAACTCACCCATTCTTATCCTGGTCATCACCCTAATCTTTCTCTTTGAATTTGGCTTTTTATTCCTATTAATGCTTTAATCATTTCCTACACATCTTCATTCTTCTCTCTAGGTTAGCTTAAAATTGAGCAATCAAATCAGAACTCTTACTAACCCACACTTCTTAAACTAATAATTCATTCACAAGCATTGTGGAGCCCCTGTGTACCACTGTCCTGGGTGCTGGGATAAAATTGAGCGGGGGACACAAACGGATTCATCCTTGTCCTCCCAGAGCAGACATGGGACGGACAGGCAATAAGTAAAATGAGTAAAATCCAAAGTATTGGTCTCAATGCTGGAAATAATATTTCTGGACCCCATAACCTTTCACAATCAGTCCAACCCATTCTCTAAAGGGCTGCTTTATGACGCCTCTCTAGAGCTTAAACCTACAGATTCATAGTTGCTAATGAGCTTTAATGAAGTCACTTTAATTCTGTGAATGGCTTTCATTTATAAATGGGGGTCATATCAAACTTTACAAGGTTATCATGAAGATCAAATGGGATCTTGTTTCCCACAAAGATTGAGACTATGCTTCCTAAAGTCTGGGTAGAAGCCAACAGCACTAGTTTTAGGTGAACTCCAAGCCCAGACTGCAATATTTCCTTCCACAGATGCACGGTATAACACTGTAGAATGATACGCTCAAGGACTTAAAACTAGAATCCTGAGCCCAGCAAATGCCTGACAGTCAGAAGTAAATAAATGTTGCCAAATTTGAATAAATCCCTTTAAGCTCACATATTCTATTAAAAGTGATTCAGTTCAGTCTAATTTTGTCCTCATGTTTATAAAGCAAAGCAACCCACAAGTTGCTACAGGGATTCAGTACCCGTGTAAAAACTTCAGCTTTTTTTTTTAAAAAAAAAACACCTACTGGAATTACACTTAACAAGGGCACCCTCTAGTGGGCTACAGAAAGTGGATAATCACCAAAAGGTGCTTTCAGACCTTTATATATTTCCACTTAGTAGGTAATCACTATTCAGAATATACTGAATGAACAGCAGGGGCTGGCAGCTTGGGAGACCAAGTGAGAAAGATAAACTTTCAACGAACCTCCATATGTCCTGGTCAAAACCAACCCAAACCAGGGATGCAGGCTCCCATCCTTCCCCATTGCCTTCTCTTAAGGGGCACACAACCTGGAATGTGTTTCAGAAACAACAAGGGAGCAAATCCAAAGTTGCAACATAGCCTATACAGTATTCAGTTGTCTGCAAACTCCTCAAAACAGGTGATACACTTGGGATAGGAAAAAAAAAAAAGAGAGATAAAATTTGTCTGAATAATGTTATAAAGAAAAGACATACAATTTAACAAGAAAGAGCTGAGCTATATTTCAAAACTGTCAAATGCTCCACCTTACTCCTGAAACTGTCCTAGGTTTAAATTTTACTAGGTGACTCGAGTAGTTAGGTCTCTGTCAGAAGAATTCCTATCTCCCAAGCCTTCCTTCAACTGTACTCACTTCCCAAGTATTACACAGAACACGAGAACAGAAACAGTGATGCCACATTTATAAATATAAAAAAACAGTTCACCAAACAGCACTCTCATATACTGACTTTAAAAGAATGTTTCCCCAAAACCCAAATCAGGGCATCATTTTTAGATAGTCATCCGAAAAACAATGCACAGACATTCTAGCCCTTCCCACTGAGAACTAAAACATCTTGTTTTTACCTTTTAACCCTGAATTATTGAAAAGTTAATGCGTTACTCCTTCAACTGTAGGAGGAAAAACACCTTTTCTTTTCCCATCTCCATTTTTCTTACTTTGTTTTCATGTTTATCAGAGCACCCAAAACATTCATTCTCTTTTATCCATAATTCAACTTCTTACAAATCATCCTTGAAGGCAGGACAGATTAAGGCAGCCTGGCGGGAATATACTCGCATCTATCACTAGGAGGAACATGCAATGGGAAATAAGATTCCAACCAAGCAAAAGGCTGCTTGGTTGCTTTATTCTTCCATTTGATTCTTGGGTTAACTTTACCAACTATATTCTTCAGTGCTGTACTCGCACTGTAGGAGAGGTGGGAATGGAGGCCAAAGCAGACCATTTGGGGGTCAGGGAGGCCATGTTTTCTGTACAGGCAATTTCAAGGGGCATTGTGCCTGGTGATGGTTGATGGTAAGCACAGGACAAAAGATTCCTTGTGTTATTCCAGGATAGGAGTCCATTCGGCTGGAACACTGAGTGCTTTTAAGGCCTGAAACTACCCCAAAACTCTGTGGGCAACCCAAAGGGCCGGCAGTGCTGTTCACCTTCCCCCAGGCTTTGCCTTAAAACAGGAGAAAGCAGGTCTTCAGGGTGGAGGCAGCCCCTTGCAGGTAAAGTGATGAGCTCCCCAGGTCTTCACTGAGCTGCACGTGGGGACCACCAAGCAAACTGTTCACTTTCAAGGACTGCTCCGGCCAGGTACACACAGTCCTGTCCTTCAGGTGCCTCTCCTTATCCCTCCTGTTCTAAAAGCCTCTGGCGTGTTTCCATCACAATTTCCTCCATTATTTCGGGCTTTAAGATGTCTTTGATCTGAAAGAGAAAGGGAAAAAGGTACTTGTTCTAAGCACACCATCAAGCCAATCCAAATGCAGAAACCAAGCATGATTAACATGAACCTTCTGTTTTCCTTTCGTGTATCAGCGGCTAAGTATTTGCAAGATATGATCTGCTAGAACCAGCTTAATAAATCAGCAAGGTTCTATGAGATATAGCTGACAAGAACAAAGATGTTACTCTGGCAGTCACTAGAAAGAAAGCTAAAACTTGGGATGGGCAAGATGAAGTCCAGGGGGTTGCTGTTGTAAATTAGCCTCACCTGGCACCTCCAAACGCCCACAAATCCTTACACTGACATTAGACATTGAGAATATTACTAGCATCTCGCGAAAGCTCTCCAGACACTCAACAAGGCTGTCCACCAGATCAGTTCACACCGATGGACATGGTTAAGGTATGTGGGAGACATGCTTGCTGTCTGAGGAAACATGGAGCAGATGACACTTAAGGCTGCTCACAGATCAACAAGGAAAAGGGAAGCCCCGGGGAGAGTACCTGATGTGGAAGGGATGCTTCATAGCAATACAGGATACTGGTATCATACAGCATCATTCTCTGAGTTGCCAGCGAGACGATGCAGTTCCGAAGCCGGGAGATCACCTCTCGATCAGCAAGGGAGACAGGCTACCAGGGAATGCCAAGGGGAAGGGGAGGGAAATAGAATCAGGACCAAAAGAAGCAAATGGTTACAGCAAATCCCGGGAATCATTTATAACTGAGGCAGCATCACTCTGGGACTCCAAACCAATCCAACTGCTAGCTCCAAGAGAGATTAAAAAGGACGGCTTCTTCAGTGGCTCTTAGGCTACTACCCTGCAACTTTGCCATCTCTGCCGAGAAAGATCAAACCAGGCGCTGATTTCATCTCTTCAGAACAAGAGAGGGCGACACAATGTTTCGATGGAAATTCAAACCAACTCAAACTATAGCAATGCGGCAGATAGAGAGCGTCCCCACCTGCCACAGAGGCACAGCACCGACTAAGTGCCGCTCCATCCCAACAGTGACAATGGCGTTTACTCACCTCCAGGTTTGCAATGAAGCCCCCTGCATCCTCTTCTTTGTGCTCAGGTGTTGGGTAGATCCAGACGAAGCCGTTGTTGCCCAGAATCACTGAGGCACCGCATGGCAAGTCATGGAAGTGAGTCTTCTGCCGTTTCACCAGGGAGGGGGAGACCTGAACCAAAACGCCCTGACCTAGCTAAAAAAGTATATCGTAAATTAAGTCACTGTAGGATCATCAGTGAGGCAACTTAAAAGCAGAGTACAGGATGTGTCCTAGTTGGACTGGAATCAGGGTCCTTGCTGTTGATAACTGCCCCTACATGCACATACATAGTAAATACACAGAACACTTCCGGATGCATTAGTTGTTTACATATCCCAACAGAAGGTAACTTTCCATCTCTTCTCTTCTCTACCATTTATCTTCCTTCGCAGTCGTCTTCACATTCTAATCCAGGGCTGGTGCCACAGCTGTTAGAAGCTGGAGCCAATGAGGACGTGGGCTCGAGCCTCCTGTGGGTCAAGGAGCACTATTCTGTTCCACCTTTACCTCAACCACCCATCCTGCCCACGAGATACGCCACTGGACAAGGTGACTGGCCCAGGGCTGGGTGCAAATCCATCCCTGGTCCCGGCAGGTCAGCTCAAGCCCCACATCCCGCTGAGGGGGCGTCTATTACAGGACCCGGGCCCACGAAGGTCCGCACGTGCAGTGCGGCTGTGTCCTCTCCTGCTTCAGGGACGTGAGCGTGATTGGCTGTAGCCACTCCACTGAGGAAAGAGGTTTTTGTTCCACCCAGAAAATGAGAACGTTCACCCAGAGAAAGGCAAGAGACTGATAAATCATAATTTGGTTTGGGAAGTATGCTATCATTAAGAAAACAAAGAGCCTCCACGCTGTCACCTTACAGTAGAAAAGCGGTACGATTTCATTTAGAGGCTCAAGAGACAAGCCCATCTTTCCCAACAATAATATCCATTTTATTGACTGGACACGTGTGTAAGGGCTGAGGCCATCCTACTTCATCAGTCCATGACCTCCCTTTGTTCTCAGCACAAATGCAATGCGAAGCTGCCACGCCCCTTGGGAGAGAGCAGAGACAGCAGGGCCGCAGGGCCCAGGGCCCAGGGTCATAGGGGCTCTTCTGCCAGAACAGTCTCCGCAGAAAAAGGGTTAGAGTTGTCATCCTTGATGATGCTACCGGCCCTCACTGTGTGAATCAGTGTGTGGGATGCCAGCCTGTTAAGGCTTGACTTCTGGAGGGCTTTAGGTCAGCATTCCAGAGAGCACTGGGGATTGGGAAATGGATCTGAAGTCTCAGTCAGCAAATGAGAAGAGCCAGAGCCCAACTTACTTTCCCGTATTTGAGACTCCTCGTGTGCAGAGAGACAGCTCCATCGGAGAACACTGCCTGGACCTCAGCCTGGCCGGGTGATGAAGGAACAAACACTTGCACGTCACCTGCGTCCCTGGTTCCCCCCTCCATCCTTTCCTCTAATGGCCAAGAGTCCCGCCCAAAGTCGCAGACGGACCCAGAGGTCACACTGCTGTGACCTAACCTCTCCCCCTTGGCTGTCATGAATACTCTGACATGAACACCACCTCTTCTACTCCCTCAGATAAAAGTTAACATCGCGGGTGGGGTTAATGGCGGGCTCTGGGAGGGCTCACACCAAGGAGTACTTCCCAGGACTTCTGCTGCCAGTGTCCTCGTCCTCACGGTGAGACACAGCCACCCCCCGCCTCTGCAGGAGACCCTCCAACACTAGCAGATCGAGATAGCCTCATCCACCAGAGGGCAGACAGCAGAAGCAAGAAGAACTACAATCCTGCAGCCTGTGGAACAAAAACCACACTCACAGAAAGACAGACAAGATGAAAGGGCAGAGGGCAATGTACCAGATTAAGGAACGAGATAAAACCCCAGAAAAACAATTAAATGCAGTGGAGATAGGCAACCTTCCAGAAAAAGAATTCAGAATAATGATAGTGAAGATGATCCAGGACCTTGGAAAAAGAATGGAGGCAAAGATCGAGAAGATGTAAGAAATGTTTAACAAAGACCTAGAAGAATTAAAGAACAAACAGAGATGAACTATACATAACTGAAATGAAAAATACACTAGAAGGAATCAATAGCAGAATAACTGAGGCAGAAGAACAGATAAGTGACCTGGAAGATAGAGTGGTGGAATTCACTGCTGCGGAACAGAATAAAGAAAAAAGAATGAAAAGAAATGAAGACAGCCTAAGAGACCTCTGGGACAACATTAAACACACCAACATTCGCATTATAGGGGTCCCAGAAGGAGAAGAGAGAGAGAAAGGACCCGAGAAAATATTTGAGGAGATTATAGTCGAAAACTTCCCTAACATGGGAAAGGAAATAGCCACCGAAGTCCAGGAAGCGCAGAGAGTCCCAGGCAGGATAAACCCAAAGAGAAACACGCCAAGACACACAGTAATCAAATTGGCAAAAATTAAAGACAAAGAAAAATTCTTGAAAGCAGCAAGGGAAAAATGACAAATAACATACAAGGGAACTCCCATAAGGTTAACAGCTGATTTCTCAGCAGAAACTCTACAAGCCAGAGGGAATGACATGACATAGTTAAAGTGGTGAAAGGGAAGAACCTATAACCAAGATTACTCTACCCAGCAAGGATTTCACTCAGATTTGATGGAGAAATCAAAGCTAAGAGAATTCAGCACCACCAAACCAGCTCTACAACAAATGCTAAAGGAACTTCTCTAAGTGGGAAACACAAGAGAAGAAAAGGACCTACAAAAACAATTAAGAAAATGGTCATAGGAACATACATATCGATAATTACCTTAAACGTGAATGGATTAAATGCTCCAACCAAAAGACACAGGCTTGCTGAATGGATACAAAAACAAGACCCATATATATGCTGTCTACAAGAGACCCACTTCAGACCTAGGGACACATACAGACTGAAAGTGAGGGGATGGAAAAAGATATTCCATGCAACTGGAAATCAAAAGAAACCTGGAGTAGCAATACTCATATCAGATAAAATAGACTTTAAAATAAAGAATGTTACAAGAGACAAGGAAGGACACTACATAATGATCAAGGGATCAATCCAAGAAGAAGATATAACAATTGTAAATATTTATGCACCCAACATAAGAGCACCTCAATACATAAGGCAAGTACTAACAGCAATAAAAGAGGAAATTGACAGTAGTACAATAATACTGGGGGACTTTAACACCTCACTTACACCAATGGACAGATCATCCAGACAGAAAATTAATAAGGAAACATAAGATTTAAATGACACAATAGACCAGATAGATTTAATTGATATTTATAGGACATTCCATCCATAAACAGCAGATTACACTTTCTTCTCAAGTGCGCACGGAACATTCTCCAGGATAGATCACATCTTGGGTCACAAATCAAGCCTCAGTAAATTTAAGAAAATTGACATCGTATCAAGCATCTTTTCCGACCACAACGCTATGAGATTAGAAATCAATTACAGGGGAAAAAACGTAAAAAACACAAACACATGGAGGCTAAACAATACGTTACTAAATAACCAAGAGATCACTGAAGAAATCAAAGAGGAAATCAAAAACTACCTAGACACAAATGACAATGAAAACACGACAATCCAAAACCTATGGGATGCAGCAAAAGCAGTTCTAAGAGGGAAGTTTATAGCAATACAATCCTACCTCAAGAAACAAGCAAAATCTCAAATAAACAATCTAACCTTACACCTAAAGAATCTAGAGAAAGAAGAACAAACAAAACCCAAAGTTAGCAGAAGGAAAGAAATCATAAAGATCAGAGCAGAAATAAATGAAATAGAAACAAAGAAAACAATAGCAAAGATCAATAAAACTAAAAGCTGGTTCTTTGAGAAGATAAACAAAATTGGTAAACCATTAGCCAGACTCATCAAGAAAAAGAGGGAGAGGACTCAAATCAATAAAATTAGAAATGAAAAAGGAGAAGTTACAACAGACACCGCAGAAATACAAAGCATCCTAAGAGACTACTACAAGCAACTAACTCTATGCCAGTAAAATGGACATCCTGGAAGAAATGGACAAATTCTTAGAAAGGTATAGCCTTCCAAGACTGAACCAGGAAGAAATAGAAAATATGAACAGATCAATCACAAGTAATGAAATTGAAACTGTGATTAAAAATCTTTCAATAAACAAAAGTCCAGGACCAGATGGCTTCACAGGTGAATCCTATCAAACATTTACAGAAGAGCTTACACCCATCCTTCTCAAACTCTTCCAAAAAATTGCAGAGGAAGGAACACTCCCAAACTCATTTTATGAGGCCACCATCACCCTGATAGCAAAACCAGACAAAGATACTACAAAAAAAGAAAATTACAGACCAATATCACTCATGAATATAGATGCAAAAATCCTCAACAAAATACTAGCAAACAGAATCGAACAACACATTAAAAGGATCATACACCACGATCAAGTGGGATTTATCCCAGGGATGCAAGGATTCTTCAATATACACGAATCAATCAATGTGATACACCATATTAACAAATTGAAGAAAAACCATATGACCATCTCAATAGATGCAGAAAAAGCTTTCGACAAAATTCAACACCCATTTATGATTAAAAACTCTCCAGAAAGTGGGCATAGAGGGAACCTACCACAATATAATAAAGGCCGTATACAACAAACCCACAGCAAACATCATTCTCAATGGTGGAAAACTGAAAGCATTTCCTCTAAGATCAGGAACAAGACAAGGATGTCCACTCTCACCACTATTATTCAACATAATTTTGGAAGTCCCAGCCACGACAATCAGAGAAGAAAAAGAAATTAAAGGAATACAAATTGGAAAAGAAGAAGTAAAACTGTCACTGTTTGCGGATGACATGATACTATACATAGAGAATCCTAAAGATGCCACCAGAAAACTACTAGAGCTAATCAATGAATTTGGTAAAGTTGCAGGATACAAAATTAATGCACAGAAATCTCTTGCATTCCTATACACTAATGATGAAAAATCTGCGAGAGAAATTAAGGAAACACTCCCATTTACCATTGCAACAAAAAGAATAAAATACCTAGGAATAAACCTACCTAGGGAGACAAAAGATCTGTATGCAGAAAAGTATAAGATACTGATAAAAGAGATTAAAGATATACAAACAGATAGAGAGATATACCATGTTCTTGGATTGGAAAAATCAATATTGTGAAAATGACTATACTACCCAAAGCAATCTACAGATTCAATGCAATCCCTATCAAATTACCAATGGCATTTTTTACAGAATTAGCACAAAAAGTCTTAAAATTTGTATGGAGACACAAAAGACCCCAAATAGCCAAAGCGGTCTTGAGGGAAAAAAAACGGAGCTGGAGGAATCAGACTCCCTGACTTCAGACTATACTACAAAGCTACAGTAATCAAGACAATATGGTACTGGCACAAAAACAGAAATATAGATCAATGGAACAGGATAGAAAGCCCAGAGATAAACCCACGCACCTATGGTCAACTAATCTATGACAAAGGAGGCAAGGATATACAATGGAGAAAAGACAGTCTCTTCAATAAGTGGTGCTGGGAAAACTGGACAGCTATATGTAAAAGAATGAAATTAGAACACTCCCTAACACCATACACAAAAATAAACTCAAAATGAATTAAGACCTAAATGTAAGACCGGACGCTATAAAACTCTTTAGAGGAAAACATAGGAAGAACACTCTTTGACATAATCACAGCAAGATCTTTTTTGATCCACCTCCTAGAGTAATGGAAATAAAAACAAAAATAAACAAATGGGACCTAATGAAACTTAAAAGCTTTTGCACAGTAAAGGAAACTACAAACAAGACGAAAAGACAACCGTCAGAATGGGAGAAAATATTTGCAAACGAATCAATGGACAAAGGATTAATCTGCAAAATATATAAACAGCTCATGCAGCCCAGTATTAAAAAAACAAACAACCCAATCCAAAAGTGGGCAGAAGAGACCTCAATAGACATATCTCCAAAGAAGACATAGAGATGGCCAAGAAGCACATGAAAAGCTGCTCAACATCACTAATTATTAGAGAAATGCAAATCAAAACTACAATGAGGTATCACCTCACACCAGTTAGAATGGGCATCATCAGAAAATCTACAAACAACAAATGCTGGAGAGGGTGTGCAGAAAAGGGAACCCTCTTGCACTGTTGGTGGGAATGTAAATTGATACAGCCACTATAGAGAACAGTATGGAGGTTCCTTAAAAAACTAAAAATAGAATTACCATATGACCCAGCAATCCCACTACTGGGCATATACCCAAAGAAAAACATAATTCAAAAAGACATGCGCACCCCAATGTTCACTGCAGCACTATTTACAATAGCCAGGACATGGAAGCAACCTAAGTGTCCATCGACAGGTGAATGGATAAAGAAGATGTGGTACATCTATACAATGGAACATTACTCAGCTATAAAAAGGAACGAAATTGGGTCACTTGTAGAGACGTGGATGGATCTAGAGACTGTCATACAGAGTGAAGTAAGTCAGAAAGAGAAAAACAAATATATTAACGCATATATGTAGAACCTAGAAAAATGGTACAGATGAACCGGCTTGCAGGGCAGAAATTGAGACATGGATGTAGAGAACAAACATATGGACACCAAGGGGGGAAAGTGGGGGGGGGCGGTGAGGGGTGTGTGTGATGAATTGGGCAATTGGGATTGACATGTATACACTGATGTGTATAAAATGGATGACTAATAAGAACCTGCTGTATAAAAAAAATAAAATTCAAAAGTTCAAATAAATAAATAAATAAACAAAAATATAGATCAGTGGCTTTCAAACTTTTCTTTATACAACCCACAGCAAGAAGCATATTTTACTCAGAGTACATGTACGTATGTTTGTGTAAGCAACTGAAACAAAAGTTTTACCAAACCATATCTTTCTTATAGTTTCATTAAAAAAAAAAAAGTTAACGTCGCTAAGAAAA
Organism: Tursiops truncatus; assembly: GCF_011762595.2. Taxonomy (NCBI): domain Eukaryota; kingdom Metazoa; phylum Chordata; class Mammalia; order Artiodactyla; family Delphinidae; genus Tursiops; species Tursiops truncatus. The sequence goes on along the minus strand of NC_047039.1, from coordinate 109,990,647 downwards.
TTTGAGCTAGCTTAAAGCATGGGCCACTGTAAGTTACAAGACCCAAAGACATGACTGAGCAGCAGCAGGTCTGAACAAGAGCTGGAGGGTCAGCTGGGTTAAGGAGACAGAGAAAGGCTGTAGCAGAGCCCTTCACACTCAGTCAAGGACTCAGATCCCTGCCAGGATTCCATGTTTCTCGTGTGGGAGACCTACAGTTTAAGCCCCAATTACTAGCTCCACAGCAAACATAAAGATGCTGGAATGCAAGGTAAAGGATACACTGATAAGGTCCCCTTCCTGCAAGAAACCTCTCATTGCCAGCTCATCCTCTGCAGATCTTCTCCTCTGAAATACACAAAGAGATGGCCACGTTATGGAAGTCAGATCCTAAAGGAAGATCTCTCTCCATCCGTCTCTTCTCTTTCACTTCCTCCCGAGATCTCTGAAGGCAGCCACAATGTTCACACACCAGAGTAGGTAACCTGTACCACTGAAGGAAGACAAAGTGACAACCACTACTTTCCGTCTTACAGACCTTCCCACGGCTCCTCTTCTCCTTCCTCTGAATGATATTCAAACTCCTTACGTGATATTCAAAACCCTCCCAATCTAGACCAGGCCTTTTCCGCGCTTACCTTCTGTGGCGGCCCTCCACACTCCAGCAGAACCAGACTGCCTCCAGCTTGACTGTATCTTTGCTCACACATTTCCCTTTATCTCAGATTCCCTGAACTCATCATTAAAATTCTACTCATCCTTCAAGGATCAACTCCAACACTCATCTTTCCTATGAGCTTCTCTCCAGGAACTTAATCACTCCTTTTGTACAATCACACGCCTGTCTATTCTTGGACTGCCGGGTATTCAGACCAGTTATTTCATATCCCCTGCTAGTCTAAGCTCTTTCAGGAACTCAGTCGTGCCTCCTGGATCTTGGCATTCTCCAGAGAGCCTAGCACAGTGAGCCTCTCTATAGATAGATGCTGGCCTGAAGGTAAAGCGGAACCACTGCGTTTTATAAAAGGAGGCAGCTCAGGTCCTGTGGTTGTCTGGAATAATCAAATGCCACTCAATTCATGGAAAGCTAATCTAAACACAACTTTTCAAGGAACACTTTCACTGAGCAAAGCTGATACACCCAGAGAAGGAAAGTTATTAGCACCAAGCATCTGAGAGCTTCTCTCAACTCTCTTTTGGGATCGCTCCCCATGGACATTCCAGATCCTACCATATACCGGTTGCTGCCTAAGTTGGGAGGCCTGGGCCAAGTGAAAAGCCTATGTGTACATCAAGGCAGCAAACTTCACAGCAGACAAACAGGAGTAAAGGTGGCAACCTCAGGGTAAAGCAAAGTTCTCTGGTGGAGCAACGGACCCCAGAGCTCTCGCCAGCAAACTATACAGTCCCAGCTGCAGACCCTTACCAGCTCTCCTCCGGGAAGGTTCATGGATGAGAGAAGCAAGACTGAATCCAGCCTGGAGTTGGTCTCCACCTTCCACCTCTTCTGTTGAACCTACAAACAAAGAAAGCCCACACCTGGACACATACGCCAGGGGCCAGAGCTCACACTGTAAATGACCAATAATTCCAAACGTAATGAACTGTTTACATCAAAGGTCACAGGAGAGCCAAACACAACGAATGCCTAGTTCGCATAAATGCATGTAGAATGACTATGCCATTCATTAGATCACCAGCCTGCTTTTGCTTTGTAAAAACCAACCAGATAGACTTTACCTCTGTGATTCTCCCCACTACAATGTCTCCCACTTCACCATTGTACCTGAAAGATGAAACAGAAGGCCCTCCATCAGTGAAAAGGCTTCATTACAAGACCAAGTTACCATCTGAGATTTCAGTTAGACAGGGGTGAAGGCCTTGACGAGGCACCACATTTAGTCAATTCACATAGTTATGCTGTTTGGACTTATTCTCAGGAACTGATAACTTCAAACATCCTGTATGTATAAAGTCTCCATTAACTAACTATTCTTAAACCATTTATTGCAAATAGTTCATCAAGCCTGAAACCCCTATTTTGTTAATTACATGAAAATGAGGGACTTCCCTGCGGTCCAGTGGTTAAGACTCTGCCTTCCGATGCAGGAGGTGCGGGTTCAATCCCTGGTCGGGGAACTAAGACCCCACGTGCCGTGGGGTGTGGCCAAAAACTTAAAACAATAAATAAAAAGAAAATGATAAGCATGGAATCTTTTCTGGTGGGCTCTGGAACACAGATGGGTTCTGCGTCAGCCAGAGGAGGAGAAAGGAAAATGAGACAGGACGCCGCCCAAACCAGCCTGCTCCCCACCCACTGGCTGCCTATCTCAGGCCCCTCTGCTAGTTCCTCATCCCGATTCTAATGATGACGTGTCCCATGTCGAAGGCGCAGTCCCTGGACCTCTTCTCTTTTCAGCCCATACTCACTTGGTGAGCTCATCCAGCCTAATGGCTTTAAATACCACTGATGAGTATACCACTCCCCTCAATTCCAGAGTCTAGTCAACTGCTGGCTACCCAGCACCTCCATTTACGTGACTAATAGGAATTTGCAAAAGTAACACACCTACAGCAAAGCTTTCCAGCAGCCCCCTTCACTCCCCCATAGCAAACTGAAACTCTCCCAGTTGTCACGAGCTCAGGAAATGGCAACTCCACCCCTCCAGCTGCTCAAGCCACAATCCTTGGAGGAACCCTTGATCTCTCTCAATCTCTCGCTCTCTGTCTCTCTCTCTCTCTCTCATGCTCCAGGACAAGTCCAGCAGAAGATCCTACTACCTCTAACTTTCCAATATAGGCAGAAAATAAAAGGCATCCAAATTGGAAAGGAAGAATATCTCTTCTCACAGACATGGTCCTATATATACAAAATGCCAAAGAATATAAAGTCCTACACATTTTCATGATTAAAAAAACACTCAGAACACAAAACATACTCAAAACAGTACATTAATCTGTCTCCCTAACCCTGTCCCTATCCCCCCACCTTCCCGGCCACCCACAGCAGCCAGAGTGATTTTATTAAAACAGAAGTCAGGTCATGTCCCTCCCCTGCTCCACCTCCTCCAGTGGCTTCCTAGATTACACAAAGTGGAAGTCGAAAATGTTTACTGTGGCTACAAGGCAGACAGACTGCCCACCTCACCTCTCTGCCTGCGTCTGCTCCTACCCCACTGGCTTACATTCTGGGGCTAACCTTCATTGAGCCCTTCTAGGTAGGAGGCTCTGTGTAAGTACTTTACGTGCACTGTTTCAATGAATTCCAATGAAAATCCTACAAGGTAAGTCATGCTAGGTCTCATTTTGCAGAGGAGGGAACCAAAGTTTGGAGAGGTCAGGAAACATAGGGAAACTTCTGAAGCCCGCGCTTACCTGTCAGTCATCTATACCCTTCCTATAGCCATGTTCCCAAAATCCCAGACCTACAGAATGATACAGCAGGCCGGGATGGGGATGGAGGGTATGTCGTGGCAGAAAAGACCTGGCTGTGCAACTCGGATGCCACAAGAGAATACACACCTTTTGTTCTCACCTGGTTTTCAAAGCTTTCACGCAGACCAACTTGTTTACTCTCTCCACAGAGCCAGCCACAGATGCAATGAGCTTCTCTTCCCCCATATAGGTCCCATGGCCCCTGTTGCAACAGGAAGATACAAAGAATACCAGGGTAACACTTGAGGTGACCTCTCGCAGCAAGACCAATGTGTTCCTCAAACCTAACAGACTCCTCCTGCCTTAAAGGCAGGCTTTTGCCCTGGTTGCCATCTCTTCCTAAAACACTCCTTCTTTAGACAGCTACATGGACATCTCCCTCATTCTGCTCAAGTCTATTCAAATGTCACTTTCTCCACCAGGCCTTCCTCGACTATCCCATTTATAATAGTCACCCACCCTGCTGCTGCCACCACTACCATATCCCAACTACGCTCCACTCACCCTGCTTGGCTTTTAATTTTTTCTATTGCATTTATCGCCAAACATTCTGAATAACGTATTTGCTTGTTGTGCTTATTGTTATCTGTCTCTCCCAAAGAGAAAATAAACTTCACCAGGACATTGATTTCCACTTTGTTCACTGTTGTACCCCAAGCACACACATACTGAATGCATGAATAAAGGACTGAATCTTAAGATTTCCTGGGATCCAACAACCCCAAACTAAGAGATTAAAGGGCAACAGTATAAATGCTGTACCTCTCCTGTATGTACAAGTGTACCCCCTCCCCCCAAAAAAAGGCTGAGATAACCACTAGTATTTCTCTATGATGGTGACAGAACGGTGAGTTTTGCTTCTTTTCGTAATCATTACCTAATTTAATCCTCACAGCCTTATCGAATAGTTAATGTTATTATCACTAGTTTACGGATGAGGAAACTGACCTCGGAGAGACAGTACAGCCAATAATACTGTGATGGCAGCAGGACTCGAACTCCAGCTGTCCAACTCAAGAGCCTGCCCTCTTAACGACCACATACGGTACTGCCCTCAGTTTCAAAGGCGGGTATTTGAGTGCATATAACAATGTATTTGTACGCCCTAAGCCCAAACAATGACTCGTTCCAAAACCGTAACCCCTGGCTAGGCGACGACGCGGAGGGATAAGGGGCCCAAGTCAAAAACGCCCACCGTCTCCCCGCCGAAAACTGTTAAGAGGCCCCAGCTCCTAACCCACCCCAGTCTTCCAAGTCCTCAACGAGGAAGGCTCAGGATCTGGGCCTCAGGCAGAGGACCCACGAGTCCGGCCACCAAAGATCAAGAGAGGAAGGTTTCGGGAGACTGGGGCAAATGCAGACAAGGACACACAAGATGCAGGGAGTAAGAAGTCCGAAGCCTAGAAACCTAGGCGACCGAGATGCTCAGCAAATGTGTCCCGGGTACCACGGGAACTTACATGCAAGAGAGCACAGGCCCGGGTTTCACGTGGAGAGCAATGTAGCCGCCCCTTGTGGCCCAGAGTCCCCCACGTCCCCACGTACCGCATGAAGCCTGTGTCCGTGGTGATCGTGTCCCCCGGCACTACCAGGTGTTTTTTCGTCTCACGGCCCAGGCTCTCGCTAAGAGGCTTGCGAGCGACGGGAAGCCTCATCTCCATCGCCATCTTGACGCTAATAACCTGCGCAGGCGCAGCCCGACTCGGACTCGCAATATCCGCCTCCGCAATTCCCGTCCTTCGCTCTTAGGGGCGGGGAAGGGCGGGGCCTCAGAGGAGCGGCCAATGGGAACTCACGGTCTGGCTGCCATATTGACTATTGTAAACCATTAGGTTAACATGAAGGGAAGGAAGGAGTCGAGTTGCCATTTTTATTATTGGCAAGGCTGCCTTTGTGGAGTAATAAAAATCTCAAGTTGTATGATGTATTGACTTTTCACCAAAACTCTCTTGTACTCATCATCCCAGTTATTGTTTCACAGTGTTAGAGATAATTGAGAAATGGGCCTCAGAGTTTCCTTCCAACTCTAAGCTGCTAAAATCTAATTTTGGGAGGACTTCCCTGGTGGTACAGTGGTTAAGAATCCACCTGCCTAATGCAGGGGGACGCAGGTTTGAGCCCTCGTCCTGGAAGATCCCACATGCCGCAGAGCATTGACTTTGAGACAGTCAACGTCACAAGCCCATGTGTCACAACTCCTGAGCCCGTGTGTTGCAATTACTGAAGCCCGTGAACCTAGAGCCTGTGCTCCACAACAAAGAGAAGCCGCCGCAAGGAGAAGCCCATGCACAACAATGAAGCTTGTTGCAATTAGAGAAAGCCCGCGGGCAGCAACGAAGACCCAACAAGGTCAAAAATAAATTAATTAATTAATTTTTTAAAAGTCCTTATCTTTAAACGAAGACCCAATGCGGCCACAAATAAATTAATTAATTTTTAAGAAGTCCTTATCTTAAAAAAAAAAAAAAATCTAAATTTTTGGGCATGAGATTGCCCAGAGGATCAGGAGGGGGGATATACAGAAAACACCATCTGGACAGAGAGAAGAGCCCCTTTTCATACTGTTACTAGTGGCCCCTGTGTTCTACATACTGCTGCCTCGTGGGCGCTGGTTCAGCACCAACTATCACCTACAACCCCAAACAACGCTCCAGGTGCTGTTTCCGTTCTTTCTTAAGTGAGCTGATTTCCCTAGTATTTCTTTTGAAAGAACAAGGAACCATCTAAGACATTCAAACCTTGCCAGAAGGGTGTATTTGGCAGGGAGGACAAATGCACACATGATACGAAGATCTTCACTTGTATTTACTCATACAGTGAATTGAGCCAGGAGCTGTTCTAAGGGTTCCGTGATGAACAGATAGATGGATGTGTGGCTTTACCTATGGGCCAGGAGCATTTCCCTCATTTCTCTCCCTGCTTCCCACTACCCTCTCCCTCACCTTTCCCCTGCATGGTTTATAGCATCCACAACAGACTGAGTTTCAACCTCAGGGAACTGGAGATGACGATTCTTCATGCACAGAGACTCTAAAGGGGATTCAATGAAGTAACTTGTGTCAGCACCACACACTGAGCCCAGTAAGTCAGGTCTGCTGCCTCCTGAAGGTCCAACAGACCAACAGATTGATAAATCTTCAAAAGGACAGCACTTCTTTCACCTAAGCACGGCTCACAAACTACACTTGTCAAGAAAGCCAACCCTGTGAGACAGTCAATGATATAAATTCTAATGCCCCACAGGTCATGGGTAAGTGGACAGGCCAGACACTTGCCCTCCTCCTTGCCTGGAGGAAGGGGCTAGAGCCAAGAAAGCATGAGAAGGGCCCATATGTGGAGTCTGGCCTCAGCCAGAAGAGGGCGGTGCTGTCCTTTGAACCAGCATAGCTCAGTCCGCCAGGCAGCTAGGCCTGGGAGTGCCCCTAGACCAAGGCTGGGGTATAGTCTTGACATCATTCAGTTTCAAGGAGGGATGGACATAACGTGAACCCCTCCCATTCTCACAGCACTTACATTTAGGGAGCTTGTCACAACGTTGGGATTATGGATCTGAGTGTAGTGGCGGATTCAGTGTCTGGTGAGAGCTCGCTTCCTGGTTCAGATAGCTGTCTTCTCCCTGTGTCCCCACATGGTGGGCGGGGCTGGGGACTCTCTGGGGTCTCTTTTATAAGGCACTAATCCAATTCATGGAGGCTCCACCCTCATGACCTAATCACCTCCCAAAGGTCCCACCTCCTACTACCATCACCTTGGGGTTAGGATTTCAGTATATGAACTTGGGGGGGGGACATAAACATTCAGTCCCCTGTAGGTACCTTTTTAAAGAGGAGGAAACCGAGGCCCAAAAAGGACTAGAATTCATACAGCAGTTGGTAGCAGGGCCATGTTCCTTCAGACTGCACCTGCTTCATCCTAGAGCCCGCACGTCTTGAGGGATGGGTCCTTGGCTGGATGCTTCACAAATATTACGTTATGAACTCCTTATACTCAACCCATCTTGGACGCAGGCATTGCTATCCTCGATGGACGTTTGGGGCCACTGAGTGCACATCCTTAAGGGGCTTGTTAGAAATACAGGTTCCTGAGCCCAGATTTAGGCACTGGGGCTCTGCAAAGTGGGGTCCACAAGTCTGTGAGGGTGTCTTAACTCCCAGTGTGATTTTTTTTTTTTTTTTTTTTTTTTTGCGGTACGTGGACCTGTCACTGTTGTGGCCTCTCCTGTTGTGGAGCACAGGCTCCGGACGCACAGGCTCAGGGGCCATGGCTCACGGGCCCAGCCGCTCCGCGGCATGTGGGATCTTCCCGGACCGGGGCACGAACCCATGTCCCCTGCATCGGCAGGCGGACTCCCAACCACTGCGCCACCAGGGAAGCCCCTCCCAGTGTGATTTTAATTGCTGATCAGGTCTAACATTCACCACTTCTTCCCATATCCTTCTACCTCCCCATCTGTGCATGTCCAGGGCCATCTCCCCAAGACGATCAATGTCATCTCTCACCTGGGCATCACCGCCTAACTCAGCTCCCTAATTCTGTGTTTGCCCCTCCTACCACCCAATGTCCATACAGCAGCCAGAGGGAGCTGAACTTATCTACGGAACAGGAAGAAACCCACAGACATAGAGAACAGACTTGTGGTTGCCAAAGGGGAGGGGGAGAGTAGGAGAAGGATGGGTTGAGATTTGGGGTTTAGCAGATACAAACTATTATATATAGAATGGATAAACAACAAGGTCCCGCTGTATAGCACAGGGAACTACATTCACTATCCTGTAATAAACCATCATGGAAAAGAATAAAAATTAATAAATAAGTCTTTTAGGATACTCATAAATAAATAAATAAATAAAAACAGATCAGATTAAACCACTTCCTTGCTTAGAACACTTCTGGCAGCTTCCCTGTACACAAGAATGAAATCCAAACTCGCATTTCCCTGGCTCTGCCCATCTCTGACCTTTACTCACTACAGACGCTGCAGCCAGAGGCGCTGGCCCCAGGACCTGCGTGCTTTCGGTGCTCTCTGCGTGGAATGCTCTTCTCCCAGTCTTTGTGTAGCTGGCTGCTCTTCCTCACTTAGATCTCTGCTCAGATATCACCTCCTCAGAGAGGCCTTCCCTGACTACCGTATCTGGAATAATCCTCAGTCCCTCTTTTACCACTTGATCCTGTTTTATTTCTTGTCACTGAATTTTCTTATTTTTTTGTTTGTTTGTTTATTGCAGTCTTCCTCCACTAGAATGGGAATACTCTGAGAATAGGGCCGTTATCTATTTTGTTCATCTGGTACCTAGAGGGCAACCGTAAAACATTTGTCGAAAAAATGACATATATTTACTCACCATGTATCTTCCCCACAGGGTATAAGCCCCGCAAATGCCCAGACTTTTTGTTCACTGTCCAGTCCCTAGCACTGTCTGGGTACAGAGTAGGCTCTTTTATTAACCATATCTTCGATGGTAGTCTGATGTTTGGACATTTTGGGGCTTCCCAGAGCCTGGAAGGACTGCCCCTTCCAGGGTTAGCTGATCCCTAGAAATGGTAAACAACTGGCCCGGGAGTGTGCCTTTTGAATGCAAACCAATCAGTCCAGAGCCCATGCCCTCCACCACCTCTTTTACGGGGCTCTCAGACTCTGGACCCCTATGCGCCTGCCCTAACCCCCCCAGGGCCCTGTACCAGACAACTAGGGACAGGCCCTGTGCCTCAGAGCCTACTGAGATTATTCAAACCAGCCAATCCTAAACCTGCTTCCCCTGCTTCCCCTGGTCCTTCCTTTTGGAAACCCCAGAAAAGGCTCTTTCCCACATTTTCTCCTCATTCCCGCTGCCTTCTGATCGGCCCCCCGTGTGCTTCCCCATGGGCTCTGCGTGGTGCGCCGTGCCTCCTGTTTCTAGGCAATCTTAAGTATGCTGAACTTCTCCCTTCAGGACAGTCATTTCCATGTTTGCATGTCTTACCATACTTGATTAAAACACATCCCGGGCACCCTTAGAACAGCACTAAATAAATGTTTGTGGAACGAATGAATAAACTTATTCGGCAAGCATTTCTGGAGCATTTCCTGCCCCAGGCATCAAGGTGCTCGGTCAGGAGCTCAGGTTTGGGGGGTGGGGGGCGGGGAGGACAGAAAGGCCTCCTGACAGCAGCGGCAGATGAGTGAGCCTTGAAGGAAAGGAACTACTGACACTGGGGAGCGGGTTGAGAGGGACAGATGAACTTCAAGTGAAAGTAAACAACAAGGAAATCTTGAAAAGTGTGAAAGCAGGCAGCAGGAACGCTCTGGCCCTGAGCTCTTGCCCGATCCTGATCTACCCACTGGCTTCACCTTGTGTTCCATGAAATGGTAAAAGTAACTGCAGAAGTTTTCTCTTTTTTTTTTTGCCCGTGCCACGTGGCTTGTGGGATCTTAGTTCCCCGACCAGAGATCGAACCCATGCCCCTGGCTGTGGAAGCATGGAGTCCTAACCACTGGACCGCCAGGGAAGTCCCTTTTTTTTTTTCTTCAGAAAATTTCTATTCAGAGATGTGCACAAAGATTTCTGCCCAAGGACCCTCATCAGAGTATTACCTTCTCCTGAAAACATAGAAATAGCCTTGATATCTGCGGCAGTTTTTATACATGGCCACAGAATTTTTGCTGAGTCTTCAATTAAGAAGTGCAGTCAGAGCCTCCTCGTCTTGCATCTGGGCAGGCTTGTGACTGCTTCGATAGCTGGCGCGTGTCAGAAGTGCCTCTACGGGACTCCGAGGACTGGTCAGAATAGACCACGCAGCTTCCACCTGGTTCTCCTGCAAACACCTGCCCCTGAAGCCCTGAGACAACATGCGCGAAGTCTGGCTTCCCTGAGGCAGCCATGTTGTAGGAAGCAGTCAGGATGGGTGCTAACCAGCTGCCAGCCATAACCTTTCCCACCCCTCGCGGCCACACATCCCAGCAGACCAGATCCAAGGTGGGAAGGAAGCTGAAAGCTTCGGATATCTGTTCTTCCGCTTCAAGAGATCTGAGGATAATGGCTATAGGAAAGGTCAGGAGAAGAGGAGAGGGCCTTAGATGCCCTCTGGGGGATGTCCAGTGAGGTAGGCGATAGAAGCAGCTACAACCCTTCTTACCCACCAAAGGCATCCATATGCTAACAACAGCTCCCATTTATTGAGCACTTACTACGTGCCAGATACCGAGCCATGTACTTTATTCATTAATTTATATTATCCCACCTAATCCTCCCAGTATCCTGAGGAGTTAAGTATCACCCCATTTTTCATTTGAGGAACTTGAGACACAGAGCCATTAATTGACTTGCCCAAGGTCACACAGCTAGTGAATGGCCGAGCAGGGTTTCAAACACAGACCAGTGGCCTCTATCTAGAATCCTCTACACCTGGAGGTCCTGAACCATGCAATAAAAAAGGCATCTTGATTGAAAAGGAAGAAATAAAACTGCCTTTATTCACAGACAACATGATCATGTACATAGAAGTCCTAAGGAATCTACCCCAAAAACCTACGAGAATGAATAAGTGAGTTTTGCAAGGTTGAAATATACAAGGACAATTTACAGTGCTGGTCTACACTGCATCCCCATGGGATACGCAGCAAGCCCTTCTGGGCGCATCTGCAGGCTGACTGGGCGGTGGTGTGGCCTGCTGGTCATGAGCATCGCTTCTAAGGTCAGTTGCCATGGTGAAAACTGCTCTGCCACTCATTGGCTGAGTGACACGGGCAAATGACTTCCTCTCTGCCACAGTTTTCTTATACTTCAAATGGACTTTAATAGAGCATGGGGGAGAAACAAGAAAAAAGAGTACCAAGCTCATGGGTTCACGGGGAGGATTCCTGGAAAGCACGCATGTAAATCTCTAAACCCCAAAATGACTGTGGCTGTGTTTGCATGCCTTTGTGGGGAGGAGGGGGCGTGCACTCTTGGGAAAGGGGCCCGAAGCCTCCTCTGGGAATGGGAGCAAGGTAGATTAGGCTTTGAGTACCAGGCCTCCCACCAGCGTGCAATTCTTCAGAATGATGATTCCTATCTGCTCATCCTAGCATCTCCAGCGCCAGCACACTTCTGGAGGAGAAACAGGTCAGCAGCCGGCAGAGCACATGCACTTTCGTCTGCAATTACAGCCTTCTGCCACCAGGTGGGTTCTGGAGCCCGCCCTGTGAACTGTAGCTGAAACTTCACAGAATTACCTACAGAGAGCGATTTAGATTTTTGATCAAGGGCCCCACTGACTTCTCTGAAGTCTGACACCTGCACTGCAGTGAGAGAAGGGTAAGGCCAGGGGCCGCCAGGGGCCACCAGAGGCATCTGAAGCCTCATGGTGAAGAATCAAAGGAGAGGCAAGATTTGTAATGGGAGGAGGGGTAGTACCACGGGTGACATCCCCCACTAGCCCAAGGAGGAAACCCCAGACCCTAGATGGGATCTACCAGTGAACACATCAAGTGTACATCTCTGCCTGTGCCCCCCTCTGCCAGGGTGCAAGACCAGTCCCCCAAAGTATGCGGTCTTTGGGAATACCTGAAGCTCCAAATGGGAATGGTCTGTGTGTACAAGTGTGAATTCCAGTGTCTTCAGGTGTGTGTGTGTGTGTGTGTGTGTACAGCTAGATGAGGGTGCACAGAGAGGTGTGCCTGAGGGATGTCAGTGGGTTGGAAGGGTGACAGCCTCACAGCCTTACATGCTGGAGCACAGGTGAGAACTCACACTTCCCAGTTTGTACACCTCCTCCTGGTCAGGAGGTCCTGGAGAGGAGAGCCAGGGCCTGGCCCTACATTGATGGCCTCCTTGCTCTTTGGTCTTCCTCAAGGAGGGACCGGAAATGGGTGCCCAGAGCATTTGGAAATTCTAGGCTTTGGGAGTGCACTTGGCGCCCATCGTGGTCCACCCACACTGGCTGCTTGGATTCCTCAAGTTGTCCATGAAAATGAAAAAAAAAAAAAGTAAGTAAAGATTTGGGGCAGTAACAAAGCAAGACACTGATATTTGAGAGTCAGCTGGAAACCACGAGGAATCTGCCAGCCCTTTGGGGGATTTCTGATTGCTCTGTGCTGTGGTCATCTCTCTGGGAGCTGACACCCAGCTGTGCCAAGGGTGACTTTCAAAACCAGTAAGTGGGGCTTCCCTGGTGGCGCAGTGGTTGAGAGTCCGCCTGCTGATGCAGGGGACACGGGTTCGTGCCCCGGTCCGGGAAGATCCCATATGCCGCGGAGCGGCCGGGCCCGTGAGCCATGGCCGCTGAGCCTGCACATCTGGATCCTGTGCTCCGCAACGGGAGAGGCCACAGCAGGGAGAGGCCCGCGTACCGCAAATAAACAAACAAACAAAAAAACAGTAAGTGGAACAACTCTTCCTGCCCCCTCTCCAACTTCTAGACATTTTTCCTTTTCCATATTTCCTTTTCATGCAGACAAAAGCGTCAGTCCATTCAGATGCTAAGCGATAAATGTTCCAAGTAATTTTTATTTTAGATACAAGAGAGGTACAAATGTATTTACAGTTGTACATATACAGTCAAATAATATATATCACAGTTTCGTAAATATCATTTTAGATAAATATTTACAAAGTTAAAGTGACCATTTTCTGGAAGTAGAACACAAGTTTTTGAAAATTCTATACATTTTGTACTTTTCATTAATATTATAATAGTTTATTTTACAAAACGCCCTACAGGAATTCTAGTAAATGACTGCAAGGTGGGAAAGGCGACACCAGAGGGCGCCCACGGCCGGAGCTTGGGGAAACTTGGGACAGGACAAGGGCGGAACCTCCCGGGATCCCGCACAGCTCGGAGATGCTTTCCGGGCTGAGAAGCCAGTCTTGGCCTCCTCGGGTCGGAGAGTGGCGAGCAGGGGCAGGAAACTTCCTCTTTCCAAGCTTGATGTCAGAGCTGAAGGGGAGGAGGCATTGGTCCAACTCTCTCATTTTACAGACGGGGAAATGGTAAACGGAGGCCCAAAGAAGGGCTAGGCCTTTCCCGGGGTCCCCGTAGTGGATTTCCGTTTTGCCTTCATTCTCAGCCTACCTGGCACATTTGTGCCTCGTCCATCCCCAAGGAGCCGACTTTCGGGGGAAGGTGGCCCGAAGGAGAGAAGGGCCCGCTTGGCAGGGAAGGGCAGGTCTCTCCGGCCTCTTCTGGCTGCCCCTGAACCCCTTCAGTCCCCAGATCTCAAGGTCGCGTCCTTGAGTTCTGACATTGCAAGATACCAGTCTCAGAGGCGGGAGGAGGAGACAGATGCGCGTAGTGCCCGGGCCCGCTGCCCACACTGGGACAGGGAGCTCCATCCCAACACGCAGCTCTCTGTGGCGGTGGTGAGGGCCCCCTTTCCCCGCTGAGGGCCCTCGGAGACTTTCGGTCCCCTCTCCTGGCACCCACCAGGGGGCTATCAGCCTGGACAGCCGACTCCACAAGAGAAGGGAGACTCAGGGGTGAGGCCGAGCATGGGGATCCCCTGAAGAGGAGGCGGCCGAGCAGCTGCACCAGCTGCGCGGCCCGCGAAAAGGACGTCGCCTCTCAGTGTCCTCCTCTGCGAAACGGGGCGAAGAGTGTATGCCTGGGCGTCATTTCTGGGGCGCACCTACAGCGCCGGGTCCGGCGGCCGCGTGCCGCAGGGAGTGCGAGTCGCGAGGGAGAGCAGCCCCGCCGCGCGCCCCGGCGGGCTGGCCGGCGGAGGCGCGCGCGGGCGGGAGCGGGCGCGGCGCGGCGCTCACAGCACCATGGCCGGCAGGTGGTGCGCGGCGGCGGCGGCGGCGGCGGCGAGCGCGGGCGCGTGCGCGTGCGGCGCGGGCAGCGCGGGCGAGTGGGTCTGCAGCGCGGCGCTGGGCGGCCGGTGGCGCGCGCTCTTCTGGTGGGCGCGCAGCCCGGCCAGCTGCGAGTAGGCGCTCTGGCACACCTGGCACTTGTAGGGGCGTTCGCCCGTGTGCAGGCGCACGTGGTTGCGCAACGTGGACGACTGGCTGAAGCGGCGGTTGCAGAAGCGGCACACGAAGGGCTTGTCCAGCGTGTGGATGCGCATGTGCGAGCGCAGGTTGCTGCGCGAGTTGAAGCCGCGGTGGCAGATGACGCAGCGCATGCGGCCCGAGGTGCCAGCCGCCGGGTCCGCCGGGTGGAAGTCCTCTGGCCGCGCGGGCGGGGCCCGGGGGGGTCAGGCGGGGAGGGGGAGAGAGAGAGCAGCCTCGTTAGAACCCGCGCGGCCGCGGCCTGGTCTCCCCGTACCCCTCCCCCACGTGCGCCCCTCCCAGGGCCCAACCGCCTCCGATCGTTGGGTGGCCACTGCTCAGATTGCTGGCGCTGGCAGAGGGGTGGTAGGGGCAGCAAGAGACCTGGCCTGGGATCACATAGGAGCTGGACTCCAGACCATGCTGCGAGATCTCAGGGACTTAGTGACTTCGCTTCGGGAAACCTCAACCTTCTCATCCGTAAAATGGGAAGCTACTACGACCTCACGGGGCTATGCACGACTACACGAGATGATCACAAAAAACTGACGTCTTTGAAGATTACTCTGTATTGATCACTTTACCTGCCTGAGGCCGGATATGGGGAAGTACCAGGTTTATAGTAACCTTCCATCAATGGTAGTCACTGTTATAACTCCTCCTCTCCCCCCAAAACCTTTCATTTATTCATCCCACAAATATTTACTGAATGCCATCTATGTACCAGTGAACTGCACCTCACTTTTCTCATCCCTGAAATGGAAGTAATAATAGCATCACGCCCAAAAGGTTGCTGTAAGGATCAGAGAAATGGTTTGTGAAACATTAGCTGCAGAGCAAGCTCTGGATAAACAGTAGCTCCTGAGCCTCAGGTTCATCCTCTAAAAATAAGGATAACCAGATATCACAAGGGTTTTATGAGGACCCATGTGGGATGACACCTGTAGAAGGTTTAGCCCAATACTTGGCAGGAAATAGGTCTTGAGCAAATGGTCTCTACCGTGATACCAGCGCCCCACCCCACCCCGCTGCAGCACACACACAGGCACACTCCGCTCTGCCTTCATTCAACAGGTTTATACTGAGCACCTACTCTGGGCCAGGCTCAGCACCAGGGACAGGGCAGGGAAATGTGGACTGTGAAAGCTGGAAGGGAGCTTAGAGATCATCTCGCCCAACATCCTTCCTTTACAGGTGGGTAAACTGAGCCATTTCCTAAGATTGCACAGCAGAGCTGGGACTCAATCCAGTCTCCTACCGCCTGGCCCGTTGCTTCTCCACCACACGCTGCTGCTGCCTCCACCCAATCTGCCCCCAGACAGTCTGTCTTGTCCAAAATCAGAACTGTCTTCCATCTATGCCTGGACCATGGCAGCGGCTCCAGGGTCATTGGCCTCCTTGAACCAGTAAGTCCCATGTGCTTGATGCTGCTGGATGAGGAACCAGGGTCCCCAGAGGCCAGGAGCCTCCCTGCCAAACACACACACACACACACACACACACACACACACACACACACACACTCACTGTCTCTCTCTCTGGCTTCCGTGGCTCCCTTGTCATTGTGGCCTCATGGGGACTACCTACCATGCTTGTTCTTTTTCTGCTCCTCCCCCAGCCCGGGCACACCAGGGATCCCCAGGAAGGTGTTGTGTGAGTTTCCATACCACACCAGCAGCTCCTGGTCTGGAGGGATCATCTGTAGGGAAGGAGGCAAAAGGAGATCAGGAAGGCAGCAGCCCGGGGTGGGGGGTTCCCTCACAGCCAGGAGGGGCTGTCCTGGTGCCCACCTTGGAGATGTGGATACAGTCTCAGCCCCAAGAAAGGCACACTTGGGTCCCTTTCCTCCAAGCTATCCCCGGCAAGCTTCACAGACATGGAAGGCCTTGAGTTGCTCTGCCCCTCTGCCCCCCTCTGCCAGGACTTCTCACTGTCGCTGTCCTGGCTCTGCTGCTGGGACCAGAGCTGTCTCCTGGCCACACGGGAGCTCCCAAACTGACAGCAATGGAACAGAAACCTTGCCGCAAGCAGAAGTAAAGGAAGAAGGAAAGCTAGAAAACTTCTCATTTCTCTCCGAGGGGAAGCAGAGTCAGCCAGCCCTCAGGTCTGTGGGGCTGAGCCAGACGTTCCCAAGGAGAGTGGCCTGCGGGGCACCCTGTGGTTCTCGGTTACACCCTGCCTGATGATGTTCTGGAAATATCTCTTATCCAGAGCAACCACGAGGCAGCGCCACATCACGTACCCTTCTCTCCCCATCACAGGGCTCCGCCTGACTCCCTGTACGCAGCTAAAAAAGAAGCGTTCAGTTCAGTGAACACCTCCACCTCCGGAAATACTGGGGCACACAGCCTTAAACAAGATGCGTTTGCCATGTCCTAGGTCTACGGCAGAAAACTCCACAAATGGTGACAGGGCTCTGCTGCTCCCAGGGGAGGACTGCCCCAGGGACACGGTGCCCGCGGTCAGGAGACAGGGCTTTGCAGTGACAATCCAGGGAGGCAGTGGAAGGCCTGCTCCTGAGGTGAGGCTGACCCCGCCCCCTGGGACAGCCCAGGGGCCCGCCACACCTTTGGTGGAAGCCAGTTATTCCTCAAAGCAAAGAACCTTCAGGCTCCAGCCAGCTAGAGCAAATGAGAGAGGGGAAGGCCCATCGCCTCCCAAGGCCTGGACCCCGGAGGAGCTAGCTGTGGCACCCACCCTGGGGGTCACTCTCTGATCTGCCCAGAGAAAGGTGGATGCCGCCCCCCCGGGCAATGGCTGGATTGTCTTCCTGGCGGGTCTTCTTTTAGTTGAAGTACAAAAGGTCACACAGGACTCCATCTAGGGCTGTCTGAAATCACACCAGAATAGGGCCCTTCTCCTTGGCCTCCACGGTCACAGAGAAAGCCCCCGCCCCTTCCCTTTTGTTCTGGCCTGAAGACCCCCTATCTGCTCGCCACACCTTCCTTCCTCTGGTCAGAGCCAGGAAGAGCCTCAGAGCATCACAGCCAGCCAGCCCTGCTGGACCCTGAAAGGAGAGGGAAGCAGAGACAGGAGGGGGTGGGAGAAGGGAAGCTCCAGGGGGCCTAGGCAACGTCCATCCTCCTAAGACTCATCCAGGGGTCACTGTGCCCCTTCCCAACAGACCCTACAGCCCACGGGGTGTCACATCAAGCCTCAGGGACGGTGAGTGACGAAGAGCCGGGCAGAGGGTGCCACACCAGCTCGGACTGACGGGGTTAAATGTGGAAAAACCAAATGCAGCCCCGGAACCCAAGGAAAATAGGCCGTGCATCAGAGAAAGCAGGCAGGTTAGAATCTGGCCCCACAGCGAGAGTCCTCGAGGCCTCTCTGGTCATTCATAGTCACGGCCGCTGCAAAGGAGGGCAGCGGGGGTCAGAGCTGGAGGCCCTGCTGGAGAAAGGGTGGAGCTGAGTTTTGTGAACCCCTTAGAAAAGCGGGTGATGGAGCTAAAATATTCAAGCTAAATTCACCGTGAAGGAAGCTGCTGAGAGATGGTGCCGGTGGGCCCTCGGTCGCCAGGTCCCTGGGTGACCCTAGGCAAACACTCTGTCTCTCTAAGCTTGTCTCCTGAAGTGAAGGGGGTGGAGAGCATGATCCCTGAGGCTCCCCCAACTCTAGGACTCTGATTATGTCACCTCTGACATTGTCCCAACCCCTGGCTTCAATTCTCAGACGACACCAGATGTTTGTACATCACGGTTCTTCTAAAGCAACCGACCCCTCGTCCAACTGTCTGTACACTCCCCTTCCTTCCGGAGACCGTACTGCCGAGGTTCCTGGCTCAGGGCCTGGGCTCACACACGTCGGGGTCCGCTTGGGCTCCCCACCTGCTGAGCGTGTCACTTTGGGCAAGGTGCCTTCTGCCACTGGTCCTCAGTTTCCTCAACTGCAGAACAGGGACAGCCCCTTCTGTAGCCTCACAGGGCGCTTGTCCGGGCTCAACGGGGCCACGCACTTAAAGCTGTTTGTACTATTTTCCGAGAGCTCATCAACCATTCAGAGAAGCTGGCAGCCACCTCTGGGACATGGGGTCCTTCAGTGACCATCAAGAGCGCAGGCTGGGGACTTCCCTGGCGGTCCAGCGGTGAGGACCCAGCGCTTTCACTGCTGAGGGCCTGGGTGCAATCGCTGGTCGGGGAATTAAGATCCCACAAGCCGCGCGGCAAAAAAAGAAGGAATAAGCACAGGCTGGGCCCACATGCTCCCAGGACACCAGTGCCCCTCCGGTGCCACCTCTTCCCTGGCCCATCTGCCCGGGGGCGGGGAGCACAGTTGTGGGATGACAGGTTCAGCAAGTCGCCAGTGGGAGCTGCATCTCCAACCCCAGATGCAGTCTGGGAATCAAATATCTAAGTCAACACCGGCCTTTTCATTTGCATTGACTAACAATTATTATTACATATAAAACAGATATAACAGCAACAACAATCATGGTGGTGAATGAGAAGCCAAGAACGAACTCTGAATATTATTATTGAAAGTGGTGGTTGGGAATCATATTTTTAAAAGAAGAGCTTTAATACTGACTGCTTCCATATAGGCTGAGTCATGTATTTACTAACACATTTTTCAAATGTACTAAAAATTTTACTAGTGCATGTTTTTGTTGTTGTTGTTTGCAGTACGCGGGCCTCTTGTGGCCTCTCCCGTTGCAGAGCACAGGCTCCGGACGCGCAGGCTCAGCAGCCATGGCTCACGGGCCCAGCCGCTCCGCGGCACGTGGGATCTTCCCGGACCGGGGCACGAACCCGCGTCCCCTGCATCGGCAGGCGGACTCTCAACCACTGCGCCACCAGGGAAGCCCACTAGTGCATTTTAAAAATTAAAACAGTGATACAGACACAAAGCAGTATATAAGGAAAAGTAACTCTCTCTCCCACTCAGGGCACCCAGCCACTGTGGCCGGTTTTCTGCACATCTTTCCTCAGAAGCGTTTGTCGTTTTGAGACCAGTTTTTTTTTTAATGCTGATTTAAGGTGCATGAGGAACAGCATGACGGAGCGGAGTGACTTTCATTTTCTACAAGATGCATCTGATTTTTTAAGAATTAATGAGCACATATTACGTTTATACAAAAAAATATTTTTTAAAGAGAGAAAATCTATTAAAAAGAACCTACTAGAATTGAGAATGACACACATCCCCAGACAACAAGAAGCCTCCGGCTGTAAGGCAGCGCTGGGGAAGGCGGCCTCACCCGCACAGAGGCCGGGCACTAGAGTCTCTCTCTGCCCTTCAGAGCTCTGGGAAACCAGCAGCAGCTCCTGGCCTGGACCTCTGGCATCTGCGTGCTCCCAGACACCCCTCATGCAATGACCCCAGAGATGGAGACCAGGAGTGCCGGGGAGACCCACAGCCTCTTCCCTGAGATCTTAGTACCGTTGTCCAGAGGCTGCCAGGGTCCCATCAGCCAATCACCTAAGAGCAAAGAACGGCCACGGTCCCGTGCAGGCCTCCTCAGTAGCCCTGTTTCTTTATGGCCAACACTCTGGCCTGGCCCAGCCAGGGCTTTCCACGGGGGCTCGGAGAAGGAGAATCAGCTGCTCATCTACTTTTCTGGGGATCCGAGACTGGCTCAGGGTACACAATAAACACAGCAATTCCCAAAGAAATGAATCCTGTCCCATAAAATCCACATCATCAAGACACGGGGTGAGTATCAGCGCCTGACTCCTTGGTTGACAAATTATATAATCTCCCAACTGGCGCCTCTTCACCTTCCCTGTTGGCCCAGAAGTTCTGTCCTGACCCTTTTCTGAATTTTTATTATCAGTTGAAAACGTTTGGGGGTTTTCGTTTGTTTTCCTAATACAAATTCATGTCACAGTATTGAACGTGCTCCCAGGAGGCTCTGATGTCCTCCCCGTCCTCCCGGTGGTACAGAAGCCCTCGTCTAGAAGGACCTCAGTGTCATCTGGACGAATATCAATTTCCATTGTACCACAGATGTCCCAACACACCAATTAATAGAGTTCCAGCAAAGAGATATTGGTCAGGGAGGTCCCACGGCGTGGTGACCAAGGGCTCCACCGTGGGGTCCCACAGGTCTGGATTCAAATCACAGCTCAACAATCTCCCCAAATCTCCCTGAACCTTAGTTTCAACGTCATTAAAACAGGGATAGTGATAGCACCAGACTGAGTGGATTCGATTTTTTCAAAGTCGCTAAGACCCTTAGCACAGTGCTGGCACGTGGTAACTGCTCCGCAGACGGTAGCATCATTAATTATGCTTATTATTAAAAACCGAAGTGCCTAACTGCACCCATCGGTGAGTAAGATCAAAAGGAAAATGGTGCTTTGCCCTCACAGAGCTAAGAAAAAGAGAGATGGGGCTATGAGGCTCCAGGGGAAAAAAAAAAACCCAAAACAAACCTCAATTGCCTGAAATGAGAAGCAAAGCAGCTGAAAAACAAAGCCCACGCTTCAGGGCACAGCCATTTGCCAAAACCTCGGGAGGGGAAAAGCCTGGGAATTCTCTTCCCAGTTCCAAAATGCAAAATTTTCATAGTTTATTCCTAAATCGTTTTCTTGTGTTGAGTTTGGGGGTCAAAGTTCTTGCTTCCCTGGGGCAGCTGGTTTCTTTGCCGGTTTTGTTTTCTTGGGAGAAAAGGGTCCGTGTGTCCATTTTCAACCCAGCCCCCATCACCTGGAGAAAGACTTATTCATTCAACATTTAGTGCCCATTTGCTACGTGCTGGGCACTTTCTAGAAATGTCATTTTAGGCACCTGAGGTTGAAGATAGCGAGGGGAGAGCCTGGGATAACATGTTGGTAGATCTGCCTAGGAATTCTGCACAGACTGGCCAGCCTGGAGACCCATCACCCTCGTCTCCCTTTGGACGGCTGTTAATTTTGTATTTGTGGGAAATTTTAGAGCAGCCGTAGTACATTCTGCTTACTGAATGAAGATGTTTCTTCTCACTTTTTTTTGGCAAGTAATGGGTTACTGTTATGAAATATACACAGTGGTTCTGAGTGACGGAAAGATTAAGAAAACAGGTCATGGCACAGACCCTTCTTGGCTCACACACACGCACAGAACAAACAGCCCACGAATTCGAGAGGCGTCCGGGGAGTGGCCTGGAGCAGCAGAAATGTCTTCTGGACAAGCCCTGCTGCATGGTGCTCACACACACCTGGACACACAGCTGGTCCGGTAAGTGGCGTCTGACATTTTGACACATGGCTTTAAGAAAGTTGCCACCACAAAAAATGTACCTGACTTCACTTATTAAAAGTAAAGTGGGTGGTATTTTGCGTTTCCTTATTCGTCACTCCGGCACTCGGCTTGCTAACTCTGTGAAAGCATGAAGAGGCAAACCGGTGGTATCTACTTATCTTGATCATACACGGTAGACTTTCCCAATCCTCTTTTTTCAACTTAAATTCCTGATCAGATGTCGATGACTTTTAAAAAATCTTATAAACTTAGATTCCCCCATGGAGATGCACTTCAGCCACCTTGTCCTCCGACTCTGAATTTCTGCATAAACGTCTATTAATATTTCCTGACCCTGTTCAGCTCTCAGCCATGTGACCTGAACAGCAAGATGAGACTCAGGCCTCCGCATCTGACGCTGTGGGGAGTCCTTTTGCCAAAATCATACCAGCGTCCTTACCCTCTCTCCTGTGTGTAAGCACGTGTGTGTGTGAGCGTGCGTGTGTCTGCGTGGAGGGATGGAATGATTGGGTGTCCCCCATCTCATCTGTTTCAGGGGGGCCGGGAAGCAGTGTGCAGATGTGAGGACGTGTGTGAGGTGGAGCGGGTAAAGGGGGGCGCTCTCTGCCAGGGGTGAGGTTCAGCCACCCATGAGGCTGATCCCAGGATGTCTAAGGGGGGGCCCTCGCTCCCATAGGGTGGCAGCCCAGCCAACAGTCTCAGGAAACACCTCTGTCCTCAGCCTGGGCCACCGTCAGTCCTATCCTCGCACTGTCCCACCTCACCTGAACCCCAGTCCAAGAACGGCTCACCTTTCTTTTCTTTTCTTTTGTGCCGCACAGCTTTCGGGATCTTAGTTCCCTGACCAGGGATTGAACCCAGGCCCCAGCAGTGGAAGCACCGAGTCCTAACCACTGGACCGCCAGGGAAGTCCCAACCTTTCTTTACCCCTCTTGGGCTGGACCACACCAGGGCCCAGGCAAAGGCCATTCTGTTGTCACTCCTGGAAGATTCCCAGGGGCCTGGTTATTGAGGGACAACTGTCCAGTGCCCCTTGGGGCCTTAGAAAGACATGGGGCTCTGAGTTACAGGAAGAAAACGGACTAAAGGAAAGGAGAGTCATTCTCTGGCCTGGGGCGGGGGGCTCCTTCAGAACACCCCCAAACTCAGCCAAGCCTAGCCGCACCCCAAGGGGCACCATGCTTCTCCCTCCACAGAGGAGCAGAAGTGTGGGGTCCAGAGGACTACTGGGGGAAGAGCCCCACCACCCATGCAGAGCACTCGCCACCAACCTGCCACAGGGAAGCTGGGCCGCCTGCCCCGTCCTGGGCTGGATGCTGAGCAAATGTCCTGCCAAGAGACAACGTGCAGGGAGGGTCCTCACAGCATGGCTGCCTCGGCTACCGCCTCCCGGCTACCACCACTCGGCCTGCTCTGTGCTCTCATCATCTCCCCGAACACCGTGAGCCTGTCTGCCTCTGCCCAAGCGTTTCCCCACTGGGGACACCTCCTTTCCCCATCCCGCCTGAACCTCTCCCTGCCCTGGGCCTGGCCAGCTCCTCTGACAGCCCCTCCCACCCACCACAGGATATGCTATTTAATCTCTCCCTCTCTCTCTCGTCTGAGAAGCTTCGCCCAGCTCAGACATTAGTGTTAGCGTCCCTCACAAATGCTCAGACATTAGTGTTAGCGTCCCTCACAAACGCCCATGGAAGCCGCTGAGTCTGCCACTCGTCAAGTGAGACCCAGCACACTGGAGGTAATCACAGAACCCTCCCTTGTGGATTCAACACGTGAGGATTAGATACGGTAATGCGCATACAGTGTCTAGGAAAAGCCTGACAAGTGATCAGGATGCGATAGCTGAGGTTAGAGTCGCGCGTGGTCCACCCGTCACTGGTGGCGGGCAAGGCACAGCCAAAATGCTGCCGACACAACGCCCTCTCTCCCCCCCAGATGCTTTCCCTGGGCCGCCTTCTGGTGTCTTTCCCTCTGTATTTCTATGGCTTCTCAACCCCAGCACCCCCTCAGCAGTCATCCGGGGACCCCAGTGGAGGTGCACATGAGATTCACGATGGCATAAAGTGGAAAGTTCTGTCCTTTCTGATCTACGGCAGAAAGCTTGCCCTGGAGGTCGTGCTCCCAGAGACAGTGATGCATGGGCCTCAGTCCTCCAGCCTGGGCAGGGCCAGCTGGGCCAGCGCGTACGCCCCTCTCTCCACCTCAGTCCCCCGCCCCCGCCAGCTGCACGCGCCGCCCCCACATAGCAGCGCACACACTCACCTCAGCGGCTTTGTAGAAGATGCTGGTGCCGATCTGGACCACCTCCAGGTTCTGCTCTTGTTCGTTACGTGCGCACTTGATGTAGGTCATCCAGCTTCGGTGGTCCTCCTGGCTGGCGTCGATGAAGTAGCGCACCGTGCCATCCTCGTTGAACACCTGCGCGCAGGTGAATCGGGGGCCAGGTGAGGCGGGGCTGTGTCCTGTGTGCCGCCCGTGGCTAGGGCTATGGGCCCCAGGCTGGGCACATCCACACGCTCTCTCTCTCCATCCTCACAACAGCCCCAGGAAGTGGACGCAGCTATTAGTGTCTTGGTTTTCCAGCCCGTGAAAGGGAGGCTCGGAGCAGTACAGTGACTCGCCTGAGGCCAGCTGGCTAGAAGTGGCCAACAGGGAGTCAGTCTCCAGGGCCCCACAGGCTCCTGCTGCCACGTCCTCCCCATCCCCAGATGCAAAGCATCTCCAAGAGATCACTGAGCGCACAAAGTGACGTCCACTCCAGCTAGTTCTCCGGGGATGCAGAGGTGCTCCCCAAAGCCGCGGAGAGCACTGGCCGGGACCTCAGCGGGGGACACAGAAGAGCCTAGAAAGGGAAGGCTGGCTCACTGTGTCACCCTGGGCTGGCCCAGGCCCCCTTTGTGGGAGCTACCAATAGTACTCAGAAACCAAACTGGACCCCAACTTCCTAACCCAGCAACAACTGGAGATGGGAACCACGGCCCAGGCCTCCAGAGGTGGGAGGAGGTGAGGTTAGGGGAGGCCTCATGGCCCTCTGCTCTCTTCCTCTGATCCTGTGACCAGGTGCAGGATTTGGCCCATTCATCTCCTTAGTGGTCTGCCCGGTGGTGGGGAGCCATGGAGCAAGGAGGAGAAATGACATTAGGGAGAGGGTGCCTCAGCCTGGCCTCCTCAAGGTGAGACCCCCAAGAGGAGGAAGTGCTCTGGGAGGGGCTTTGTCCCAGGGTGGGCCGTCCCTGGCATCTGGCACCGTTGTGGGGGAGGAGGGTCAGAAGAGCCTGGATGGAAGGTCAGTTTCCTTCTGTAAAATGGGAATAATAACTCGTGGGGCTGCTGAGCACATCTGGTGGAATGCAGGCCCCGCGCTCAGAAAGCCATCGGTGCTCATTTCCAATGCCGTTATTCTGCTTGGCTTGGGAAGCCCGACTGCCAAGGAGCACAGGCTCCCTCCAGCCTTCCTTCCAGCCACCCTCACCCCAAGGCCAGGGCTGGCTTTGAGGGGCTTTCCTTGCTGCTTCTGGAGTGAGGGAAAGAATGCAGGTGGCTGGGCGGTGGCTCCCAGGAGTGGCTTGCCAGCTCTCCGTGGGACCCTGGGCAAAGGACATGGCCTCTCTGGGTCTCCATGCCCTCCTCTAAGAAGCGGACCTAACAACGGACGTGATCCCTAGGGCCGGCCAGAGGAGAGCGCCTTCGCCTCGCGATTTGGGGAGGAACCTCCAGGCATCAGGCGGTAGGATCCGGCCTCAGGGAGCGTCAAGGCCTGGCCCAAGGCGCCCGCAGCTTCCAGCGAGGGCGGAAGTAGCGGCCGGACGCCAGGGCCCCACCCGAAGCCCGCAGCACGCAGCCCCGCAGCCCCGCAGCCCCGCAGCCCCGCAGCCCGCAGCCCCGCAGCCCCGCAGCCCGCAGCCCGCGCGTACCTCCCACATGAGGTTGTTGTTCTTGCAGATGTCCACGTGCTCCGGGGCGATGACGCGGCCGGTGAAGGGGCCCATCTCTGTGCCCGCCTTGATCCACGTCTTGGAGAAGATGCCGAGGCCCTCGCCGGGGATGGAGCTCTGCGCGATGATCACCTCGGCCGGCAGCACCAGGCTGGACAGCTTCTGAACCTCTGTGGCCGCCGGGCATGGGGACTGGGTCAGAGCCTGAGGCAGGGGAGGCCCGGCTCTTCCCGGGGGGTGGAGGCTCAGCGACCCGAGTCTCCTCTGATTGCAACCCGGGGACCCTCCGAAAGCAAGAGGTGCTTTGGGACTCATTTCGAGGACAGCTTTTTGTTTGTTTGTTTGCATTTGCTTTTGTTTTTAGTCTCTCCACGAATTCTCAAAGCATCCACAACCTCCCCTGCCCTCCACCCCGGCAAAGTTTAAGAACTACTGAGCCGACCGCAGTGCGTGGCTTTACCAATGGGTAAACTGAGGCCCGCTCCCACGAGGGGGTGACGGCCCAGCCAAGACTCCTTCGCCCTGTCTGGTTCTGGGCCGATCGTGCGTCGCACGGCGCTCACTGCGCGTCGCGGCACCGAGCACAGGGCACTGTCGGAGGACCCAGGACGCGGCCAGGGCTTCTGACTCCTTTCGCGGTGCGGGGTGGGGCGGGCCTCGCGCCCGGGGCGGGCTGGCAGCGCCCGGAAGGGAAGTCTAGTTTCGAGGCGGCGGAAGCTCAAAAGAAACGCGGGCGACGGCGGGCCGTGTCTCGCGCTCTCTGGGTGACCCCGGGCGCGCCTGGGTCCCTCGCTGCCGTCAGGATCCGGGGTGCCAGGAAGGGCAGTGCCCGTATCGAGGCGAGCCGCGCAGTCGCCTCTCTGGGCGGACAAGAGCCGGGGCGGCCCGCAACCTCCGGGGGTCCCCCCGCCTGGTCGCGCAGCCGGAGTGGGAGCGGCGAGGCGCACAGGGGCGGCCTCCGTGTCTTACAAGGTCCCCCTCTAAGCTACCTGGGAAAATACCCGGCCAGCGGGCCAGCTGAAAGGGGGGGTTAAACGGTGTCCATTGCGGCGCGGCCGGCAATTTGTCACGCTGTTAAAGTGATCGCATTCATTCGGCTCCATTCGAAAGAAATTGCTAATTCTAAATTCATTAGCCCTGGAAGAATGCTGTAGCAGTAAATTGTAGCTCAATGCGGAGGGGACTTGTTTAAAAGGGGCCGAGGAATTCCCCTTACAAAAAGGGGGGATTAGATGGTTGACATAGCGTGAATGGAAGTGGAATTAGTCTGCACGGTAAATTAAGAGAGGAACAGAAATCGTAAAGGGGGAAAAGAGGGCGACGCGCAGAGATGCCAGCGCCGGGGAAAGATATTGTTTGCGGGTTGATGAATGAGGAGTAAGAACTTGAGACATCTTAAAGAAAAGAAACTTTTCTTACTCTCTCTTTCTCTCCGTCGCTCTCTCCGCGGCTTTCTCTCCCGTCCGCCCGCCCTCCGCCCCCTCCCCAGCCCCCGCTGCCTTTTAAAGTTCTTGGTTTAAGTGGGAACTTTCGCGGGTCAAGCCCAAGTTAACTAAATGAATTTAAAACCCCTTCTTTTTGAGTCAACTGCTATTACACGCCTAGTAAGGCTTTAAATGCCGGGAACCCGCCGGCTCTAAGGGGTGAGGGGCGGATGGGGAAGCGCGGGGGCGGCGCGCCCGGCCGCCTGGACGCCGAGATCTCTTCACCGTGCCGCGCGGGGTGGAGGTGCTCCCCGCCCCCGGCCCCTCCCCGCCCGGGCTTGGCTGCTCGCTCCCTGGTTCGGCTCGCGGGAAACTGAGTCACACGCAGCATCTGGAACGCCCAGATTGGCGCGAGCTGCTGCGACGCCCCGTGTCCCCGCCGCGTCCTGCGCGTGTGGGCCCGGGAATCAGGGGCCGCGGGGAGGAGGGGACGCGATCGGCCTCGACGGCGCGACTCACCGCCCGAGAAGGACTGCGCCAGGACCTCGGCGGTGAAGGCTGTCTTGGGGCTGGCGTGGTGGCTCTTGTCTTCGAAGAGCTGCTCGCCCAGCACGTTGCGCCAGCGGCCGTACAGGAAGCTGTGCAGGATGTCGGAGGTGATGACCTCTGCCAGCGCCAGCCCCGGCGCCTTCAGCCCTGTCTTGAGCACCAGGGCCTCAGCCGGGAGCACGGAGCCCATCATGGGCGGCCCGGGGCTCGCCGGCGCCGGGGACGGACGGCCGGACGGCCGGGCCGAGGCGGGTATGTGGTGGGCGAGTGGGGAGCACAGGGGCGAGAGAAGAGGGCTGTGATGGGGGAGGACGAGGACGCTGGAGGTAGTGGGAGGCGGGGGGCGGGGTGGCTGGGAGGAAAGTGAACGAGGGGGAGCGAGGCAGAAATGAAGAGAGAGATGGAGAAATCTGCGGAGATGGCAGAGGCGGCGCGGAGGGCTGGAGAGCCAGGGGTGGAGGCGGAGGCGGGTGCGAGGAGGGGGGCAGTGCGGGGTGGGTGGGAGGCGGGTGGCTTCAGAGAAACGGCGGCCAGGGGCTCTCGGCCGCGCGCTCGCCTCTCGCACACCCGGCCCGGACGGTCTTCCCCTTGGCAAAATCTCAGCGCCTTTATAGGAGCCGCAGTGACCCTCCTAATTGGTTATTAATGACCCCCTGACGTCGGAGGACAGACTTGTTGTACCCGGCCCGGCTCGAGGAGCCTCCGCCGCGAGAGCTCAAGGGGCGGGGGCGCTCGGGCCGCTCGGAACGCTCCCCACTGCGTCCTCCCGCCCCGCCCCGGCCCTTCCACCCCCCTCCTCTTCCTCCTCCTCTCCCCGTGGGAAGTGCCGGGCAGGGAGGGAGGCTCAGCCCGGGGCGAGGAGAGGAGGGGACCGAGCAGGGCAGGGGGAGCAGCGAGGATCGCTCGGACTCCGGGGACCAGACTAGGCCGGAGGGGACGCCTGGCCTCGGGCCCCGCGCTCAGCCGCTATCCTAGGCCGGCTCTGCGCTCAGCATCCCTGGCCGGCCGGGCCGGCATTCACCTCCCCTACGCTCCCTGGTCCGCCCGGCCCGCCGGGTCCCGCGCTCTCCCGGGCTCCACGCCCCAGACTGCGGTAGTCGCCCTGGAGCCAGCAGGCCCGGCGCAGGCCGCGCTGAACTCCTTCGCAGCAGGCGCTGCGGAGGCCTGCTCTTCGCTTCAAACGGGCCGCTGCAGCCGCCCTGCTCGCTGCCCGTGGCCGGCTGTCAAACTCCTCCCTGGGCGGACAGGGCTGCGGGGCGGGGCTGCCGTCGGGGCTGAGCCCGGCCTGAGACGGCTTCGTAGGCGACCGTCTCCCGGTCCTAGGGGGCTAGGTCGGGGTCGGGAAGGGCAGACCGAAATCCGAGATAGCCGCGGGTCGCTTGGAAAAGGCTTTCCTTACGGAGGCAGGGGGACCGAAAGGGGTCTCCGGACCGTCGTGAATGGGAGCAGCGGCTGTGCCCTGGAGCGAACGCCCTCCGAATCTGCAGGCAGCCCCGGACCAGGCCGCTGTGCGCCCTCGGCTTAAGGCTCGAGCCTCCAGGCTCGGAGGCTCCTTCGCTCAGCTGCGACCTAGGGAGGCCCGCTGCGCCCTGCACTCCTCCCTTCTTGCCTCCTAGCTCTCACCCTTTCTCTTCTGGCCTCCCTCTTCCTCTCTCCCTTCTTCCCTACTCGCTTCCGCACCCCACCCCACCTCAACCTCGTCCCACCGGTAGACTTTCTTCGTGGAGGTTCCGAGGTACCCAGAGTGCCAGCGCGGTCTTTCCCTGGAGACAGGGAGCTGCTGAGCCCGGAGCCAAAGCGGGAAAGGTCACCACTTCCTGCGGGCTTTGCCGCCTCCCAGGGTTAGCCTCATCCCCACCTCAGCCCCAGACAAGGGATGGGGAGCACAGGGACATCTCCATCTGCTGAACTCCTCAGCCCTCCCCCACGCCACCCCCCACCTCCCTGCAACGTCAGATTCCGATAATGGAGCCGGGTTTTCTGGACGTTCAGGGCAGTGCGTTGGGCTCACGGTTAGCTGGAGGAATCGGACTCCCCAGGCCTTGTCCTCAGAGAGGGGACTTGGGTGGAGGGGCAGGGGGCCTGGCCTTCCTACAAGGAGTCCTCAGGCACCTTGGCCAAGTGCTCCCTCCATCACGGGATCCTGCCTTTGCTAAGCCAGCCTCACACCTGGCGGCCGCAGACACCCGGGCTCTGCGTACCCCGTTCCGGCCAGTGGTCTCCTGGCATCCCGGGGTCCGCATCGGGGCGTAGAGTAAGGAAGGCAGCAACCACTGGCCTTCAGACCCAGAGCCCGGGTCACCTCGAGTCTGATGCCCGGGAGAAGCCGCACTGGGCAGCAGGGGCGACCGTCGGGCCCGGCGCCAGCAGAGGGCAGAGCTGCGGAGGAGCGAGGGCAGCCCACGGGTTAGGGTCCCGGAAACTCAACTTTCTTCCAGACGTCGCCGGAGAGTCACACTGGCTCTGGCTTGGGCCCAGAGTTCACGTCTGAGGAGGGCGGATGGACTCCGGGCATGGGAGCCTCACCCGCGCCTGGGCCTCGGCTTCTACAAAGACTTGATGGAGGGGAAGAGAGTCACCAGGAGCCGCAACCAACCTCAGCGCCTCCGGGAGACCAAGGAGGGATGAGGACTGCTGTGCGTCCCTGGGTCGGCCCTTCCCCTCTCTGAGCCTCACTGTCCTGATGTGTGCAATGGTTTGGGCTGGACTTTGTGAACTGAGGTTTCTTCCCGCCTTGTCTCTCTGGGTCAGGTCACTTTCCTCTGAAAGCCCCGAGGATTCCCAGCCCACACCCCACTGAGAAAAAGTCCTCAGCTCTGTGCGGTCCCTCCGTCCTGCGGGTGCAGCCTGTGGGTCCTGGACGCTAGCTCGGGGTCAGAAGATGAGAGGATCGAGGGTCCGGACTGAGGCCAGGGAGCCCTCTTCTTTCCCTGGACCCGCAAACCCCGGGAGAGGTGCTGGGGGCGGGGCAGAAGCGGAGCCGGCCGCGAGCGTCTCCTCTGCGCCCTCAAGTTTTGTGCTTCTGTTTTAGCCGCAGACCCACCCGACCGCGCCCCAGGGAAAAGGGGACCTGTAGGGAGCGCCCCAGTCTCAGGGCCCATTGGAATTGGGGAGCAAGGCCCCCCGCGCTGGCATCTCCCCTCGCTGAGATCGCGAGGGAAAACACCGCACGTTCTGGGGTTTCTCCGCGGATGAGCCGTGTAGATCTCCGCGGGGCCCGGGCGCGGAGTGTACCCGCGCCAAGCCCCCTCCCCTAGCCCCGGCGGCCTGAACTCGCAGGCGCCGCCCCCCTCGCGGCCGCGGGCCGCCGCTCCGAGCTCTCTTCAATATTCATGGACGTTAATAGAGAGGCCCCCAGTATATCGGTCCATTGTGGGCGGCTCGTAGGGCTTGAATAGGCCCCGGCCCCCTTTCTTCGGCGCGGCTTCCCGAGGGGCCAGGCCAGGAGTGAATGGCCCCGCTTCCCGCCCCGCGCCCCCTCCCCCTTGCGGGAAGAACATCTTTATCCCCGCCGCCGCCGCCGCCGCCCGGGCCCCCATTCACGCGGCCCGGGCTCCGGGCGGAACGAATCAATCGGCCGCGGCTCTTCGGAGGTCAGCCTCATAGCCCTGGCACCCCCGTCTCCTCGCGCCCACGGGAGTGGAGAGAGGGAGGCGGCGGCAGGCCGACGGACCCACGGGCTGAGGGGCACTGGGTGGGTGGGGAGGTGGCAAGGGCACGGGGACATCGGGAGGGGTGGCCGGGCCGGGGCAGGTGAAGAGGGCCTCAGTGCCCCGCGGCCGCTGGAAGCCGGCTGACCTCTCCTTGTTGCCCTGCGCAGGGCGGATCGCGGAGAGAACCGAGCCGCTGCCCAAGCCCGGAGACCTGTCCTACCTCCCCTCGAGGCACCCGCACTGGCCCCTTCGGGTCCGGCGGCCGCACCCGCAAGGCCCAGGGCACGGGGTGGGGGGCAGCCTAGGGCTCCCCAGGCCACGCTTCTCGGCCCTCAGGGCACTTGCGTTCTCGCCTGTGCGCCCAGGTCCGGACAGTGCTCTTCCAGGGGCGTTCGGAGGGGAGGCCGGGTTCCTGGTTTCCGCGCCCTCGCTCGGCGTCCCGGCCCAGGTGGAGGGGGCGCTCGTCGGTCAGGCGGGGCCAAGGCGCACGGGTCCCCGCCCCTCCCGCCCCGCCGGCCCTAGGAGGCGCAGAAAGGAGCCCATTGTCCGCCGGGAAATACATTTTTGGGGGCCGAGTGAAAGCCCGTCTTTCTTTTGAACTTTAGAAGAAAGTCTTCTGCCTCGCCCCTCGGAGGGAAAGATTTGTTCCCACCTCCCGGGGGCCCCGCGCGCCTCCTCCTCCCGAAACATCTGCCAGGGGAAAATCCACCCTGGAGGGCAGATCGCGCTCGCTTTAAGCCCCTCGAACTCATTAAAAAGTTATTAGCGGCGGGGGCAGGTCCCGCGCAGGTATCGATCGGCCAGAATGAGCCAGAGGAAGAAAAGGCGAAGAATGTGGACGAGCGGCGCCCCGACCCCCTGCCCCGGTCCCCCGGCCTCCGGCGCTTCAGCCCCAAGGTGGGAGTGGGGCCCCTGCGCCGTCCGCGCGTCTCGCGGTCCGCGTGTCCGGCTGCCTCCGGCGGCTACTCGCCCCTCCCGTGCCCGGCGCCCCCGCCCCTCCTCCCGCACGCGAGTTCCCGTCTCCTCCCGCCACTTCCCTCCTCCGCTTCTCGCGCCGCCGTCGCGCGTCCCCCATTCACTTCTCTCCTCCTCTCCCTCCTTCCTCTGCGCCTCTCCTTTTTCGCGGGCGCTCCGGCTCCCGCTCCGGCTTTCTCACACCCTCTGGGCTTCCTCCTCCCATTTCTCTGTGTTGCTGTCTGAATCTCAAAATCTGTCTGGTCCCCACGCCCGCGTGGCCTAGGGAAATTCCTTCCCCGCGTGGGGCCCGTGTGCCCCCTCCCGCGTTCCCGCGGGACGATTCGGGGCTCCGGGGGCGCCCCGGCTCGCGCGTACAAAGGAGCGACCGCTGCCGAGGTGGGGTGGGAGGCGCGGGCCGCAGAGACAGTTTCAGTCGACGTGACTCGGGCCGGCCAGCGCAGGGCCGCCAGGTGGAGTGGCGGCCGCAGCGCCGTGAAGGGGGACAGCGCCCCTTCCTCAATCTAATTAGCCTCCGCGGCCGCGGAGAGACAAAGGCGCGCCTCGGGGCGCCCACGTCGAGCGCGTCGGCGCGGAGCCGGCGCCCGGCCGGCAGGTGACTGCCACGCGAGCCTCTCTGGGTGCTGAGGCCCGGGTGCCCCCTCTCCTGAGCCTCCGGGAACCTCCTCCAGTGTCTCCCAAGCCCGGACCCCCAGGCCCACCTTTGCCACCGCTAGAGTCCTGGCCGATCAAGGCGGCGGGACGGAGGGGTGAGGCATTTGGGGAGGCTGGACCTCCAGGGGGACGCGGCACGGCTTCGGGAGGCATAGTGGGGCCGAGGTGGAGGGAGACTGAGGCAGAGACGCCGAGATGGAAGGAGCCAGATAAAAATCGGTCTGAGACCTGGAGACACAAGGACACAGAGAAATGAAGGAAGTGGAGGCAGGCATTCCAAAGGAGCCCGAGGCTTGGGGAGATTTCTTTGAGAGTTAGAGAGGCAGGAATGGGGAGGAATGGGGGTGCCTCAGACACAGAGATTGGGGGAGGGTGTGGGAGTGGGGGAGGGGTCGATGAAAACAGGCAGGAAATATGAAGGGGGGGTCGGGTGGGGTAGGTAGGAGACGGGCGGACCCCCCTTCCCTGCCCGTCTTTCTCCAGGCCCTCTCGCCTGGCCCCTCACCCTCACCAGCTCTCTGCCCCTCCTGTGAGTCTAGGGGCAGCCAGAAGGAACCATCCCTGACTCACTCATGCCCCTTCCTTTCTCCAGAGGCCCTTCCTACCCCACACTCAGCCTGCTGGCCTTCCTCCTCCATCTCCGGGCCCTTGCACCTGCTCACCCTACCCCTGGGATGTCCCCAGAGCAGAGAGGGTTGGCACAGGAAGTTGAGCCCTAAAGGCGCGGCTCCCTGCCACCACCACTGCCACCCACACCATCTCCGGCCTCATGGGGAATCCTGGAGGCCCTGGTCATTCCTTTGTTCCAGAAATATTTATTGAGTGCCTATGTGTGCCAGGCTCTGGGCAAGCCCTGGGGGGAGCAGGTGACCAGGGCAGACCCAGTCCTTGCTTTCTCTGACCAGCTTCCGGGGTGGGGCACACTCCGGTGGGGCCAGAGGTGGTGGCAGCCTCTCCCAGGCACCTCTCTGGCTCTGATGCCTCTGTCCAAGTGGCCTCATCTGTAAAGTGGGGACAATCACCTGCCTGTCTCATGCAGCCTGATGTGCCCGGTGTGGAGCTGACACTGAGGAGATGCCTGTGGCTGTCGTCTCCATTCTCATCCCCTCTCCAAAGACCACTTGGCCCATGTACGGGTCCACTGACCCCATCAGGAGATGCCCCAGGCACCAGAGACCTGAGGATGCGAGTCCAATTCTGACTCCAGCAGGTACTGTCCGGGAGCCAAGGCACTCACTTTCCCTCTCTGAGCCTCAGTTTATCTGCAAAATGGGGATAAGAATAGAAACTCCATTGGGAGAGCTGTCATGAGAGAGAAAAGACATCATGCGTGAAAAGCTCATAGGATAGAGAATGTACTTGATATATAGAAAACATTAGCAACTTATTACATTTAAAAGTAACGGGCTTCTCTGGTGGTCCAGTGGCTAGGAATTGGCCTGCCAATGCAGGGGACACGGGTTTGAGCCCTGGTCCGGGAAGATCCCACGTGCCTCGGAGCAACTAAGTCCGTGCGCCACAACTACTGAGCCTGAGCTCTAGAGCCCGCGAGCCACAGCTACTGAAGACCGCGCACCTAGAGCCCGTGCTCTGCAATAAGAGAAGCCACCGCAATAAGAAGCCCACACACCGCGACGAAGAGTAGCCCCCGCTCACCGCAACTAAAGAAAGCACGCGCGCAGCAACGAAGACACAAGACAACCAAAAATAAATAAATTAATTAATTTAAAAAAAAAAGTAACACATGTCCATGCTTGAAATTTTGGGAAATATAAAAGTACAAAAGTGGGTACCAAATACCGCCTACAAAGGGACATTGGAAACCATATGCTAAGGAAGTTGATCACTATGCTAAGGAGTCTGTGTTCCAGTCCATGTCTTACAAAAAGCAGTTGGAATGAAAACCACAACCACCACCACCACAATAATATAATTAACATTTGCTGGGCACTCACTAAGTATCAGTACTTTTAAGTATCTCACATGGATGTTTCTCAATCCGTCCTCACCCCAACACACTGAGGTAGCTGCTATAATTATCTCCATTTACCAGAAGGGCAAACAGGCACAGAGAAGTTTTAGGTGTCTTAGGAACACTTCTGGTCCCATCCACAGTGGACCTGACCTCAATGGCTCCTGTAGGAAGTGGGTTATTTTCTCACAAAACAGATTGCAGAGGTAAGCAGGCATAAGTTTGCTTAGCATGTCAAGGATGAGAGGCCCGAGGTTCCCTCTGTTCTCATGGTCACAAGGTGGCTGCTGCAGCCCTGCCATCACAGGTGAAGGTGAAGGGGGCAGTGTCACTGACATGCCCATGGTCACACACAGTGAGCAAAGAGCAGAGCTGAGACTCAAACTCAGGCAACCTGACTCTAGGGCTGGGCCTCCACCACTGTCCCGTAGAGCCTCCTGGCTGGTGCGGCTAAATCACAGTCGTGACTTAGGCGGACCCGTGCGCTGTCTGCCAATGCCGAGAGGCTGTTCCCGTGGTCAGCGAAGCACCTTTCACTTGCTGCGGAGGAACTAGGCATGAAGTGTACAGAGGTGAATAGGCCTGCTTCCAGGCAGGATGGCGTGAACAAGCTTGAAGGACGATGGGGCCTCTGGACTTGCTTACCTTCTCTGGGCGGCATGAAGGAGCTTCTGTGTCCCAGCAAAGTGACATCTGGGGACAGCCAGCCCCTGTCAAGCTGGCACAGCCAACAAGCTAGGGGAGCCCAGATCCTCTGAACCCTGGGGCCCGGTTAGGATGTGGGAAGAGAGGCCGAGGCCCAGCCACAGATGCTCCCACCTGAGTAGACATGAGCCAGTGGGACCGGTGTCCTCAGGCCTGAGAGGCTGAGCCAGAGGGACCCACTGCTGGGGACCAGGTCCGCCCAAGGCTTTTCTTTTCCTCCCATTCGTCCCAGCCAGGGCCCCAGACTCCCTGGGCCTCCCTGCCTCCAGCCTGTATCCTGTCCACAGAGAGATGCCTCTCCCGTAGCACCTGATCACCACTGCTGTCCTAGTTCCAAAACCATCGGCAGCACTGAGGATAAAGTGGTTCTGGCTCCCGCTGAGAGCTCCTTTTGCTCCTCTGCTGCACTGGACCAGGCACACGCACACGAGACTATGAACAGCTCATATAGCAACTCTGCAAGATAGGTCCCAACATTCACCCCATTTTACAGCAGAGGAAATGGAGGCTACGCGAGTAATGGATGCTCTCCAAGCCTGGGCCCTTCCCTTCTATGCCTTCCCTGCTCTCTACAGCCAGAGAAGAAAGCCCTCGGGGTTGTATCATCACATCCGTGCGCCCCATGCAAGCCAGACAAGAAAGCCCTCCACGTGCCCCCATGCAAGACTCTAGAGGTGTCAGGAAATGAATGTTAAACTGGGCTGGATGGAGATTTTTTTTTTAATTAACTAATTTTAGTTTTGGCTGCGTTGGGTCTTCGTTGCTGTGGGCGGGCTTTCCCTAGTTGCTGTGAGCAGGGGCTACTCTTCGTTGCGGTGCGCGGGCTTCTCATTGCGGTGGCTTCTCTTGTTGTGGAGCACGGCCTCAAGGCGTGCGGGCTTCAGTAGTTGTGGCACGAGGGCTCAGTAGCTGTGGCTTGCTGGCTTAGTTGCTCGGCAGCATGTGGGATCTTCCCGGACCAGGGATCGAACCGATGTCCCCTGCATCGGCAGGTGGTTTCTTAACCACTGCGCCACCAGGGAAGGCCAAGATTTTTCAATGTTAGACTCATTTACATCCTCCCACCTCTTCCCTCCTCTTTGTCCAATGGCAGACTTTGGGCAATCAGGGAGGACAAGCTCACCTGAAGACCAGTTAAATGAGCTATAGTTACAATGAAAGGGAAGTGTGCTGCTCCAGGTGTCCAGTAAGTCACAAGTTGTATTTATTCTGGAGGCTTCTGGACACCCCAGACTCTCAGAGCATCGTGTATTTATTTTAATTATGCAAATATTTAATGCACACCCACAGGGTGCCGGGCTGGACCTGGAGGCTGGAGCATCAAGAAAGGGAGTGTCGTGTCCTGCAGCGTCAGTCCAACCCTGGTAGCTTCCAGTCCCAGAGACATTAGTTAAAGGTTGTTTAGTTCAACCAGTATCCACGAAGAACTTGCACTGTGCCAGCCCTGTCTGAGCATTGAGAGGCTGAAAAGGACCCAGCTGGTCTCCACCCTCAAGATATTGATGTTTTCTGAGCAAGCCAGGCATATCCTCGTGCCCAGGCTGAGAGATATTAGCTGGAGTTGTAGAATTCTTCTCCATGGGATTTCAAGGAGAAAAGTCTCGCCTCCTTGATCTCCAGCTGCTTGGAATGTCCTCTTCTTCTCTGCAGCTCTCATGAAGGGGGTGCTTGGAGACACCAGCCAACTGTGCCCGGCTCTGTGACAGCTCTGTGTCCCCACCGTGAAGTGAGAAGCTGCACTTTCACATCCCTGGACGGGGGCGCTTCAGATGCTGGGGGAGCGGTGAAATGCTTTCTTCGGATGAGATCTTAGGAAGGAATCTAATTAGAAAACAGCTATAGGACTTCCAGGTACAGCTCCTCCATGTAGAAAACTTGGAAGTCATCACCCTCACCTTTACAAATGGAAAATCAGCAATTTTTCTTGGACCCATCAGAGAACGGAGGTTGCAAGGCAAACTGTCACGCTGCCATCTGGAGGGAAGGGGAACTCTGGAGGATCACAGCTGAGATCTGTTCGCCTGGAGCAGAATCCCTGGAGTCACAAACTGGTAGGAACACTGAATGGCATTTTTTTTTTTTTTTTTTTTTTTTTTTTGCGTACGCGGGCCTCTCACTGCTGTGGCCTCTCCCGTTGTGGAGCACAGGCTCCGGATGCGCAGGCTCAGCGGCCATGGCTCACGGGCCCAGCCGCTCCGCGGCATGTGGGATCTTCCCGGACCGGGGCACAAACCCGCGTCCCCTGCATCGGCAGGCGGACTCTCAACCACTCGCCACCAGGGAAGCCCCTGAATGGCAATTTTGATGAATTGCTGGAAGGCAGAGTATGGACTGGCATCAG
Source organism: Tursiops truncatus (assembly GCF_011762595.2). Lineage (NCBI taxonomy): Eukaryota > Metazoa > Chordata > Mammalia > Artiodactyla > Delphinidae > Tursiops > Tursiops truncatus. Next base: position 109,952,897 of record NC_047039.1, on the reverse strand, counting down.
GGTGAGAAACTCCTGGGGTGCCCAGTCTTGGGGGAGAAGGCTTTTGCACTTTCATGGGTTTTACCACCAGGAACCCCACCAGGTTCTCCAGGAGAAGATCTGAGAAGACCTTGGTAGGGGGACAGGAGAGAAATCCTGGTGAAGTTCACCCAGAGCCTCATCCCACGTGGGGGAAGGGAATTCTCTCCTTCCAGCCCCCTCCAGACTTCCTGTCTCACCTAAGGGAGAAACAAACAAACAAACAGGGAACAGGAATTTGCTTGGAATTACTGCAGCCAGAGAAGGGAGGGGGAGGCAGAGGGAAAAGCTCTACCACTGGAGAAGCAGCCCTGGGACACAGGCGCACTTAAAAGACTGACATTTAATTGGAAGATGATAGGATACTCCCCATCTCCTGCCCACCACCACAGCACCAGCAGGGCCCCAGTATACTAATGGTGCATTACAGCTGAAAGAGCTGCAGGTCTTAGACTCTATCTGAGGAGGAGCACGTAGGGAAACCCAAAGTCAAGGGAGGAGACAAAAAAAGACACTCGAGAATTTGAAGCTTCGGACACCTACAGCTACAAACTCCTAGGCAGGTTAACATGCATCTAAAAGTCTATTAACCTCATTTCCTATCATCTCATACAACGTGTGCAGCTTCCAACAAAAAATTACAAGGCATTCCAAAAGGCAAGGAAAAATACGATCTGAAGAGGCAAAGCAATGATCAGAACCAGACTCAGATAGGGCACTAAGCCTGGAATTATCAAAAAGGAATTTAAAATAACTATAATTAATATGTTAAGCGCTGTAATAGAAAAAGTGGGCACCATGCAAGAACAGATGGGTCATATAGGCAGAGAGATGGAAACTCTAAGAAAGAATCGAATGGAAATGCTAGAGATTGAAAACACTGTTACAGAAATGAGGGATCCTTCTGATGGGCTCATCAGTGGACTGGACACGGCTGAGGAAAGAATCACTGAGCTTGAAAAAACGTCAATAGAAACTTCTCAAACTGAAGTGCAAAGAGAAAAAAGAATGAAAGAAACAGCAGGATAGGTAACCAAGAACTGTGGGACAATCTCCAAGGGTATAATGTTTGTGAAGTTGGGAAACCAGGAGGAGGGGAAGAAAGAGATGGAACAGAATATTTGAAGTAATGATGGCTGAGAATTTTCAAAAATTAGTGAGAGGCACCTTGTTTATCCCTCCTAATTTAGGAGCTTGGGATAAACAACTACTCACTATTGTATATAAAATAGATAAATAACAAGGTCGGGGACTTCCCTGGTGGCGCAATGGTTAAGAATCCGCCTGCCAATGCAGGGGACACGGTTTTGAGCCCTGGTCCAGGAAGATCCCACATGCCGCAGAGCAGCTAAGCCATGAGCCACAACTGCTGAGCCTGTGCTCTAGAGCCCGCGTGCCACAACTACTGAAGCCTGCGCGCCTAGAGCCCGTGCTTTGCAGCAAGAGAAGCCACCGCAATGAGAAGCCCGCGCACCACAATGAAGAGTAGCCCCCGCTCGCCACAACTAGAGAAAGTCCGCGCACAGCCACGAAGACCCAACGCAGCCAAAAATCAATAAATAAAAATTAAAACAAACAAACAAAAAAAACCCCCAAAACAAAGCAAACAAAAAGAAACAAAACATTTATAAAGAAATGAAATAAATAAATAAATAAAAAAACCAAGAAACGAAACAAAGAACTACAAAAAAACAGACACACAAAAGACGCCACACTTTGGCGTAACATATTCAAACTGCAGAAAACCAAAGAAAACAGATACAAGTGACATTTAAATAGCAAGAGATGAATAAGGTCACATTTACATCTTACTTGCCAGTCAGGCCACGGCATCAGTGAGGCTGGTGATAGAATCAAAACAAGGAGTTTGGGGATGAGTTTCACGTGAGCCACAGACCCACGTTATTTCTGAATCGGTTGCACACGGTGGGTGTGACCTCGATTCAGACAAATAAGCAGTTGCTAAGGACAACAGTATTAAAACTGCTTTTACCTTGTTTGTTTTTTTTTGCGGTACGCGGGCCTCTCACTGTTGTGGCCTCTCCCGCTGCGGAGCACAGGCTCAGCGGCCATGGCTCACGGGCCCAGCTGCTCCGCGGCATGTGGGATCTTCCCGGACCGGGGCACGAACCCGTGTCCCCCGCATCGGCAGGCGGACTCTCAACCACTGCGCCACCAGGGAAGCCCTACCTTGTTATTTTAAATAGTCTTTAATAAATTCAGAAGATTCAAAGGGAAGGTGTAGGAAGAACTTTTTGTCTCAAAGCTGAGTTGCTAAGTAGCCACTGCCAGCTTTCCTGGATGGCAAGCTCCATAAGGGGAGAAGTGGCTTTGCTTTCCTCCCCAGGCCCAAGCACAGTGCCTTGAGTACGGCTGGTGCTCTAGCGATATTAGTCGTGGGTGTTAACTGCACAATGACCACTGGCCATGGTGAGATGATCTGCCTCGCTTCTAACTGAGCGTGGAACTCAGTAATAAACGGAGGGATGAACTTTTTGGTACGGTTTTGCTGGAGCAGATACCTGCAGGCCTGAATTCAAAGAGCAGCCCAGAGCGAGAACGTTCCTCATCAGGAATGTGAATGGTGGTGGCATCACCCAACTGGAAATGGGTTAAGCTAGGAGCATGAGTGGGCATGTCTCAGGTCTTCAGTGGGTTAAATTATGGTGTCGATTATAGACCGATTGTTCTCATGAATACACACGCAAAAATCCTAAACAAAAATATTGGCAAATCAGTCCGATGATACACGAGAAGGATACGTAACACATTACAACCAAGTGAAGTTTATTCTAGGAGTGCAAGGCTGGTTTAACATTTGAAAATCCATCAATGTGATTCACTATATTAAAATTAAAAAGGAGATTATTCATGTGATTCTGTCTATAGATGCAGAAAAAGCACTTGAAAACTTCCACGCCCATTCATGATAAAACTTTTGGCAAACTAGAAACGGAAGGGAATTTCCTTACCCGATAAAAGGTATATACGACAGATGTACAACATATAATTAATGGTGAGTTATTGAAAGTGTTCCCTTAGAATGCAAACGAGACCAGGATGTCCACTCTCACTGTTTTCAGTCGACAATGTACTGGCAGTCTTGGAATTGCAAGGAAGCAATAAAAAGAAACAAATGGCATAAAAGTTGGAATGCAAAAAAATGACACCATCATTATTTATAAATGACATGATTCTGAAATAGAAAAGCCAAATGAATCTACAAGTTATTAGAATTAACAAGGAATTTAAGTATGGTCGTTGGAATCAAGGTCAATGTGTAAACGTAAATTATATTTCTATCACCAGCAACAAAGAAATTAAAAATGAAATTTAAAAATACCATTTTCTTTTTTTTTTAACATCTTTATTGGAGTATAATTGCTTTACAATGGTGTGTTAGTTTCTGCTTTATAACAAAGTGAATCAGCTATACATATGTCCCCATATCTCTTCCCTCTTGCGTCTCCCTCCCTCCCACCCTCCCTATCCCACCCCTCCAGGCGGTCACAAAGCACCGAGCTGATCTCCCTGTGTTATGCGGCTGCTTCCCACTAGCTATCCACCTTACGTTTGGTAGTGTATATATGTCCATGCCTCTCTCTTGCTTTGTCACAACCTACCCTTCCCCCTCCCCATATCCTCGAGTCCATTCTCTAGTAGGTCTGTGTCTTTATTCCCATCTTACCCCTACGTTCTTCATGACCTTTTTTTTTAAAATTTTATTTATTTATTTATTTTTGGCTGTGTTGGGTCTTCGTTTCTGTGCGTGGGCTTTCTCTAGTTGCGGCGAGCGGGGGCCACTCTTCATCGCGGTGTGCGGGCCTCTCACTGTCGCGGCCTCTCTTGTTGCGGAGCACAGGCTCCAGACGTGCAGGCTCAGTAGTTGTGGCTCACGGGCCTAGTTGCTCCGCGGCATGTGGGACCTTCCCAGACCAGGGCTCGAACCCGTGTCCCCTGCATTGGCAGGCAGTTTCTCAACCACTGTGCCAGCAGGGAAGCCCCATGACTTTTTGTTTTTTTTTAAAAATACCATTTTCGATAACAGCAAAATATCAAAAAACCTGGGAGTCAATGGAAAGAAAGGTGTGTGAGACCTCTATACCGAAAACTACTAAAATTATAGAGAGAAATCAAAGAACTAAACAAGAGATAGGGATATACCACATACATGGATAGGAAGACTCAATATTTTTAGGTTGTCTGTTCTCCCCATAGATTCAGTGCAGTCCCAGTCAGAATCCCAGTAGCTTTAAAGTCATTTGTGTGGGGAGTAGGGGATTGATAAACTGCTCCTCAAATTTTTATGGAAATGCAAAGAGCTGAGAATAGCCAGGGCAATATTGAAGAACAAGAAAGTTGAAGGACTCACTACAAATGTACACTAATTAAGATAGCATTGCATTGACACAAAGATAGACAAGCAGATTGAACAAATGGAAATTCAGCATATAACATACTTGAGTGCATGGTGTTTCAAAACATTATAATGGAAAATGTTTAAAGACATTGAATGCATTTTATTGGAACTGGAATTGAACAACTGGGGAACACTAACACAATTTGGAAACCACTGGTGTGGTCTGGTTCCCGAAGACAAACTGAGATGAAGAGACGTGATCTGCTCGTCACAGAGCAAGTGAGACACCCAAGCAGGGAACAAAAGCCAGGACTGTGGATGCCGCAGCTGCTCGCCGTCTCCCCTTGACTGAGGAAAAGGCAGGTCTGGGGAAGAACCTTTCAGTAAATACGCTCAGACAGGTGACCTCGTGGCATGACATCAAGCCCCAGGACAGAACTATGATCCCTGTCCTGTCCGCGCCCAATCTTGATCGTCAACCTTCTCTTAAACACAGAGCTGCAGCTGCAAGCATCTGACCACACCCCAGTGAATGGAAGGTACGGGGACGTTGGGGGCTTGGTCTGAATGCAGCAGAGTGGCTGGCAGTGAGTGACAGCTGGGACAGGTGGGGGGCTCAGGTCCCTGCTCAGGGGCCAAGGTACCTGCTTCCCAGCTAAGTCAGGATTAGAGAATCTGATGCAAGAGGGAGAGACCAAAGGATCACATATTCCGTTTTGATGTGCTTGAAAAGGTTTTCCTTGTTATTATTTTTAATTTTTTTGGCCGTGCTGTGCAGCTTGAGGGACCTTAGTCCCCCGACCAGGGATTGAACCCAGGCCTGGCAGTGGCACCGCCGAGTCGTAACCGCTGGACCACCAGGGCATTCCCGTAGAGGGTTTCCTTAAACGGCATCTTGTGGGCCAATACTGAGCAGCCTGGAATCACTGAACAACTGGCCCAAGCCGTCACCCACCCACCTGTGTGTTGGGGTCAGGGGTGGGCCTGGTCCTCAACCACCCCTCGGGGGCAGCTCCTTTCTAATGGCCTAGCTGCCCGGACCTCAGGGGACCAGCGAGCTGGACCTGAGATCATGTGCTCTGGGGGGACCAAGGGAGCCCAGGAGAAGCTTAGAGGGTTCGTGCTGAGGCTGACATTTGTTTCAGGTCACACGGTCTGTCCTGGTGCTCAGAGGGGAGCAGAAGAAGCCACCAAAGCAGTCAGAAGCCCTGGACTCAGTTACTACTACGAGCTACCACTGTGTGAGAGCTTATGATAAGCCAGGTGTCAAGGGCTTTACATACGCGTCATTGTGATCGGGGAGGTAGTTATTATTCCCGCTGCAGATAAGGAAACTGTTGAGTAGTGGAGCTTGGGTTTGTACCTTTAAATCTTCCAGTCTGTGCCCCCCGGTGGGCTGAACCCGTTAGGTCCCTCTAGAACCAACTTAGGTGTCCCTCGCATATGTGTCCGTTTCTGTCCTCGGAGTGGCAAATTGGGCCGGTTTTGCAGTCCGACTGAGGGCTGAGCCCTGCTCTGTCGCCTCCATAGCCAGGACTCTGGCAAGAACCTGTTCAAACCTGTTTCCTCATCTCCCAGGTGGGTCCCCAGGGCCATGAGGCTCTTACGGGAAAGTAAGGTGTTGGCCGTTCTTGTTACTTGCTGTGTGATGCTCTATAAAGTTGCAGAGAAACTGGACCAGCGAATACTGAACCCTTGCTCCTCAGGGAAATACAGGCTCACCGCATTTTTTCACCAACCAACCAGCACATAACTTTGCTTTATGTGTGTTTCTGTTTAAAGCCATCTTATTTAATATATATTGTCGATTCATTCACGTTGAACTCTCAGCCAGCAGCATTATAACTCACGCTTGAGCAAAGCTTGTCTAACACCTGTATCTTCTCTGTAAAGGACATCATTAGACAGCACTAGGCTTAGGGGTCATTTTAAACGCAAAATAACCAAGGGAAAGCACGAAAATGCAAAACACACGGCACTAAAGAGACTGCCGGGAGGACCCTTGCTTGGAACAGGAGCTGGAACGGGAAGGCAGACCGTTTGCCTGGTTCATTTCAGCTGGGAATGCGAGCAGCGGGCGACTCAATTTTTTTTTTTTTTTTTCCTTTTCTGGGAATGACCACAGAAGTGTGGTGAGTGTTGATTTTAAGGTTATAAATAAATTTTAGTGAGTAGGTGAATTTGCAAATACAGAATCAGAGATGATGATTGACTGCAATGCAGTGACAGGGCCTGACCCGTGGTTGGCACACGGCACTAACTTTTAGGGCCGTGTCCTCATCCTATCAACTGTCTCACTTGGTGGCGATGGCCGTGTCCCCCTGCTTGGCCATGAGCCCCCTGTGGGCAATCGTGATGCTCTCTGTTGAAGTCCTAGGTGAAGGGCAGCACAGAACTTGGCCCAGAACCCCACGTACTTGTGTGGATAAGGGCAATTGACTTAGCTTTGGACTCTGAGCCCTCGTCTGTGAAACGGGAAGAACAGACCTGCCTACCACCCTACCACCCTAGAACCTGCCTACCACCCTACGTGTGGAGAACCCTAGCAAAGGAGGTGCCTGGGAAGGGCCAGAACTTTCTTGGTAGATAGATGCTACTAAAAGGCCCTCAAGACAAAGGCCAGCGAAGATTCCCATTGTTTCAGGGCTGTCTTCACTTGCCCTTCCACCCACCCAAGATGCGGACCCAGGACCGGCACGCCCCGCGGAACTGAGCGTCAACCCACTTTCTGGCCATTAATCTCGAAGAGTCTATCAGGGCCATTTGCATTAGCCCATCTTAAAAACCCCAGCTGGGCCCCAGTGGGCCAGAAGCGGGCTCGGGAAACAGTGCTGCCGTAGCCAGCTAGAGGCTGAGGCCCCGTGGCGTCCAAACTCCCTCTTGGACCAAGCCCTGCAACACGCCATCTGTACCCCAGCCAACCTGACTGTGGGGGCTGCAGGAGGACATCGTGGATGGTCACCACTTGAGAGGGACACTGGGAAGACTGCACCTCCTACCTGAGACCAGGGTTAGTCTCTGGTTTTACACTGACTGGCGGACTCCCCGCCCTCGGCCCAAACTCTTGGGTGGGTTGGGAACAGCCCAGCTGGGTCTTTGGATCCGGAGCTTGGGCGGCTGGCAGAGCTCGAGCATGCAAGTGTGATGGAGTACGGGAGGTGGGGCGAGAGTTCTGCAGACAGACTGGGCACCCGCCCTCCTCCCCTGCCTCCCCCAACACACACACTGTCCCTTCCGTGATGACCATGCAGCTTTCTTAATGGAACACAATCGCTGAACTTGGTACATTTCAAGCACTTCAGCCTTCCAGGACACCAGACTGCTGATGAAAACCATCTTCCGCGGGCGCCATGTTAATGAGAGGCCAAATTTCATATGCTTGCAAACTTTCCCCCAGCCTCCTGCTGGACTGCACCCCGCCTCTCCTCCCCCGTGCCTCAATAAAAGGCTGCATCAGAGAGGGAGAGAGAGAGAGAGAGACAGACAGACAGAGAGAGAGAGAGAGAGAGAGAGAGAGACTTCCATAATTTATAGTGTGGGCATTTCACTGGGGACAAGCGCTAATCTGTACTCACCGATACATTTAAGAAAATGCGTCCTCCTGCAAGCCTGCACCATTTATGACTCTTGGCACAAACCGCAATGCTCAGTCTTCAATTAAGGGACACCTTAGGGTTCATTATCACACAGTCGCTCCCTGTGAACCATGCCAAATGCTGTTTTGGCACAGAGCTTGGAAGATGAATTAGAAGGAAGCCTTCTCTGTAATGCCCTCTCCCTAATTCCCTTTCCCATCATCAGCGTTTATGCCCTCCTCTGGCTCGACCCCTCCTTCCTTCCAAGTGGCTTTTACTATTCAATTTCTCAACGTCAACCTCGATTCTCTAGAGGTGTAGTTAAAGATGCCACATCTCCTCTTTATCTTCCGGCTCTCAACAGGCCTCAGAATGGCTGCAGATGGGCCGCTCTCCATACCCCTTTTTGGCCTAAAGAAGCCACAGATGCTTTTTTTCCCCTCCTCTTAGAGCCTGGGGTAGAGAAAAGAAAAGGGACCAGAACTGGAAACACACACATGAGAATGAGCCATAAGGAGGGTTCTAACAGGATCCTCCCAGCAGCACTGTGTCTGAATGAAGAGAGGCCTCCGTGTACAGCGAGCGGCAGAGGCAGGGCACGTTCACAGTCAAGGGGAGAGCTGTGCTCAAAGCCGGCTGCTTCCATCAACGGGCAAGGAAGCAGGAAAAAAAGGAGTCGAAGGCCGATCTCCTTTGCTCCTCAATAACCCTGCAGTCCAGGGCCCACACTGTCCCCGTGTGCCCTGAAACCACAGGACCCTCCACGGTGGTTTCAACCTATGGGTAAGGACACCCCCTTTTTGTTTCCTTAATGAAAACAGTGAAACAAAATGAGCACAGTCGCCAGCACTTTCCAGCTCTCTCAGCAGCTCAGGGTCCCACAGCCGGTCCAGGGCTGAGAGTAAACAGCACCCACACAGGGAGGGAGCAGGCTGCGGGCCAGACTGACCGCTTGGGTCCCCACTCCTCAGGCGCACGTGTGGGGAGGCGTGTGGAAGGGAGAGGGCGAGCCGCGCTGGCCCCCTTCAACGAATCTTCCAGCTCCACTCGGGACGGCAGCACCTCTGCGCAAGGAACCTCGTGGTTGACTTCTTGGTGTCACACCCACATCAAGAGATGAGCAGATGTGACAGGTAAGGGGGGCTGAGGTAACCAAGGCTCTCGAGTTAAACCGTTAGATTATACAAAGCCGTGAAGATAAAATTAACTTAACGAAGTAGCTACAGACGTAGGCTGTGCACCAGCTGGGTCGGGCCGACATAGCGCAAGACGATCGGCCAAGAGCGGCCAGAGTCCTCGCCTTTATCTCGGGGGGCGGCGGGCAGGGGCAGCGGGAGGGACAAGCAAACGGAGAGCAAACAGACTAAAAGTACTTTGCCCACAAGATGTCTTGTGGAAATTTTATTATGTAGAGTGTAAAATGAATTGTCAGTCCAATAAAAACAACACTTTTTTTAAAAAACAACATGCATAACATTTTCCAATTGCCTTTTTTAATAGTTAGACATTTCAAGCATTATAAGGAAAATAAGGAGAAAAACCCCAGACACTGTAACTTCAGTATATCTCAAACGGAATGTCCCCCAGGTCAATTGAAAAACGCAAGAAAAAATAGCTTCAATTCCGTTTTTCTTTCCTTTAAAAATACATGTTATCTGTACAAGATACGCTACAGTAAACACTGGAAATCATATTATCCCTTTTATTAAATCAAAATTATTTAATTCATATTGTGGTTAATGCTAGATTTATTTATTCATCTAGTTAATTTGACAAATATTAAGAAAATATTTAAAAGAAAAAAGCAAAAAACACCTTGGAATTAAAAAATAGTTACTACATTTTTATGCGGTTTAATGTTCCACAGTGTTTGTTAAAAGTTATATTGAATTTATTTTTAATATTAAAAATAACAGTATTTATATTTCTGAGAGAATAGAGAAAGGTTTTTTGTTTTGTTTTTAAAACAAGCTTGGAGGTCTTAGATACACAATTGCAATCGGTAGGTCATGGAGACATGAAAAAACGTCTGCTAAACACACAAACACATTTTTATATTATTACCCCTTTAGAACTCTAGAAATTATACAAACCCTATAAAATGCCCCCTCCCGAGCCCTGTTGGACAGCAATACAATTATCTGTCTCAATTCAGAATTCACATAATTAATTACAATACATAATAGTTCAGTTTTTTAAAAAATGCAATAAAACCAGACAGCCAAGATACAAGAAATTAGAAGTAAAACATTTAATGAATTTACACATTTAAGAATATTTAAATACTGTTTAAAAATTTTTTTAAAGAATTTGTTACAAGCCACCTAAGACTTCCAAGCCACTTTCTGTTGCAACAGAAAAACTGTAAATAAAAAGACATGCAAACAAAACAAAACAAAAACACACCATGTTGAAATGTCACTGCTCTGCGGCACATCCTGGGGCCCGAATTTGCAGGTATTGCTCCAAAAGAATCCCAGAGCTTACACATTTGAAGTAACAAACAAAAATAACAAAACAAAAATTATCAGCAATTTTTAGTAACTGATTTTCCCGATTTTTAGAAAAATTCTGTTAGTCTAAATATAGTGTTTCACAGAACAAAACAAAGGTTCTTCATCAAAAGGTTTGCACATCTAAAAACCTCTGTTACAAATAGGTTTTGCTCACAATGGTTTCGGGGGCGGCGGGGAAAAGGGGCTGCAGGCCACTGTCCTACTGTTCCTGTGAAAGGAAGGGGGAGAGCAGTTAGTCTGACGGCGAGTTCTCAAGTGCTGGCCTGAGGTCGGGGGCTGTCTGCAGGAAGGTGACAGGAGCTGACACACATGCACGCACACACGCCTGCGGGCACGCGCCATCCTTCCGGGCCTTGTCATGGGATCTGGCCCAGACAAAACCTCTCTCGTACAGGAGGCCCCGGGGCACCTCCTTCCACAGAGGATGCTGGGCGGGGAGAGGGGAGTGAGCGAGTGATGCCTCTTCTCAGTCACCTACCACCCCGCCACCTGTTCCCACCAGGCCCAGAGGGCCATTTGGGCAGTGAGGTGAACGACTGGCCTTGGGTCCAGGGCCTGTGGTAACTGACACACTGTCCATAGGGGCCAGACTGGCATCAGTCAGCACTGATGGCCTGAAAAATGCACCTGAGATGTGACCTGCGGGAGCAGTTGGTCCTCTTCCGTGCATTTATAAGAAAACCATTCTGGGCCTCTGATTAGACAGAGCCCTCCAGGCTTCCAGGCAGGGCCCAGCCTTCAGAGGGTGTGGACTAGCCCTACTCCTGTTGCCCCTCTCTGCTGCCCGGGGACAAGCGTGACGGCCTGGCCACACCACCCTTTTCAAGAACAGGCCTGGGGAGTGGCCCCAGCGCTGGGCTTACTCCCTAGCTGGTGCCACGCTTGCCCAGGGTCAGCTACGTTCGGCGCGCTCCTTTATAGCTGGGGGGCCTGGGGCCCAGAGGAGGGAACTCAGTGCCACTCAGCACCGCGCTCTGGGTCTGGATTTGAGGGAAGATCAGGCTCGTCCCGGTAGGGGCTCTGCCCAAACAGTTCTCCCACTTGGCTCAAACCTGTCCTGTCTGGGGCGAGGAGGGGGCCAGGGAGGCTGCCGCGGGGTGCTGTGCAGACGGCGGCCGTGCTGAGCAGTGCCGGGGCCCACGCGGTTCCCCCTGTGCTCGGGCCCCAGGGTCAGGCACACGCAGAAGGCTTGGGGGGGGGGGGGTCGGGGTTGGTCTGGGAAGTCTTGGCAGTGCTGGATCGGCTACAGACCTGGCTGTGGGCCTGAGCCTGCCCTAATGTCTGCCCGTAGAACGCGACCTGCTGTCTGTAATACTCCGCCCAGGCCATTGTGTAGTCCGGCGGGGAGCTGGCCTGAGGAGCGGCGCTGGCGGCGTGACCTGATGGACAAAGCAAAGCACGGGTTACTGGGAGCAGGGACGCGCCTGTGGGAGGCAAGGACACCGTCAGCCTGGAAGGATCCCTTCCCAAAGCCTCGGGGGCATCCGGGACAAGCGCCCGATGCTCACGCTCTCCCTCCAGACCCCTCAGCGAGCTGCGCCAGGACTGCTCTGCCCGAGCACTGCTGCAGAAAGCGCGGTTATCAGCCTCTCCTCGGCCGGCCCCTGCTCCACTCCTACAAGACCTTCGTGTCTGTCTTGTCTCTCCAGAATCACATTCTCTGCATCTGTCTGCCTGTCCTGCCGGCTCCCAGTCAGTGCCCTGGGCCGGAGGGGGAGGAGGGGGGGCGAGAAAGCGGGTGCCCCGCACGGGGGGGGGTGTGCACCTGCGCGGGGCATCCCGGCCCACGCGTGTCTGGGAATCTGGATGGGGGGCTCTGGGAAGACTTTCACCAGGTGCTCCAGGTGACGGTGACCTCCCTGACCCCCACCCTGGCCCCCAGAAGGGTACTGACCTGGTAATGATCCCAAACACAGGGTGAACATTTCTTTGACGGCCTATGACCTGAGCTCTTCCAACTAGCAAGTAACACCCTTCAGACTCAAGATACGTGAGACACCTCCTTCCAACGATACCCAAACATTCTGGTTCAGCAGTTTTGGGATTCACACCAGAGACCTTAGTACTAATTTTAAATGATTCACTTAGGGTATTTTTTTTTTGTTTTTGGTTGTGATTAGGTTTCCTCCTCTTTTTAAAAAGACTGGCTTAGTTAAGAAAACTGGCACAGTTAGGAAAAGAGCTTACTTTGGAAGAAAAGCAACTCAGCACCCGCTCCGACCCTGGACTCCCTGCTCTGAGTCTCACCGCACCCTTCCTCTTCACCTGTCCTGAAGCGGCCTTAGAGCCGGGCAGCGGCAAGACCGCAAGGCAGTCAGGAAACGGCTCCCGGCTGGTCTGAGTCCTAACCCGGTGGTTCTCAAGTGGACGGCCAAGGCCGGGACTGTCCCTGAGGGTAGGTGCCATGCCCTTCCGGGCCCTTTAGAGCCCAGGAGAGAAGCGCGAGGACTGGAGGACGGCAAAGGACGACCGCGCGTCTCCCCTCACAGGCACACGTGGGGAGAGGGTGGCAAAGGTGGACGCGGAGATCCGACTCACACAGGGAAAGCGGGAAAGAGAAAAAGGGGTCAGGGAGCCACGGCCTCTGAGGTCTACAGTCCTGGGGGCTGTGTGGCCGGGGAGCCGCTTGTTAAGAAGGACCAGCGCACTCACTCTGTTTTCTGTAATAGTCTTCCCAGGCCTTGCTGTAGTCGGGCTGGCTGCTCTGCGGCTGGCTCTGCTGGCCTGGGCGAAGAACACAAAAGCAGTCAGGCCTCCGGGCTCCCGGGGCCTCGGCCCCCAGCCCGCAGGCTCCAGGCCCTGCTCTCTGCACTCACTCCCTTGCCCCTGTGGCCCGGGGTGGGGGGGCTGGGGGAGGAGCCAGGCCGACCCCCAAGAGGGCCTCCACCCAGGCCAGCGAGGCTGGGGCTGGCAGACAGCTGCCCCGCAAGGCGACCAGCAGGCAGGGCCTCAACTCTCTTCAGTCGGGGACTCTGGGCTGCCACGAGCAGAGCCCCCGGGGCCAGAGTGCTGTCTGCGGCTCCCTGGATTGGCCTGCAAACCGACAAAGAATCCGAATGGCGCTGACCACTCCCTTTCCTGGCCCTTCTGTTCAAGGACTGATGGCTTTGCCTTTCCACGACGAGAACTACAGGGGACACACAGAGGAAGTGTCCAGAGACTGCGCTCAAGGTGACGACAGAAGACGGGGTACACACCTGACCCCCAGCCTCGCGCCTGTCCGGGGTGAGGGCGAGGACGTGTTGGGGGTCGTCCCCGCCCTCCTCTCCACATCACTGGGGGCAGAAAGGCTGGGCTGGGGGGAGCAGAGCAGCAGCCTGCCCAGGGGCACGGGGGGGCGGGTAGTGTTTAAAAGACTTGACCACAGCTGGAAGTCGGGACCCTCCTTCTGCCAAGGGCACCCCCCGCCGGCACGTCCTTTTTTTCGGTTAGAATCACAGCCTGCGGCAGGCAGGAAGGACGTGCTCAAAAACACATTTCACGGCACAATGCTTTCCCCAAGAGTTAATTTCCTCAAGGCTGCGGAGGGGCGCAGGCACGAGGACAGTCGGTGTGTGTGGGGACCCCTCCTCCCCGCGCTGCGGCAGGACGGGACTCGGAGCTGGACGCTGGCACCAGGAGAAGGCAAGGCCTGGGCAACGCGGCAGCAGGAACTGCCCCCTCAGACACGGAGGCTGTGGGCAAGTGGGATTTTTCTTCGGACCCAAACCAATTCTCCATTCCCGAGTGAACCAAGCGACACCACAGGTGAAGGCTGGTGCGTGGTGCACGGCGCAGGCGCTAGCTGCGCTTTCTCTCGCTCAGCCCACGTACCTTTGCCAACTCCTCGCCCGCCTAGCCTGAGGAGGCAGCGGGGCGGGCTCTGCGGGAACTGCCCCCTGCACGGAGGTGGACGTGTCCCCTGCAGCTTCAACGCAAAGCCTCCCCACAGTCTAGGGCTTCTCCCAGGTCCTCTGTCCTGGGCGATGGGCACTGGGGAACCCTATCTGGGTCGCCTCCCACCCTGGGGGTGCTCTCTGATGGAACAGGAGGAAGCGAAACACGCCCGGGCTGCGGGCTAAGTGAGCACAGTGAAATGGGGAGGGTGGAATCTGGGTGGTGTGTAGGTGTTCGTGGTGAAGTTCTTTAAGATATTCTGCACGTTTAAGGTATTTCGTAAGAAAGTAAGAAAGGGGGAAGAGAGGGAACAAACACAACCATGCAATTTCAGAGCTCACAAGTACTTTAGAAATCAAATCCAAACCCTTCATTTCACAGATGACAGAACTGGAGCCCTAGAGAAGCGGGGACATGCCTCAGGCTGCCCAGCACTGCTCCAGACGTGTGGGGGGGCTTCTCCAGCTGTGAACCTGACCAGGCGCCCCGGGGCAGGGTCTCACACCCAGCACTCTGCTCAAGGGGAAAGAGGTAGAACCCCGGGCCCAGCCCCTTGTGGGCAAAGCTGCAGCACGTGTCCTGCAGCCTGGCGCTCTGAGGGGAGCCTGCAGATGTGCTGAACAGCGCTTTCCAAACACCACCAGGCTGGCCCTTCAGACGTCAAAAGAACCTAAGGTAAGGTTTTTGTTTTTGTTTGGAAGGCTGTGCAAGATGGGCTCTACCAGCAGTAAAACTCAAGGATGACTCCTGAAGCTGACGTGGGGGCCAGAGAGTGGGAGGGGGTTTAATTCCAACTAGAACCTTCTCTTTTACAATCAGTTTTCTTAGAGAGCAAATTCTCTAATCATGCGCTTTCTGGAAGTTCGGGAGATAGAGAATCCTTTTCTAAGATGGTGCTGGGGAGGAGAGAGGGAGAAGACCACCTTGAGGCCAGAGGAGGGGAGCAGGCGGGGCACCCATTAGGCGGGGCTGCTTGAAGAGGCTGCAGCGGTGGAAGGGGCTCAGGTCAAACCACACTCTCAGGGCCCACAGGCCTTTCGGACCCGTTTCTGGGGGACCAGAGTGACGGAAGGCTGCTGCTGAGAAGGTGGGCCAGGAGAGAGGCGGGCCCCCTGTCCCCGCCCAGCTGGAGATGAGCCCAGCAGGCCTGTCCCCGGGGGCATCCCACCTCCTCCCGAGTCACTTACTTGGAACCTGCTGTGTGGGCTGCTGCCACGCCTGGTAGGTGCTGCCCCAGCCCTGGGTCAGGAAGGCCGGAGGACCACTGCGGAGGACAAGAGGACTCATTCCAGGGCAGGCCGCACCCCACCCCCCAGCCCCTGCGCCCGCCCCCGCGGCAAGCACAGCGCCCTCTGCTGGAGACGCGGCAGGGCGGAGTAAAGGCGGCCCACCCACCTCACAGGCGCGCTGTGAGGGCTTCCGTTCACTTTAGCGGCCATGTTTGGGAAGCACCCTGAGCTCCTCGGAGGAAAGGTGCTAAAAGAAAGTGGAAAACAAATAAAGATGATACAACGGCTTTTGCAAAAACAAACAAACAAACAAAAACCCTCCCGCCACCCAGCCCCAGGGCGGTGAGCTCTCCTACGGGATGCTGGCGGCACCACAAGACCCTCCGCCCTCTGGGAAGGCTCTCGCCCCAGCACTGGTCACTGAGCAACAGACAGGCCAGAGGGACCACCAGTAAGAGAGAAGGAGAGGAGTCCTGCCCACGCCCAGAACTTGCGGCTTTCGGCTGGCACTCCCTGGAAGTAGCTGGAAAAGGAGGACCCCTTGGGGGCAGTGAGTTCTTCCAGTCAAGAAAAGACTCACTTCTGATGCGGCGCGGCAGGTGGCTGGCTGAAGGGGCCCTGTGCGAAGGCTCCGGGCGCTCCGAGACTGGCACCCTGTCAGGACACAGAGGGAACTCTCACCTCCTGTCGGCTGCGCCTGCACCCTCTGCCCAGGCCCACCCCGAGGCAAACCACAGCTTTCGGGGAGAGAGACAAGTGAAGTGAAGATGCCCTGTGGCACGCGCACTAGCCTTCCTTGCCCACAGTGGGCTTTACTTGCAGAAACAGCTTCTGCCCCTTGAGCAACCGATACCACCACACAGCCAATACCGGCACCACCACAACTGCCCTAGCGTGTCGCCCTGGGGGTAGGGACCGACCTGCTGACTGTCCCGTCAATTCAGGCTGGCCCACGGCTTTCTGCCCTTCTACGTCCCCTTTGAGGTGAGCAGTGGCCAATCTGTCCTCCATCAACACTCCCTTTCTTTATCTGCTTTGAGGTGCCTGAAACTAAAGCCAGAGTCAATGAACGCTGCCTGCAGGGCTGGCCGCCGGGGCGATGCCAGTGGGAGTCCGGGGGCAGTGCTGGGGGAAGGCTGCCGGCCCTGGCTGCTCATCTACGCCTGCAGGGCCAACGGCTCGGGGCCTGAGCTGCGGTGGCCTGGGCGAGCTCTGCGCGTCTGGGCCTGGCCCTGGTGTCCCTGCGCCCCGACCTTCCCCCTCAGCAACGTGGGAGGGGGCTGTTGCCCTCACATCACGTGAGGACCAAGAGCCACAGGAAGTACAAGGTTCTGGGGAGAAACAGGCGCCTTGGACATCCAAATGGAAGCCCAGCTCCTATCTCCCAGGTGGGGAAAGGACCTTGTACGTACGCCCACTTTCTCGTCGATGAGGTGTCTGGCCAGCTCGATCTGCTGAGGAAGGCCCCTGATGGTGAACATCCGCAGGCTGGGGTCCGTGCTGGGAGGCGGGTTCCGCTGAAGCTCCACGTGCGCTCCTGAATGCTGGTTTATGCTTTTGATGTTCTCGCCCCCTGCGGGCAGGACACAGAAGAGTAGGTGACTACAGTTCCCTCCTCCGGAGGAGGAATGGGTATTTTCTGCACACCAGTGCTCGTCCTAAGAGTAGACAAGGACTTTCCTTTTATACTTTAAAACAGCTCTTGTAAAAACCAGAGCTGTCTCATTTGTGAAGCCAGACTTGTGAAGCAAAGCTGAGGCGCAATGACACCACGTGGCACCAGCTGGTCTCCATCTCAGTGTCCTATGCAGAGGCCTGGAGTGGCCCAGAAACCAGGTCTGGGCCTTGGCCCACAGATCTGCACACAGTGAGCTCAGCTCCGGAGAAGGCACTCCATCCTTCTCAGCATGAGAATGGTGACCTGATGGCCCCTCCCTGGCACAATGCGGGCCTTCAGCCCCGGTGTGGGCCACCGCACTGCTGTCTCCCGCCCTCCACAGGTCAAACAGACGGCCACAGGCCCCAACAATACCCAGAGCCCACTCAAGCCTTTAATATCCCATCCTGTCTCTTCTCAAGTCTCTTCTTCCTCCGTGGGTGGGGGACAGGTCTAGACAGAGCGGCAGCCTGAGAATGGAGGTCACAGAGGCCTGGGTGGAGTGGGGCTAATGAAAATGTAGTTGGACTCTTTGAAAAACCTGTGAGAGTCCCAGTCTCTTAATGAAATTTGCGTAACAAAAGCTCCACCAGTGTAACAATGGTTTGATTCTTCTCTTCAAATTTCACAGAACTTACAGATCAGCTCTGCTCAATTGGGGTGGCGGAGCCAGAATTCAAGGAAAACTTGGAGCACAGAGTTCTGCAGAACTGGAAAAAGACGATGTGTATAAAATCTGACGCAGGGTACCAGGGAGCCCCAAAGGGTCAAAACGAAGACTAAAGGCCAGTCTCCGTGTCACCCCTCCCCACCCAGAGTCGAAACTAAGCTGCAGTGACATTTCTCGTTTCATTGTAACACGTCCACAATCCTTCAAACTCCCAACCTGCCCTCCACCGGCCCTGCTGGAAAGCCACGTCTGAACAAAAGCATCGAGGGGCAGGTAAGTAAGGGACACCAAGAGCAGGCACGGCTCATCTCATCCAGAAAGCATGATGGGATTCTACGAGGGTCAGGATGCAAAGGTGGGGCCTGGGTCCAGCCATTCTTCCTGAAGGAAGTGTGAGCGGCCCTTACACCGTAGTAAGGAAACCAGGAGACAGTCGGCATTCAAGAAAGCTTGGTTCAAACGTTAGTCTGGGCAGGATGTTAGCTCGGTTTAGGGTAGTTTTAAATTTAAAAGCAAATTAAAAAAAAGAACAGCCCAGCAGACCACAGTGTTGTATGCATGGTTTCCCTAAAGGTCTGCTGAGTTTAGGGGAGGGGTCCCTGTGCTGTCTACACCTTGAGCCTTGAGCAAACACGTGGTCTCAGGGGCAGCACCAGCCGAGGCAGGAGTCACAGACAGTCTTCAGCAGCTTCACTTTGCTTCCAGGTACGCGCAAGCCCCCCCAGCCCCACAACTACCCACCTTCACTCAGGTCATGGATTCTACCTCCTTGGCATCAGGAAAAGCCAGCAGCTTGGCTCCTAGGCAAGAGTGTTCTTAGGGAGCGCCGAGGAGCCAAGAGTAGGCGGACACCTTCCCACTGCACACCCAGCACTTGAAGGGACCCCCACCCCACCCTCTGCCCAGACCACTCGGTCCCCACGGGCCCAGACCGGCTCCCCTCCATCAGGCACTTGGACCAGCAGCCCCAGACTCCTCCCTGAGGCCTCAGGCCCATGCTAATAAGGCGAGAAGGCACCGCAAAACTGCACGGGGCCGGAAGGAGTTAATTTAAGTTCATCTTCCTTTAAGAGGAGGTCGCCAGCTTGGCACATGGTGGCCGTCTACAGGCTCATTCAGCAGCCTGCCCCATTCTTCCACCTGACGGGGGGCAGAAGCGACCCACCAGTGGCCCCCGGCTGGATGTGAAATCGTAAAGCAATTAATCAAACCTGCTAAAAGGCTGGGTTGACAAGAGCAGGGCTGGCCACACTATCTGTCACTATTGCTGTATTTATCATGGAAATCCAGCAGGGGCCCAGGGAGGTGCAGCGTCTGTCCAAGGGCTGCAGGGCCTGCCTGCGTGTGGCTCCCCTCACCCCGCGCCTTTCCCCAGAAACAGGAAGACCTCATACCCAGCCCCTGGGGCGGGGAGTTACAGAAAGGCCCCTGCTCCTGCCTAAACGAAACTTAGCCTGGCTTCCCAAGGCTGCTACTGGAGCACCAGGACACAGCATCAGTTACTGCTACGTTCTGCTGTCTCCTCCCTCTGGGGATCGCTCAGGATGACTTTGTAGAGGACAAACTATGAGCGACTGTCCTGTGAGTACCGAGGTTTCACTGACTAGGAGGAACCATCACAGTGAAGACAGAAAGGCGCTGCCAGGTCTAGAGACGACACTTCCCATGAAAACCTCGTTGACAAAATGGTTCTCAAAAAGCACAGAAAAACCTAGATCTGATTCTTGAACTCCAGGCATCAGCTGGATTTAACCTCATGGCAGCAGGCCAGCTGATGGCCTGGGCAGCACGTCTGACTTATCACAGCATTTGGGCAGCCAACAATGTCCATTAAACACCTCCCAGCATGTACGCCCTGCCAGAAAATTAAAGCAAACCTACGTCGTTCCTACACCCCTGAGAGGTTAACCACCCAGGGACAACACGGATACAAGAGAGAAACATTTTAGAAGAGCATAAAACACACACTGTCCAGGAGTGGGACCCAGTGCAGATTCTGGGAGGTGAATGAGGGGGACAGGAGGAATTCCAGCCCTGTGCCGGCTCGTGAGGACGTGCCACGCCAGCCTCAGCTTTCTGCCGGTGAAGACGTTCCCAAGTCAGGTTCCACGGGATGCTAGCACCCCTCCAACAGCTAAGAGATGTCTGGTGATCACAGAAACTGGGGAAACTCTAGGGAGAAAACTGTATTTATTTCTTCCATATGTTGCCAAACACATACAAAGGGAATAAATAGGCAAATACAAAACCCAATGCTGAACATGAGTTTCCCACCAGGTCAAGGGCTTTGCTTAGAGAGCAGAGAAGCTAAGCCCACTGCTCCGCGAGCCCCAGACCTGCTCTCAGCAGCCTTCCTTGGTCAAGGCCAGCCCAGGTGAGCCAGCAACAATGGCCTAGAAACCTGCCTGCTCTCGCTCGCTCTTCGCTGAAGGACAGGAAGGAGCCACGTTAGCCATTGATGAGGGCTTCTACACAACGTCCTCTAAAATGCCTAGAAACAACTAACAAGTCAATTTTTATTTCCCTCCACAGGGTGCCTGATACTCTTGGTAAATATGTTGAAAAGATAAAAACCACTTTCACATGTTGTGTCAATAGGGAGCAAATACCCAAATCCAGTAAGGAACAAAGTGACGCACTCGTCAGAAAGCAATCTTCGCTTGAGGAAATTATCTTAACGGTTCCCCTAAGCTCCCTGGAGGTGAGTTAATCACCAATCAGTCGATCGACAAACACTCAGCGGCCCCTCACCTGTTCAGGGTGCCTCAACAACCTAAGCTGCTTCCACAGGCAGCGGGTCTTCCCGACCATCTGTTTACACGCTGTAATGAAGTACTGGCTTTGCCCCATTCACGAGGGCCCATGCAGAGGACGGTTCCTGCAGAAGGCAGCCGACGCCTCGGACCTGGTCCCCTCAGTCAAGGGCAGCAAACAGAAGGAACTTTGTGCTTCAAAGGTATTGGACGTGGCCTGTCTGCTCTCAGGTCAAACACCTGGAAGGGGAACGCCGAACTCCAGCAACCGCCTCTTACCTTTGCCTATGACGAGGCCGCACTTATCTGCCGGCACTGTGTAGGTTATCTCCTGGATGCCACCAGGGTTTCCCACGCTCCAGTCACCGCGGCCACGGCCTCTTCCTCTGGCTACCGCCAGGCCTCCGAAGCCATCTCTTTCCTGGGAAGGAAGCAAAGCTCAGGTGACATTTCTGTCACTGCCACCAGCACTATTTTTCATCTCCGGGGAGGAGGTTAAGTGACAGGATGTAATCAACGCCACACATTAGAACCTGAGCACCTTTCCACATTTCAGACTCTGAAGGCTCTTTACAAGTCGAATTAACACAGATCACGGGCGCATTCAAGAAGACGTGCGCGGATGAATCACGTGGTTACATAAACAGCACAAACACACCCAACTAAAACAGGCAGTCAGCTATAAATTCCGAAGTCTAAAGCCCAGTGCCCTTATCCCTGGAGTTTTAATTACTGGGCCTTAATCTACAGGCATCAGGAGCTGGTTTTCTTCTCAATGCTGGGCCTACCAGAAACCAGATATTAGATGCTGAAGAGCTATGAGCTTTTGAAAGTGACACATGAGTAGCAAGGATGACTTCTGACCCTCTCCCGACAAGGTTGCTACAGAGAACCATTCAGACACCGCTCTGAGAGTCAGAACACCCTGCAGTTCAACCAGCAACAAGAATAAAAGGGTTTTAAAGAAAAATGGGCTGTCTTGCTCCCCAAGAGAGGGAGGAACAAGCCAGGCCCATCCGCCCACGGTCCGGGGCTGGAGAAGTCTCCCGACTTATTCTCACAGTTTCCCCACCAGAGAGCGAAACCCACAACCAACACCTAAGCGAGGAAGATTCCTTTCACTCGAGGGCGAAACACCCCATTCCAGCCTTTGTCCTTTGAGTCACTTTGGAGCAGCAACATTTAAAATCTTGGAAAGGCTGAAGGCGAACCTGGTCAAGCTGAGAGCTCCTTCACGGAAGGGAGAAGCTGAGCAGGCGATCGGCACAGCCTGCTCCTGTCGACGAAGGGTAAACTGAATGTTTACCCAGAATCGAAACCCGCAGAAAGCCGAGCTCACTGGAGTGCTTTCTGTTGCACTCTGCTTTCATGAGCGACAAATGACAAGTAAACAAGGTGATTTTAGGGATTTACGCTAGAACACAAACACGTGGCCAACTTTCTGGGTATGCCACAGATTCTCAAAGACAAGCTGTCCCCTCATCATCTCACGGCCTTTGCAGTCCTGGGATCATCAGTTCTTACTACTAAAAAGGATGTCAGAGATGAGTTAGTGACGCTTCTCTGAACTTGTCTCATCCTAAGAACTGCCTGGGGCTGTGGGTGAGATCCAAGCCACCCTCTTGGATACTCTGATTCAGGAGATCTGGGGCGGGGGGTGGGGTCTATAAACCTGTTACCTCAGCAGGTGCCGCCAGATGACTTAGGGGATCATGTGGGGTGCATCACCTGGTACAAACCCCTTGGTTTGCTGCTGAAAAAACTACGCCAAGAGGAGTTCAAAGGTTCGCTGAAGGTCACATGAAAAGTGGCGGAGCTGGGATGGTGGTTTCTAATCTCTGGCTTCTTTCTTCAGCTCCTATTATTCTCAGACTTTTCCTACAAACCTGGGGGACATGATGTGCCAACCTGCCACCAGCTACAGTAGTTCTCCAGAGCAATTTGCAACGGGGGCAGGTGTATCCTAACAGCATCACACAAGCCTGCTCACATTCCAGAGGAAGACGTGCATGGAATCAAGTGCATGAAGACAGTGTCAGGATTTGGGCAGAACGTGCAGTGCCTTCTAGAGCTGAGATGAGACTTTACTTTTACACTAGGTACACTGGACTGTTTGAAACCGGGCAATCTGCACTGTTACATCCCACAAACAGTTTAAATAGTCAGGAACTTTGTGAAAAAACATCTAGATTCTGAGACAATAAAGGCAGACGAATAATAAACTAGCAGGAAAACAAAAACAAAAATGAAGGCGGGAAAGAGGCAGATGTAGAGAAGCCCATGGCTATAATCTTGGAGGGAGGTAACTGACAAGAGTACTGGTTTCCAAAACCGTGACTTGAGAGGGGGTGACTGCTCCAGGGTGTCGCCCCGAGAGCCCCAGGTAGCACCTGCTGCTTCTGCCGGTGAGATATTGAAGCTCCAGAGAGCCAGACCCACCTGGGCTGTAAGAATAAGCTCGTTGATGACATGTGCTGCGTGCTGGCATCGCTCTGGGGGTCCCATGACCTGTGCAGCTCTCTCTGGACTAATACCATCATCTGTGGAACAAGGTGAAAGATGGGATTAGGAAAAGCCCAACTTCAGAAGGAAACAAACGTCAATCTGATTTGCAATCAATGTTCCAACCAGTGCCAAAGAGGGTAGTAAGAACATCACCATATCAGGGAATCTTCTGCATAGGGAAACGTGCGCGGCTACATCTTTTGGCGTGATCCACGTCAATACTCATTTCTTATGCAATTACAGCCATTTAAAAAAGATATCACTATAGAAACTAAATTAAACTTAAAAAAAAAAAAGTGCCAAGGAAAACAGAGTTGAGCTACAGCAGTATTTTCCCAGAAGTAGTCCATCATGATGTTTTCCCATCTTCAGAGAAATGAGTGAAATAAAGACATTGTAGATGATTTTGCTTGTAAAGGTAAATTTATAAAATTTAAAGAACGGTCCTTGATTTTACGATTTTTTTAATGGTTTTAAGTTATCTTTAATTTTATGAAAGCAAAATAACAGTTTTTTTTTTTTTAAGTCTTTACTTGGCAAAATTAAAAACTGGAAATGCTATGTTGATTCCCCCCAATTTTACTAGTCCAAGGAAAAAAAGAAAAAAGCCTGGACACCCCTGGGCTAGAGTGTTCTGGCACAAGAAGGGTGACCCGGCCAGCAAATCCACAGAAAGAAATGAGGGACCAGAGGACAAACCTAAACTGGAAATTCGGTAACAGAATGTTGCAAAAGAGAGAGAGGGTGAGGGAGAGCAAAGAACACAAGTGGGCTAATAACAAAGTCCTTGTTTTGTGAGGTGTTCTTTAATCCTTCATAATGCTGAGGACTTCTGAGAACCATCAAAACCTACCTGGTTTGAACTGAATTCTCACACCGGCATCATTCTGGATCTTTTTGATCATTTCCCCATTTCTTCCTATTACAATCCCAACTGCAAACCTAGGCACAGACACCTAAGCACAGAGAAACAAAACATCAGAGTTTTTCTGCAAACCTGGTGTGTGTGTGTGTGTGTGTGTGTGTGTGTGTGTGTGTGTGTACATACAATGATTTTTATCACAGTGCATTTCTGGAAATGATACAATAAAGCATTTTTTTTTCCTCTTAGGAAAAATACTGTGGTTGATGGCTGCATTCCTGTCCATTAAATGCATCCAACAGGTCTGAGACCTGATCAAAAATAGTTATAAAGATGAAGTAAAGTAAGAATAAACCTCATAGATAAAAGATTAAAAAAAAATTTTAAGATTAAAAATTTATCTTCCAAATTTTATGAAAGAAACATTAATGTACCATACACAGTGATTATACTATGGTCCTATAAAATGTTTTTCTTTTCCTTCACTCTTTTATTGTAGTAAAATATATATAACATAGTATTAATCATTTTAACCATTTGTAAATACACACTTCAGTGGCATTAAACACACTCACAATGTTGTGTAACCACCACAGATGTCTACACCCCAAACCTTTTCATCATCCCCAATAAGAACTCCCGTGAAACCACAGTGCTTCCTTCCCCAGCCCCTGCTAACCTCTACTTTCCTTTCTGTCTCTCTGAACTTGCCTATCCTAGGTGCCTCATGTAAGTGGAATCATGACAACGTTCATCCTTCTGCACCTGGCTTATTTTACCAAGCATAACGCTGGCAGGGCCCACCCTCGCTGTAGCCAACATCAAGGACGTATTTTGATCCCATTCCACCTCGTCAGTAAAACAGGCTTAGGAGTTTGATACTATCACAACATAGGTCACCACGAAAACCTGGACTTGGGTCTTCATCTGGGCAGTGGGGTGCGCTTTGAAGCACAACCCCCAACCAGGGGGAACGGCCCCATTCCCTGAAATGCGTGCAGCTGGCGCTCCTCACTACAGCTGGCTGCCCCACTCCTTTCTCACACCCACCCTGTGAAGCCAGTGTACTAGGAGGGTTTTGCAGCTGAGATAAGAGTTAAATAACTTGCTCAAGGTTAAAGAGCTAACAGAAGCGTGCCCTACAACCTTAAACTTGCCTACTAACCTGTAACTCAAGCATACCTCTATACTGCCTCCTCCCATTCGGGAGCTGAAATCACCGCGTACACCTCGAAAATCAGCTTGGTCTTTTTCTCGGATGATCTCTAATACCATTTCTCTTGCTTGCTGCATAAACACAGATAAAAGGCATTAAGGAAAACAAAATCCTGAAAAAAGACATGACACCAGGTGAAAGATCAAACCCTCTTAAATTGGGCTTAAAGCCTCAGGAGGTGCTCAGTGGGAGAACTCACTATATTATGTTACTATTGTTGCATGGGACACGGGCAGGCTGCTACTGAGCAGTATATCGTGTATATCACAACTTAAATGACGTGTTCCTTACACTGTCCAAAATGTCCACACAGATAAGGGTTCACAGTCTTCTAAGCCACAGCTGGGTCAGCACATTGGTGCCGGGTCAGAACTTGATGACGGTCGCTCCACCGTATTTCTGACGTGCCATTTCTTTCTAGTGGGCAAGGGTGGGGCCTGAGAGCTCTGACATGGGCCGTTTCCACGGGAAGGAAGACATTAACAATGCATCCCATGGCAGAGAAGCTCCAGGGAGGGAAAGGGAAAAGGCCAGCCTGGGAGCCCGAAAATACCTCCTGGCACTGAGAGCTCGAACGTCTTACCAACTGGCAAGAGCCTCCCTCAACACCTGACTCTAAGGCGCATTCAGTGTCCTCACCCCCAAGGACACACCTGAGTCAGTCCATCCCGCCCACGCCAGCACTGGCCCCCCAGGAGCCATGCTAAGGAGCAACCGCGCACAACTCAAGGTCATGTGAGAACTGAAACAGTCCCAGTTCTGGAAAAATCAAACCAAGCGAGAACAAGAAAAGCCAAAACAGCAACGTCTCATGACATCTGGAGAAACTGGAACATGGACTGACTATAATATGATGTTATGGGATTACCGTTATTTTCTTAGGCCTGGTTTTATAGAAGCAAGTTTTATTCTTAGGAGATACATACTGCAGGATTTGGAGGTAAAAACTCACAGTATCTGACACTTACTTACAAATGGTAAAGCAAAAAACTAAAACATAAACACACAAACAAAACAGTAAGTAGGTTGAAGGTATTCAGATGTTCGCTACACTATCTTTTCAACTTTTCTCTATATTTGAAGTTTTACAAAATAAAAAGTTGGGAAGAGGGAAAAAAAAAAGAAACTCAAAGAACAATATACCCTAAATACAGCAGACAGCTTCTTCATAATAAAAAACATGGAATACACAGTTTTAAAATAAAAAAAATACTGAAAACCTTTCTTTATAATAATTTTCCTGCAAATTCATGAAACATCAATGAAATAAGCTCTTTACCCAGGTATTTTTTCCACAAAAGACAAAGCCAAACGTTCCACTGGAGAAGGCAGGAGTGGAGGGCTTCTGGGAGGCAGGCTTTCTGTGTCCAGCCAGCTCTCCCCTCTGTCCAAAGAGCTCTACAACACACAGCAGAGGAGTCCCAGGCTGGACTGCGTGAGCCGAGTGAGGAAGATTAGGTGCAGTCTGTTTTTTTTTTTTATTAAAGCCCACCTGTTTACATCTAAAGAGGTTAGAAACTCTAGGGGACCTGACAGGGCAGTAGATAGTGAAGGGCTGCATTGCTGACGGGAACCTAAGCAAAGCAGCCACTGTAATCACCGGCCCTCAAACCTGTTCTAAAATCATTACATATAGAAACCTTGACCAAAAAAGAACTACCAGTGGTATCATTTGAGTTCAGCTGAACGACAGCATTAAGAAATACAGGAGGGGCTCCTCTGGTGGCGCAGTGGTTGAGGGTCCGCCTGCCGATGCAGGGGACACGGGTTCGTGCCCCGGTCTGGGAAGATCCCACATGCCGCGGAGCGGCTGGGCCCGTGAGCCATGGCCGCTGAGCCTGCGCGTCCGGAGCCTGTGCTCCGCAACGGGAGAGGCCACAACAGTGAGAGGCCCGCGTACCGCAAAAAAAAAAAAAAAAAAAAAAGGAACTACGGGAATTCTTTTGCCAGAGACTGGTAACCTCTGCTGGATCAAAGCCCCAAAGCCCCTGCAGAGGGACAGCTGTCGCTGACGGGCCGGCTCACCAAGGTGTGTCGCTCTGGAGCTACTCTAAATGCAGCGAAGGTCAGGCAGGCTGCAGCAGGCAGAAAAAAGAGCGTTCGTGTCTCACGGGGACAGACACACTCCCACACCCACAGCGTACACACATTCCTGCTAATAGCCCAGGTGCTGGAAGATGGAGCACCTGGGTGATTTAGACCTAAGCCCCTGCTTTCAGCACCTGCGGTTGTCCTCTGAGGCTCACGGGACGCTTGCCACGAGGGCACACACGTGCCTTGGGTGGCACTGGCACCTTCGGTCACCTCCCACCTCAGCCAGTGATCTTGTAAAAATGGGTTGAGAGAACAAACAAATAAAAGCCAGAGGGAGCCTGCATCTGAGCTGACCACAGCTCCACCTCGAAAACTGCATCGGATCAGAGCTGTGCCAGCCAATGAAACCTTCTGCGCTTACGGACAAGTTCTGTGCGTGGGCTGCCCCGATGGCAGCCACCATCCACACGTGCTCTGAGCACTCTGAGCGCTGAAACGTGGCCAGTATGAATAAGGAACTCACTTTTTACTGAATCTGAACAAATTCCAACAGCCACGTGGCCAGCAGCTCTGGTACTGGACAGCACAGCCCCATTCTTTGCATCACCAAACTTGGTTTGGGAAGACAGCTCAAGGAACACCCACCCAGTTTTATAATTTCTTGAACGACATAAAAGCTCTACAAGTACTACCAAGTGATACCGCCACACCCAGGACCTGCCTGACCCATGGTTTCTCTCCTACCTGCACTTTAAATGGGTCTCCGGTGATGCGCAGAGGCTTGTCCGCTCCCGTGGGCAACGGGCCGTCCTGGATCATGACCATCTTCACGCCTGCCCGCTCCTGTGAGGGCACACACACCGGTACAGCGCTCACCGTCAGCAAGAGGCACGCAGGATGGCACAGCTGCACGGGTCGGCTCGTGTCCACAGCGAGACACGCCCCACTAGCAAAGGCACTGCTCTCTGATCCGGCCCGTGAGGCTGGCCTCCGAGAATGCTGAGGTACACGCCGTGCCTGAGGGCGTCCAAGCCTGACCGAGAAAACCGTTTCCCAAAACTCTCCTCCCTTTCCGGTCCTGGAATATCTAAATGTGAACGAGCTACTTTTACAAGATGCTAAGCACCGAGCTAGACAATCTATTTAACGTCACGTGGTCAGAGCTCACGCACAGCAACGGGAGGGAAGGGCCACCACTTCCTGACCTCACAGAGGAGAGCTCTGAGTAAGCTACTGAAGGCTCCAGAGCCGATGAGCGCGGCACCAAAATTTGGATTCTGGGACTCTATAAAGTCTGAACTCTTAGGAGTCCACGGCAGAATGCCTTCCACATCCAAGGACTGGGCTATACGAGAGCACACAGGCAGGCCACAACTCCGACCCGCAACTTTGAAAGCCCAGAGCTCGGAAAGAAGAGTTTGCTCCGAACTAAATCTGGCAGCAAAACTAACCTGAACTCACGTGAGCGTACTTCCAGCCCTCCTCTCATGGAGTGTGACTGTTAGGTTTAGCCATGAAAACCTGCACTTGGTTACGGGATGCAGCCCCAAAACTTGCTGGGGGTATTAAACCTACAACACGTTTGGCCCAAGTGTCTCACGTGAGGGATTCTGGAGCTCAGAGCAGCAAATGTTCACGGAGCATTTACTCAGTGGCAGGCTCTGCACTAAGGGTCTCATGTAAATCACAATAACGGGTATTATTTTAGCTCATTACAACAGCGAGGCCGGCACCTCCCTGCTCTTACAGACGAGGACCCTGAGCCTTAGAAAAGTACACGAGCGTAACTCCGATCTCACCACTAACGAGCAAGAGTGCTCCTGGCTCAGGGCCCTGGCTCTGGACACAGGATTTTTATCTGAGAGTCCTAACAGGGCTTCATCGCCACAGTGGCTGCTGCCAGTTCACGGGGACCCCAGGCCTTGGCGTCACAGCTGGCATCGAGCCTGGCCACAGAAAATGTTCAGATCTGCAGAGGCACTCGGGCAGAGGTTTCGTGGGGAGCTCTGCAGCGTGGCGCACAGCCAGCCCGGCTGGGACACGCCAAAGCCGCACAGAACCTCCCAACCCAGGAAGATGGAGGAGGATGAGGGCTGTCGAGCGCCGCTCGGCCAAGGGCTCACGCACCTGCAACTGCTTTATTGTCTCCCCTCCCTTGCCGATGACCAGCCCCACTTTAGACGCAGGGATGAGAATCTCCTGGATCGTGCTGTTGCCGTCTATGTCATTATGAAAGCCAGGTCCATTCCGACAGCGGTCCACAATCTGTCCCAGGAGCCGTTTGGCTTGTCTTTGGGAAAAGAACCACAAGAGAGCCAGCATTAAATGAATGCTCTAGGCGCCCAGGAAGGGGAAACAGCACCGGGGGAACACGCGAAGGAGTCAAGGCAGCCCTCCATCCAGCTCCAGCTCCTGCCCTCACAACCCAGGAGGTCTCTGCCATCCGCCACGCTACTGGGCTGGAATTTAAATGCAACGCACACCACAACAGCAACGTTCCAACACAGCCCCTCCACGTCTGCCCTCTGCTCGCGCTTGTGTCTCGCGTGCACGCCACAGACACGCCTGTCTCCGATTCGAATGTCAGCTGCTCTGGTGGCAGCTGTCTACCTTTGACCCCCTGCATCTCTTGCTGCTCCCCGATCCAGCATAACCCCTCTCACAGAGCATATGCTCGACAGATATTTGTTAAACAAGAGCAGGAGAGAAAGCAATGAGAAAGACGGGAAGAGAGAAAGCAAGGGTTAGTAATCAGCATTTGAATTCTCAAACTCCAACTTTCTTCTCCATAACCAACCAGACTGCTCGATGACTTCTAAGCTACGGCTACAAATCACCAGTTTGGTTTCAAGGGGTGGGGAAAACAGGAGGCAGATGCAGCTGTACAGTCATATGCACCTGCTTTGTGCTTTCCATGTCAGACTGTCGAGAGCCTGCATTTCCCGCGGGATTTTATGCCGATTCACCTGGAGACGGGGAGGGGATGGCCGTGCTGGAACAGAGCCACCCAGCCTGCCGAGGTCACCTGCTGGGCCAATTGCCTTTTCTGCACCAGAATTTCCCCTGGCTGTTATTTGCAGTATTTATTCTTTAAATCACCACATACAATCTACTTTGTGGTTCTTCGCGCAGGCTCAGTGGCCATGGCTCACGGGCCCAGCCACTCCGCGGCATGTGGGATCTTCCCGGACCGGGGCACGAACCTGTGTCCCCTGCATCGGCAGGCGGACTCTCAACCACTGCACCACCAGGGAAGCCCTCGTGGTTCTTTTAATAGGGAAAAATTCAGCTACTAAACAGGCTGGCTATACTGCACACTGAAGAAAAAACTGTTTCCTCCTAAAGTTACAATCCCATTGCCTCCACTGCTTGGGTAGAAGAGGAAGCAGGAATGTTTAGAAGAGCAGGAAGAAAGAAGCGAATGGCAGGAAATAGATGTTGCCTTCTGCAGTCTTGAGCCTTTGTGTATCTTCTCAGTTACAGCAGCTTTTTAATATTTTGCTTGTGTACTACATTAACCTGCGTTGGAAGAAAAGTGCCTTGACTCCAGCAAAAGCATCCTGCTTGCCCTATAATGCACACCTGCCAGTGATATTTATTCTGGTTCACTGCTTGCAATGTTACAGCAGAACAAGAAAATTTAAACTCATCTAGACTCCCTGAGAAATGGAAACAATAAAACAGCCCTACCTACAGAGCCAGACATAATCTCAGCACTCCTGTCCCCAAATGCAACACTACTCGGTAGACTGAAAGAGGAAGGAGAGCAGACTCTACGTTAGTGCCTCCCCTTTCCCCAGGGGCTTCTTGGATTTACGAGGCCTGCATCTGGTACAAGGCTCCAAGCATGCGTGTACCAGGAGAGCAATGCTAGTCTTAAGGCTGCAGTAAGGGCCCAAAAGTCCAAACAGCCTCTGGCCAGTCCATATGGCCCTCTGAGTGGAGCAATGGCCACAAAGAGTAGATTCATCTGGTTCACCAATATCAGAAGGGCAACGGGATCAGCCCCAGGCAAGAGACCTGATGCCAGGATTCTCAGTGCTTCACAGAGTGAGAGGCTTACTGATCCAGACCTGCTCAGGTGAAGGAGACATTAACACGGAAGAAGCGAGTTAATGAGAGCATTCAGGCAGGGTGAAAGTACACTCTCGAGGACCTGGTTTATGAAGCAGATGTTATGACAGCTGTGAGAAATTCTGTGGGGTTTGAAAAAAAGGTGATACCTTATGTGTTTAAGGTAACAGAACAACTCCCCTGGCGTGGCAACCTCCCAGATCCTTCTCTAAGGAAGCACCTGCTTTCGTGGCCAGATTGCCGCACAGATCGACAGTGTTCAGTAACAATTCTGCCCTTCCATTTCTCCCCATCTGGGGAAGGAGGAAGAAGAGTGAAAGGAAAAAGTAAATAAAATAAACTTACTCAATACTTTCTGGGGTTCCGGTAAGTACACAGGGCCTCTCTGGAATCCCAGAACTCTCTATAAGAAGAATCAAGAAGATGAGGTGTGTTGGTGGGCATCAGGCAACCGTGCACCTTCGCCTCTGTGTACGGACTGTCTCTCCGGGCTGGTTCCTAAACCAGCCCCACAGAAGGCCCGGCTCCCAGAGAAAGACAGCTTGCTTCCACTTGTGGAGAGAATATCAAGCTGGTAGCTCCACCCTAGATTCTCCAAATGAAAACAAGTCCTGCAGGGGAAGCTGGGAGGACGCAGCAGAGGTCTCTGAGTTGGTCCTGATTACCAGCCTCAGCTTCACATCTGACCCGCTTGCGTGCTAGTAAGCGCCAGTCGCTCAACCCGCTGCTCCTCAGTCTGTCCACTTGCAGCGTAGTTGAATGGTTATCTGTCTGCAGTTCTGAGGCACACTCGTAAGGAGTTTAATGGCATGCACATCAGAGTTATGACCAGTAGTTGCACGAACACTTCAAGAGAACAGTGACACCCACGTGGAACTGGTTCCAGGCCATTTGACAAGAGAGGAAAAACATCTTACTTTCCAACACCACACACGACGCTTTATTTTGTTCCTAAAAACAACTGCCTCTGAAAACTCATATTCAAAAAAAATTAAAGAGAAATAGCTAACAGCAGTAACTGCTTTCAAGACACTGTACTAAGTATCTTTCAAAATGACAAACACTTCTGTGGTCGAATGTCCTCCAAATCCCATCCTCTGCTGTGGAAAGAGGTCAAACTCAGATGATGAAACTTAGAAACGAAAGTAAAAACTCTTCTTCCTCAGTCTGTCTCTCTCCATATCACATGGTCAAAATGCACCAGGCTGGGAAAGGTCCTGAGCCGCGTTTAACATGTGCTCATTTAGCCAGAACCTTCAGATGGCCTCTTTCCACAAGGGGCAGGGACGGCCTAATCCAGGGGAGCCGGCGAGCAGTCCCCAGGCATGAGCCCAGAGCCCCAGGTCTCGTCCAGGCCCCACTATGTCTGGCATAACATTCTGGTGCAGAAAACAGAGGTCCTAGACCAGCAGGTGTTTGGGAGGGGCCGCACCGGGCCCAGAGCTGCAGAGGGTCTCCCCAGAGGCCAGACGGGCGGCATCATCTCTGGGCCCACTTTGGCTCTGGTTTTTCTGGTTCTCAACTGGGAGGTCAGCTCCAAAAGTGCAAGGAAAACAGCAATCACATATACTTACCCAAGCCCCTAAACTTCTAAGCAACAAGCAAAGGTACTAAATATGAAAAACTCTGTAAAAAAAAGACTGACTTCTACCAAACTGAGATCTATGAAAAAAAAAGTAGTCCTTACCCGAGGCAATCTGAATTTTGCAACCAGATTCTGCTTGAATCCGTGAAATCTGCTCGCCTCCCCGGCCGATAACTGAAACAAATTAAACAGGGTGAGAACATGCCCCCTTTATTCCATATTTAACTACACATGTGTGACAATTAATTCAGCAAACATTCACACTTGGCTCACAGCACAACAAATCAGGTTGGCCTCAGCGAGCCCACAGGAATTGCATGTGAAACACAGCCAACGACATGGGGTTCTCTAGCTGAAGTGGGGGAGGGGGGGACCCAGGGCCCAACCTTCCGGTCTCCCTGCAGTGCTCCGGGGCTCTAGAGAACATGATGTGCGGAGCATTCTACCATGGGTGACACTCCCACTGAGAGATTAAAATGAAAATAAGGAACAGAAATGAGGGAAAAAGTAGATAATGTGGATACTTACTAAATCCAACCATTTTATCAGGCACTTTGAATTCTTCTGTTATTACTGCCCTAAAAACAAAGAACATTTTGGAAAAATACACAGAATAAAGAATTCTGCAGTCATTTTAGGTTCCCCAAATTTCCCATATTGGCAATGTTAGAAGATAAAGGCTTAAAAGAAATCATGCCAATCTGGCTCACAAGCCCACAACCATCCACAAAGACTGTCATCTAATGAACCCCTTGGTCCATCACTCCTTGAAGAGATCCAAGCCTCCCCTTTCCTTGTGTCAGAGGAGGAAACCTCTATTTTTTTCATTAAACCATCAACTAACTGCACTAACCACTGCCTTTTCTTCCTACAGCTACCCTCAGTATTGCTGAACACCTGAAGATCCTCTGGGGAGTGGGGAGTGTTTTAGACTTCTATTCAAGTCTCCCTAGATGAAGAGGGACAACTACTCTTCAATATTCCTTGTTTCCCAATCTTTTATTGCTTTCTGGCCTCCCTCTAATTTATCTGCCTTTTAGGGTGAGACGTCCCAAATGGAACCGGTATCTAACCGAGGCCTAATCAGTGCTGACCAGTACAGAATAATTACCTTGCTTACTTGGCAACGTGCTTCTGTTAAATGCTACCCCATCCATTACATGTTTTTTTTTTTTTTTTAAAAAAACCTACTATTGCACTGGCTCTTTCAAACAACTCTTCAAATTTGCTGTATGGTGTATTGTGGACAATATCCAATTTGCCCAACACCCCAGAAAGCAATTAAATCTAAACATTTACCTTAGGAGGAAGCTAAATGCAAGTAGTTTTTTTTTAAAAAAAAAGGTAAGCATTTTTAAACATCTCTCACACTGCTGGATTTTTACCCATCATGGAAAGCAATAAGTGCATGTTTTCAGGGAAAGTGCAGCACTTAGAAGAAATGCAGTATCATAAATAGCACTGCCACTGTATCATTCTGATGTGAGCAAACAGTCTTCTTGTGTTTACACCCTCAGATTACATATGCACAGGGATTATCTCTACCTCTTTATCCAAATTCACACCGAAATCAGGCAATTCCCAGCTTCCTAATCAGTAGGAGTGTGGCTGTTAATGCCAAGGCTCGGCTGGCCTAACAGTACGTCGTACAATAGACGGGGGGGTCCCTGTTGGGATGTTTCCTGATGGTAGTGAAGGGTAACAGTGCTTCTGTATGTGTAGCCGCCAGGCTGCTGCTCACACGCAGCACAAGCTGTCTACTCTCAGGAAACAGTACTGTGGAATTTACTAGAAGGGGTTCAACACCAGCACAACTCAAAACTCAGGCAGCTCCTCAGCCCGCAGGAACAATTTTAGCAGACTCTCTTTGAGGAAAAAACGTATTAGGATAAACTGCTTTGGGCTTCCTGGAAGACAAAGCTCTATTCTAAATGCAAGGCTGAAACTGGTCTAACGCACAAAGTACAAACATTTTGGAAAGTAGAATCCTGATTAACTACGGCTTTATAGGAAAGTTACATTTGATACTGACACAACCTCATTTCAATGACTATATTTCAATTCATTAAAAAACAAAGCAAACAAAGAAACAATAACTAAAAAACCCCAGAATAGATCTTTTGGTTATCCGATGCCTGGTGATTTCTAGAAACTCCTAAACATTTGCATAGAACACAAGAGGATACAACTGTATCATTGCTGGTGAACGTTAAGGATAACATGTTACAGTAACAAATACACAGCATAAAATTTCACCCTTTAGGGAAGAGAAGCCTTCCTGGCGGTTTCCTGTATATTTTATCCTTTTTTGAATGACAACATTGTGACCACAAATATTCCATCTTACAGACTGGTCTTTTTAAAGCCCAGAGGTCTTTGTCTCTCTCTAAATCCTCAGTGTTTAAGGGAACTCTGTGAGGGGAAACTAAGGAAGGGAGTCAACCGGGCAGCCATCCAAGGTTCTGCTGCCAGGCCTCTCACTACAGTGGGGGGACCTGGGCTCCCACCTCCCAGACCGTGATGACTGGAGCAACACAAGCTCCATCTTGTGAAAGCCCAGCAAGTCACACTTCTTCAGCACAGCTTTGCTCAAGCGAAGAGGTCAGGGTCCATAAAACAAATGCTGGGAAAACCATCCAGCCAGGAGGACAATTCTCACATTCTCTACTTTTAAGTTCAACGTATGTGGGCAGAAAGAGCAGCGCCAACATCCCAGAAGTCTTCTAAGTTTACACAGGATAACGGCTGCGTTTTAATACCTTGTATTAGTTTATCCTTTCAGCTTACACTGTCTTGGAAAGGACTACAAAAAAAGTTGAGTCTTAAGGAAATCTAGCCCATGTTTTTTCACACTCTCAACCTCTGACTTTCTAACACTCTAGTACAGATGGTGGATCAATAAACAATTAGAAATGATCAATAAATAATAAAACATAACCCACTGCTTACCTTTGATGTACCAAGGCCCCTAACTGGTTACCTACTGTGGCAAAGAGAAAGAGAAAAGAAAAATCAAAGCATTAGCACGGATAAACTAACTTCATCCTTACACGAGTTCTTACCGTTTCGGGGGGGGGGGGGGCGGGGAAGAAAAAGAAAGGCAGAAAGAAAGCAAACAGTAATTTAGGCTCAGTGGCTGAAATGAATGTGTTATATGATATGAAACAGGAGGGGACATTGTGATCAACACAGTCTCTAACCCAGTGTCCAGCTGAACGCAGGATAAGAAATTGATCTGTGTGTCCACATGCTGAGAGGCCTGGGAGAAAATCCTGCTCGCCTAAATCCCTCTCTCTTCCTACCTCCCTCCTGCTTGGGATCCAAACTCAATGTAAAGATGGCGAGGGTCCCTTCTTTCTCTTTTGAAAACAAATGAGAAGATTTAACCTCCTAGCTCAGAAGCATTGTTAAAGACTGCTCCGTGGCAGCTGCAGTCACTGAGAAAGTGCACATATGTTCCCGCCGGCCATGCCATGGGGCACCCCCTCCACTCTCCCTACCCTCTCAAGAGCATGAGCTTCTCAAGGAGAGGATCTGGCCTCCTCCCTCCCCGGGCCTTTTCGCTGAGCCACCACTGCTATCTGTATACAGCGGACACTAAGAGTCAGCAACCGCCTTTCAAGCCCATTTCACAGAGACAACGGTGCCCAACAGGTTCTAATGATGAAAACCAACTCTGCAATCATATCCCCACAACACCATTTTATCTACGCTTTTTGTTCGTTTCTCCTCTTTCAGCTATTGATGAGTGTCTCCACCAGCCATCAGCAAAAAATGATTCTGTGGTGTTTCCCTTTTGGAAAATGCAGCCCAGGAAACACGGTCAGCAGACAACAAAAAAGTATAAATCCTAACTGTCTTATAAGGAATTGAATGAATCTTACAATATGCTAACAAGAGCTTTCAAAAATATGTCTCTGGGGAAAGTTATAAGAAGGACAGATATGCGATAAGTGGGGAAGGATCAATTACATCAACCTCAGAACAAAGACTGAAATGGTTTGACATCCGAAATCTAGGTCTCCAATATAGTCTTCTTTCTGCTTGAACTTAACCCTGTCATCCTCTGACCGGGGAGGAGCTGGTCATAAAACGACAAAGGAAAAGAAACCAGATCATGATGTTTTAAAAGAAGAATAAAAAGCACGGAGAAGCATGCTAGCAAAAAGTACACGAAGCTATTGAGTCAATACCACATTTCTCCCGGATCAACAGCAACACAATGGTCTACAGCCAAAATATTGACATTACGTACTATTAACCTGCTTATCTCAGGGATAACAGAATTGTTTTTTACTGAATCTTAAAATTTTCTTTTTGCATTTCCAGTTTGAATATGACAAACGCCCTCACCTGGGATAGGCAGTGTTCATGGTTCCCATTCCACGTGAAAGGTGGACATTGTGAGAGGGGACGCCCACACTTAGGGCAGTGGGTATGAAAACAACACACTGAAGGAGAAGGTCCACGACAGAGGGCTGCTGAGTGTCGCTGGCCCCGTGTTTCTATTTAAGGGTCAAGCTCAGCTTCCCTGCTTACTGTCAGAATTCTTCTCTTACGGGTAAAGAATCCAGGGAAGACAGAGGAACTAAAATGTCCTGAAATGATGCAAACACAGAAGGGAGGTGCCCAGTCCCCAAACGCGGCAACGTGGCGGGACCTTGGCTCCTGGTCTCCTGTGCTGTTCGGTAAGAGGTGTCAAAGGGCTGATGATTTTCTGATATTTCAGCCAGAAAAGCCGCAGAAACACAGTCAAGGGCTAAACTACCATAAAGAACTTCATGAGATTCACAAGAACATTCAGAGGGCTCGTGGTCAAAAGCCATTTGAAATTTTGTGCTCATCAAAAAAAGGAAATTCCTTTCTGTTGGCAAAGTACGTGTGACGGGTGTCACGCACACCGTATCATTTCTGACAGCCAACTGCTTTGCTGCCAAGTGGAGGTGCCTACAGAGATCGAAAATAAAAGTGCACACACCACTATCCCACAAATAGACGGACTGCTGAGAGCAACACACAGCACCGAAGAATGAAATCAAATTCAAATCCAGATCCAACTCTTTGAGCTGGTGGACTCTTAAGCGGGCAAATCGTCTCCCTCCTCCATGCAAGTGCTGTAGCCTGAGGCTGCAAGGCCATTTAAAGTTTCATTCCCTTCGGAAACATTCCCATTTGATGCCTAAAAATGAAAACCAGCAGTTAGATGAGGGGCACTGGGCACTCATACAGCAAACCGCTAACGTCCGACTCCACGAAGAGGGGCTTCTCTGCGTCTTCAGGATGAAAAGGGTCAGGCGAGGGAGGCAATGGCAACGCCTATCAAGCTCAATTTATGGTAACTACCGTCATTTACTGTAAAAAAGGAAAAGTGCTGAATAAAATCAGTCCTATTTCCTGTTAATGGCACCTGCTGGTCGACCACGGTTCAGCCTGCCTCCAAAGTTCCCCTCGGCGCAACACGCGCAGGTGTGGTTCTCATGTATCCTGCGCGCTGTGTAATGGAAGGCCGCCCGGGCGATGGCAAGATGAGCTTCCTAGAGAAAATATTCACGCTACAATATGAGAAATCCTTTCTGAAGAGTAACCCTCTGCCAGTTTCAAGCATGATCTTTGAAAAAAATAAGGCACTGGACACATTTTTTCCCCATTAGTGAGGAGGAAAAAAGTCTCCATTTTCTTCCCCCCAAAGAAATGCTATCAAAATATCACTGGGGAACACACCCAGCTTTATGATACACAACAATCTTAACGGTTACCCCCTCCCACTCCCCTTCAAAAAGGCTCAAAGGACCAAAGCGTCCGTCATCCCAGTGCAGACAAGACCTGGGATGCACAGAGCAGCAGACCTGCGGCAGGTGAGCAGGCAGGTCCGGAGAGGAAGTGCCGGCAGTTCTTATGTGACCCATGACCAGCAGAACAAAGCAATAAACCAAACCTTCCTCTTCAGCCTCTGAACACAACCCTCCTGCGCCCGTGCTTGGATTCCAGTCTCCGCGACTCTTGACCGATGCCTTTCCAAGCCCCGGTTAAGGTCAGTGAGACTTGCAGTCAGCTGCAGGGACATCTGCAGTTTCCAAGGCATTTTTTAAAAGCTTTTCTGCCAAGGACAATACGAAGGCTTCCTGTGTTCTAAGGCAGCAGCCCCCATCCCAGAGCCACAACAAACTGACACACTTAGCTCAGCTCTAAGTCCCTAGACGCATAATCTCTAACTCATTTGGCAAATTATTATTTTTTAAAGGCGAGAGTAAATCCAAGTTTATCTCAATAATGTCACTTCCACTTGCAGTTGACATGCTCTGCGAGTGGAAGACCACCACTAGCTTCAAAGGGCGCTCCTCTAGGTGCCTCACCTGCAAGAACCCACTTAGTCCTACAAGAGCCCTGCGAGGCAGATGCTGTCACTACCCGTCCCATTTGACCGATGGAGGCGCGATCACACCCAAGCCCTCAGAAAAGGGCACAGGTGAGCGAGTGCCCGTGCCCACGTGACCTCTGAACCGTCATGCCTTTCAGGCGCTGGGCACTGTGCCGGGTCCGGGGCGTGAAATGGTGAACGAGGTCATCTTTGCCTTCAAGGTGAGAGTCTCATGGGGAAAGCAGCAACCTACCCTGGTCTCCAGGAGTGCAGAGGTGTTAGGAACCCCACCTGCACCCCTCCCCAGTTCCAGTGCCCACCCAAGGGTCTCGGGAGAAAAATTAAGAGGAAAAATAAAGGGTATGATACTTGTTTACAGTACTGTGCCTTATTTTCATTTCATCCAGCGGCTATGAAATCAATTTAGGGGGTCACGACCAGCTTTATTAAAAATGAAATAGAAAACTGAAGGGACCATGGATACTAAGGATACGTATTTCATAAAGTTTTAATTTCAATTACACACGTGATTTTAGTATGTGTGTAGTCACTAGTTCTGATGGAGGGAGATATGAGTATTTCTTACATTGTAAGTAGTACTTTAAAAGTGTGAAAATCACTTCTTACGATCCTGATGATAATTTCATGAGGTAAATATGATCTCCATTTTACAGGTGAGGAAACAGACTTAGAGAAGTAAAGCAAGCTGCCCAAAGCCACACAGCTAATACCACGAAGAGCTGGGATTCAAACCCCAAACTCAGACTCTGGAGTCTCCATTCTCAAGCATTCCCTATTACAGCACATGAGACAGGGACCCAGTTTCAAGTCTTCCTTCTGCCACTTATCAGGTACCCGCCCTTGGTCAAACCACTTCTCCAGACACCTCTACAATAAGGAGTTCAGGCTCCAGGGCTCCTTCCGGCCTCTTCTTATTCTGTACGGGCCCTCCCACCACTCCATCTCTAAACCCTGGCGATCACTAATCTATTTTCCGTTCCAAAAATGTCATGTAAGTGGGATCATACAGTATGTAACCTTTTGCGGTTGGCTTTTTTCACTCGGCATAATTTCCTAGGGATCCATCCAGGTGGCTGCAGGTATCAACAGTCTGTTCCTTTATACTGCTGAGTGGTATTCCATGCAGACCATGGAGGTACCAGGTTGTTAACCAGTCACCTGCTGAAGGACATCTGGGCTTCAGTTTGGGGCTATTATGAATAAAGCTGCTATGAAGATGTGTGGGCAAGTTTTTGTGTCAACACAAGTTTTCTTTTCTTGGGGATAAATGCCCAGGAGTGTAACCGTGGCCTGAATGGTAAGTGCATATTTAGTTTTGCAAAAAGCTCATCAGGGGGCTTCCCTGGTGGCGCAGTGGTTAAGAATCCGCCTGCCAATGCAGTGGACACAGGTTCGAGCCCTGGTCCAAGAAGATCCCACATGCCGCGGAGCAACTAAACCCGTGCGCCACAGCTACTGAGCCTGTGCTCCAAATCCCGCGTGCCACAACTACTGAAGCCCACGCACCTAGAGCCCGTGCTCCACAACAAGAGAAGCCACCGCAATGAGAAGCCCGCGCACCGCAACGAAGAGTAGCCCCCGCTCGCCGCAACCAGAGAAAGCCCACACACAGCCATGAAGACCCAACGCAGCCAAAAATAAAAATAAAAAGTAAATAAAATTAAAAAAAAAAAAGCTAATCAGGTGGTTTTCACATACAGCCAGGGTCAAGAACCACTCTCGGTCATATATTCCCTAAAAGAATTTTGAAAAACTATGAAACCCTTTTGATTTGACAATTAAGTTATTTTCCTAGGTTAATGGGTGCAAATAATATATCAGGTATTGCACATGGCTTCAGTTATATCTCTGCTGCAACACTGATACTGCAGATTTAGCTCACTTGTTTTCATGGAAGATGTCTACGATTTCATCTACTGGGCTAAGCCAACTGTCAAACCAACCAGTCAGATCATACTCTGCCAGGAAAAAAAACTCACTTCCCTTTTCCAACTCACACATGTGTTAATATGCACTCACGTGACGACAACTCACTTCTGAATTACAATCCTAAAACGGACGGGTCAGGTGGAGGGGAGGAGGGGACAGCGTGAGCCTCTGCCATGAGCTGTTACCTGGATAAATAAAAATCTTCTTACCAAGACTCTCATGCTTTTATCGTCTTGGGATTCCCCACTCAGGATCCCGGACTCACCCCTCTTGAGGCAGTTGAGGATTTCACCGCTCTTGGTGACAAACCGCCATAAACTAAAGGAGGGTGATGTGAAAAGGGGCGTGGAAAGGAGTAGGCCCACGTGGCATCCCCAGCAGAGACACAATTCTCAGATCCATTTTAGGGGAGAGGGTGCACAGAAGCGTAAGAGCTGGAGAAGGATCCCGTGAACCTGTCCACACCCACCTAACCCTGGGAGGACATCGTGCACCCCGGCTTGAAGTCTACTGCTTGACAACACCCCTGATTTACTTTCCCTACTTTGTAAAAGGCAGATCTTCCCCCACCCCCTCCAACCCTCAGGGACCGGGTTTTAGTCTTGGCTCTTCACCCCTGCAGCATCATTATTGCCCTCCATACAGGGAGAGTATGAGCATCTCTGAGATGCACTTTTCTCTCTTCCCAAAGCAGAGGCTCTGGC
Organism: Tursiops truncatus; assembly: GCF_011762595.2. Classification (NCBI taxonomy): domain Eukaryota; kingdom Metazoa; phylum Chordata; class Mammalia; order Artiodactyla; family Delphinidae; genus Tursiops; species Tursiops truncatus. Next base: position 109,910,955 of record NC_047039.1, on the reverse strand, counting down.
CCTTGCAGGATCCTGCCTGAGGTGGTGCAGGCCCCGTGCCTGCGGCTGCACGGACGCCCCTGCCACGCAGCTGCAGGCACACTGGCCCTCGCCACTCCCGAGCACGGGCACCTCTCATCCCCCTTCTCTCTCTGGAAGTCTGGAATTTAAAACATTCTTTCCTCCTCACTCTTTTTTCCTCCTTCTCCTTGCCCTATGCCACAAGTGCTGAAATAAAACTTGCAAAGGACCATAGAGATATTCTATTCCAATCTTCCTGTAAATCATTCATTTGGTAGTACCCCTAAAAATTCTCCTTCCTTCATTCCACAAGAAGACCAGGAAGTGTGGTAAAGCTAAGATGGTATTACGTAAGTATCAAAGTCTCTGGTAGCAAAGACAGGCATATGTTCAAAGTCACTAGCATAACACTCCCCGCCCCCCAACCCCAACCCTTTGCAATGGCAGGAATGGCGCTTTATTCACCCCAAGTTCTGATTTTGGTGCCACTCTTTACAGATTAGACAGGAAGAGAGTGTGGTCTGTTTGAACTAAAAGAGCTCAAGGGGACGTGATTACCTAAAACTCTCCCAGAGTAAAAAAAAAAAAAAAACTGGAGAAGATGCTTTCATTGCCCCTCGAAATATGGCGGGGACAATGGGAAGAGTGCCTTTTCCATCTGTCAACCAGCTCTACGTAAAGAGTAGAAACCACTTGTTTTCTCCAGCAGTCAAGACAGAGAGTGGAACCTGAGACAAGGAGATTTGTTTAAGGAAATTAGGGGAGTGGGGACCCTCTGTACACCTTCCTAACTGACGATTAAGCAAGTATTAGAGTTAATCATTTGACAAGGCTGATTTGAGATCAGAGGTTGGCAAACTACGCCTGAGGGCCAGCTTTCCACTTCTGTAAACAACCAGTTATTGGGACACAGCCATGCTCATTTGTATACGTACTGTCTAAGGCTGCTTTCGAGTGCCAATGGCAGAGTTGAGTGGGTGGGACGGAGACCATACGGCCTGAAAGCCTAAAATATTTACTACGTGGCCCTTTAAGAAAAAGCCTGCCAACTTCTGATTTAGATGAAAGTTAAACTTGCATTTCTACATCAGTGAGCTAATACTACTCTCTTAAATCTGGAGCTTCCTTTTCACACAATTTCCTAAATGCTATCATAGGATACACGGAGGGAGAACTCAGGTATCAAGCCATTTATTCACTCACTGCATGAGGTAGGTAGGGAAATAAACTGTCTTTATGATCATGGCACGTGGAATCTGGTAGGAGAGGGACGTGACGTCCCGTCACCTGCAGAATAAAGAAGATGAAATGCGCCCCAAGGAGGGGACAAGTGAACTGCTGTCGAAGTTCAGAGCAGAGTGCCATTTATTATTTCCCGATGAGGTGGGCGTGTGAGAACGGGAGGAAGAGGGGGAACAGGGAGGGAGGGAGGAGTAAAGGGGACGAAGGAAACGAAAGAAGGGAGGGGGCACCCTGAGAGGGCAGGCGAGCGGGGCACTGAAGAAAGTCAAAAGGTGAGGATGAGAACAGGTTGCCAGGAGGGAGTCACATCACATCCGAGACTGAGCGTGAGCAGGAGTCAGTCAGCTAAAGGGCTGGGATGGGGGAAGTGTCTCTGGAAGAGCAGAGAAGGAAGCTGACTAGGCCGCTGCAGAGCGCAGAACGGGGGAGCGAGACTGGAAGGGCAGGAGGCGGTGGCCAGGTTAGGAAGGGCTGGGCCCCCCGGTTACCGGAAGCTGCCACAAGTCATAGAGCAGAGGGGTGGAACTGGTTCGATGGGCTCCAGCAGAAGCATGAAGAAAGTACTGGATGGAACCACTGTCACACCAAGACCAGCAGGGAGCTTCTCGAATCCGCAGGGTGCACCTCAAAAACCGTGAGAAAGCGTGGGTGCCAAGACGGAAGACGCTGACAGCGAAAATGACCTGACCCAGGGGGGGAGGGCAGCAGGATGACTGCTCTTCCCAGATCAGGGACCGAGGCAGGCTCTGGACGCTGGGTGCAAAGCTCCTGCTGGGTTCCAGGTGAGCTCATGAACTGGCAGCTTGACGGACAACTCACCACTGCCTTGGAACACAACTAACCCAAATCGCTTTCTACATCAGAACACAACGAACTCAAATCGCTCTCCTCCTGTTTTACTGCCTAGCACTTTAAAAAATCCTCCCATTCATACACGTGTTTGCACATCTCCATGTCCTGAGTAAGCCCTATGTTAAGGTTCTTTATGGTTGACTTAAGAGTTGAAGTACCTTTAAACAGACCCAAATAACACCTCCAAAAACTTCTAGGGGACTGAACTTTAACCTCCCAGACGTCAAAGAACCTGGCTTCACGGGAAAGTCTGCAAGTTCATATTGCTAAAGAGGTGATCTGATGAATGTCCCTCAAAAAATCCCAAGCCAAAACAAACAAAAAACTGCAAAGCCCTCGGAAATCTTTATTGCTAAGAAAAAAGTGCCGGCATTCCTGCTTGTTGTTCGTCTCTGCTTTTCTAAACTTTCATCTCACAAACAGCAAGCCTGTGACCCTTAGAAAGCTGTTGGGTAAACACGAACATCACTTTCCTTGACAGGGTCTGTTTATCCACATATTTATTCAAGAGAACAGAACTGGCCCAGTGACCTCACCCCTGTCAGGAGACAACTGACAAGAGGCTGGGGCAGGCCCCAGATGCCCAGCTCTCCTTAAGGTCCACAGCAAATCTCAAACTCTACACAAAGAGACCAACTTGGAGAAAAACAAACAATTTGTGTAATTCTGTTATTTAAACAGAAGAGAGGATTAACTTTATCAAACCGTTATGTAGAACATAAAAGGCCTGAGAGAAATTTCTCATGCTTCAAATACAGTCTGTCGTCATGGTAAAACACAGGCCTGGGGATGACAGGAGACGCGGTTCAAGGCGGAAAGGGTCTCCCTCGGTTCTTTCCTACTAAAGGAGACTTAATATTTGGGGGGAGGAAAGAGAAAAAGTGTATTTATTCTCTAATCACAAGAACTTAGTCCCCCAAAATGCAAAAAATTATGGTTCTCAAAAAAAAAAAAGGTGACGATACACATATAATAATGAACTGGAGTTTCAAGTGAGATTCTGGACTTACTGGTGACTTAACGAGCAACATTCTTTCAAATGGGTGTGCAAAGGATTAATGGGAGAAAAAAAGCCTGCAAGATGCCAGAGGTTTCATTTGCAAATTTTCAGGCATTCATTATGCAAAGGACATAGTGATACTCTTCTCTGTGGGCACAAGTTTTACACTTCAACTCCACGCGGTGGGTGAAAACAAGGCTGAGAGTTGTGGAATGTATTGATCTCAATTTCTGGAAATGGTGGGCCAGAGAGACACACTGTCCATTAATGAGACATATGCTCAGAGCCAGACAACTTACTGTTATTTTTATATTGATGTCCCATAAGAGGAACTGAAACATGATTGCCCCGAAAAGGTAAAAAAGGTTGCTTTGCATGACAGCTTTTTGCTAAGGCAAAAATGCAGATAATACAATCACTCATGTTCGGTCTAAGAAATCACTCATGCCAATTAAATATAAGATGATCACAAGATACTGTTTCAGAGTAGCAGTGTAAATGTTCCCCTTAGTTCCAGTGGCCCTGTGGTAGATTTTCTGTGAGTGACCATAAACATTAATAATTTTTTTAAATAGACAAGAACTTTTATACCCAAATTGCGGGTTGTTCCATTAAAATCTGCACCGTGTGAGTCTATATAATTATTCCAAAAAGGTTCCCACTTACAAAAATGATGGCAATCTCTCTTTTAGAATCTCCAAAGAGACCAGAGCAATTAGTCATGCCAAACTACATTTTTTCTATGAACATAAAACATGCACTTTTTTTTGGGAAAGGAGATTACAAAATATATACTGTTGTATACCTTGACTGTTTTTCACTTAATAAGGTATCACAGAAATATGAACACACATACGTGGCTGGGTACATATGCAGATTGAGGACAGGAAGAGAAGACACTGGCCCACCCACTACGTGCATATTCACGTGCCATCTAGTGTATTTCAGAATCCCTTTTACAGAGCTACTTTGTGGGAGATGAAATATGATAAAGGAAGTCCAAGTTCTCTGCAGAAACACATCTGATACTCCTTGCCAAAGTGCTGGTAACGACGCACTTCTAAGTGGTCTCAAATTCTTTTGGGGATGAGTAGCGTATATCAACAAACCAATGAAATAAACGAAGAATGAGTGAAAGAAAAATGGATGCTGCTAGAAAGAGCCTGTTATAAATGGGAATGGTGGAAAAAACCCAGCAGATAAACTGAAAAAAGGTCATCACTCCCCTTTCCTTTCTTTAAGGTCAGTACGTAGCCACAGCCTCCACAGAGCCATGCACCAAATCCCAGCTTTTCTTTGGAGAAAAGTGGGGACTTCAATTCCCACGTGTGCACTGAGGAATAGCTGAGGGCTAAATCAAGCAAAACTCTCGAATCAGTCCAATTATTTCCAAGCTGATGCTCGAAGACTGTCTTTTACCTTACAGCCCAGCCAAAAAGACTTCCCGTATTATCAAGGCAAGTAAGAACTCAAATACCGTAGAACTGCTGAGGAAAATCATCTTAAATACCTCCCCACAAGCATTCTTCTTCAGAGAGTGACGCTGGAGAAAGCTGTTAAGGAAATGGCTGACACAGACTCCAACTTAACTGGCAGGTTCACTACCACCTGAAAGGCAAAGATATTTACAGCAACTTACCTCCATCATCCAAGGGCCGTTTTTGTACTCCATAGCCATACACTGAGGGGTCCACTAGAGGTGTGGAATTATTCAAGTGAGGAATTGAATCAATTTTAGCAGCAATCTACAGAGAGAATCAGATTTAAATACTCAGTAACAAATCATGGCTCCATCGAGGGAGAAAGACAAGAGTCTTCTTTAAAGGGCTGTTACCCCATTTCTCCCCCCGACGGAGATTAACGTAAAGCAATGTTGTGACAGGACATGGACTCTGCACTATTAACTGAGTTCCCTTTTGGTCTTAGTAATAATGTGTCTTTAGAAATGATACTTCCAAAAATGTGTCTTCTACAAGCAAATTTTCAAGTCATCACTTAAAATATAGGTATACCACATTTTAAGGAAAAAAGCAGGCCAAGAATATGAAGAACTTTGTTCAAAAGGTTTCAGCACAGGATTCCCTTAAGGAACAAATTCCGCAGCAATATTTAAAAGGCCATGTTTGCTCAAATGTTGACAGCTCTTTAGGTATATATTCGTCCTATTGACTTTAACCCCTATAAAGTGATGATGTGATCTACAGAAACGTAAAACAACAGGCTGCTCTTCACTGGAAGTTCAAACAGCAGGGGGATGACCATCTGTCCAGACTAGTTTGGAAGGATTCCTGTGCTGGAGAAACCGAGATAACCTCTGAGAGCTATTCTAACTTCTAACATTCATCATCAAAGAACAGAACATAGCTATTCAATTTTTCCCCTAGAAACAAATGCTATGTAGAGCTTCCTACGCTTATCTGCTTTGTTTCCATTAGGAATTAAACTTGATTTTCACAATAAATTAACTCTCTGATTTAATCGAAGGAATATTCACAACTGGTCTTGATGTTAGTCCCTCAGTTAAGCCTAACAAGCAAGGGTGGATTAAGGGCAGCCAGCAGAGATGTCCCAGACCTGTGTCTTCAGTGGTAGTTTTCCTGAGGTTGTCCAAATGTGCCCAGAATTCTGAGACTTTCTGGGACCAACATAAATTAAACAAATAAACAACCAAAGACAATCATGATACTGAAAGCCTAAGGCAGAATTTAAATGTCAGGTATCCTGGGTCAGGTCTCGTCCTTTTCATTTCCTAGTTCTGCGGTGTTGGGCAAGTCCCCTTCCTCTCTGCCTAAGATCCTCTGGGTATAATACCATCTGCTTCATAGTTTTTGAAGAGATAACAACATTCTCTGAACACAAAGGAGCTCTGTACACGGGAAAGATACCAGCCCTTCACAAATACCAGGGCTGTAAAAGAAGGCCACTCACCCAACAAGTGCTGAGTGTCTACGTCCTGGGCTCTGCAGTGAACAAGAATAAGCAGGTCCTTACTCTCCCAGAGTCGGCAGTCAGTGGGGAGTCACAGGTACACAAGCTAATCAGTAAACTGATCATTTCAGCTGGTGATAAGCATGATACTAATAAGAGAAGACAAGGACATACAGAGTCCTCAGGAGAGCTACTTTAAACAGGGTGATCAGGGAAGGCTGCTGTGAGGTGAGATGTGATCTGACACCTAAATGATGAGGAAGAGCATTCTAGGCAGAGGGAACAGCTTGTACAAAGGCCCTGAGGCAGGAGAAAGCTTGATAAGTAAGTTGACGTCACTAGAACAGAAGGAACTAGATGTGTTCCAAGGGGTGGGCAAGGGCAGTTCACATAGGGCTTCAGAGGTCATGGGAAGGGGCTTGGATTTATTCACTTATTTATTTATTTATGTTTACGTATGTATTTAGCTGCACCTCGCAGTTTGCAGGATCTTAGTTCCCTGACCAGGGACGGAGCCTGTGCCCCCCTGCAGTGGAAGCATGGAGTCCTAACCACTGGACCACCAGGGAATTCTGGGGCTTGGATTTTATATGAAGGGTGATGGAAAGCAACTACAAGGCTTAGTAAGGGGAGTAACCTGCTGAGTTATGATTTAAAAAAATGCCCCTGGACAAGGAAAATATCAATAGATTCTAAGGGGACAAGAGTAGCAGGACCATTTAGGAGGTATTCTAGGCCAGGAGTCAGCAAACCCCAGCTGGTGAACTACCTGCTTTGGTAAATAAAGTTTTATTAGAACACAGCCACACCCATTCACAGAGATCATATGGTGTGCAGAGTGTGTGTGTGTGTGTGTGTGTGTGTGTGTGTGTGTATATAAAATTTACTACCTGAACTTTTTTTTTTTTTGGCCGCACCACGCGGCTTGTGGGATCTCAGTTCCCCAAAAAGGGACTGAACCTGGGCGCTTGGCAGTGAAAGCGCGGAGTCCTAACCACTGGACCACCAGGGAATTCCCACTATGGACTTTTGAAGAAAATGTTTGCCCTGTCTAGGCTACAGATGGTGGTAGCCTGGACAGGTGCTTGTTGAAAAACACTATTTTAAGTTAAATAATTAAAATACTAAGACTGCTGATAGAAACCCCATCTCTTATATTCAAATTTCAAGGCAAGTGGGCATTTGCTCTAAAACAGAATACTGTATAAATCTCGCCTAACAGCATTCTACCACCAACTTTCAACCTTGCTCTCTGTATGTGATTTGGATAAACTTGTGGAGGTTGGTTACTTACTTAAGATGCAAAACTTATCTTTAAGGACTCAGCTCGGGAAGCAGGCAGATTAAAAGGTGAGAACACTGCAGTGGCTTATGCCCCACCGAGACCCTTTCGTCTGCCCAATAAACTGAGCAGTAAATGGCCAATGTGAGGGTTTTCACAAGATTACTGGCCCAGTTGTCTGTTTGAAGACAGACCAAAACATTGGCAAGAGACAGTAACGACGACCCCAAAACACAAGAGAAAAGGTTATGGCTATCAGTGGAGTCCCCCAGTAGTGTGCATGTCAGATCACCCTCAAAGACAGGACCCTAAATGTAAGCTCCACATATCTGGCACTCTCTCTACCCTCTTCTGATGAGACCTCTTAGCTTCCAGACCCCTTCCCTCCCTTCCAAATTAGCTCAGATGTCATGCCTGAGTCCTTGGCGTTCCTTATAGTTTATATGGTATGTTTCATATACTGCTGGAACGTAATTTTTTCCCCAAAGCTGATATGCCAGAAGTGTCACAATAGTTTTCTATTCCTAATTTTGATTAAATCAACATGCGACCTTCTAAAATGTGACTGAGGATTTCAGATTTGTTTTTAAATCATGTTTGCCTCAGGTTATCTATAATTTGGGAAATTTTCACTAAGAGAAGAGCATTACAGGATAATGGTTAAGAGGTGTAGCTCTGAAGTCAATAACTGCATTTGAACTGCGGCTAAACAAATGTTAGATGTGAGTTTAACGTTATAATATACAATTATACCATAACTTACATTGATATCACATTATATATTACAATATGCTATAAAGAAACAATATTCCTTTATTCATACAAATGCAGCCTTGTTCTAAGACATGATTTTAAACGCCTACTAAAATGATGAGTTAAAATTCAATGAGTGCTTACTATGTGTAGGCACTCTGCTAAGAACATTTTAAAGATGCTATCTCATTTATTCCTCATGATGATTCTTTAGGAGGTTAGTATTATTATTTTCACTTTAGGACAAGGAAAAGTGAAGCTCAGAGAGGCTGAGTGACCTGCCCAAAGTCACACATCTTATAAATGGCAGAAACAGCATTGAAGCCCAGGCCTGCCTGACTCCAGAGTCCATGCTACTGACCACAGCACTAGGCTAACTCTCTTTCCTCCACCTAATACTTTCTTAAACATAGTCACTTCCCGAGGACTTAAAACCTAATGATTTCCAGTACACAGAAGTAATTCCTCACGTCCATAACTGACCATTCTGAACAGCAGCTGCTTGAGGGAAGTGAGGTACATTTTCAGTTAATAATGGTGTGGGCCAGAAAATAGTCACAGAAGCCACGATATTCCAGGAAAACCAAGGCCACTCCACTGCTTATCTGAAAGCAAGACCTTGAGGGGACGCTGCTACCGATTTTCTGCTACTTGATTCACTTTCCCCCTTTCTGGGGGGAGGCGGCAAGAATGGGTTACCTCACTACCTGTGCTACTTTCAGCACAGCTAATAGATGAAATATAAATCAACGTCATAGACATTTAACCTCCACTGCCAGTAGTCAGTGGAAATGTGGAGGAGCGGAACACTGGACCAGAAATCAGTCAGGAGTCCTGGTTGTCCAGCTGGCTCTTCCGGTGTACGACCTTGGGCAAGACCTTCAGTGGTCTCGCTCCCTGTAAAATGCAGGGATGAACTAAACCAGTGTTTTCTAAAGAGTACAAAGCAATTCGGGGAGGTGCATGGATGAATGTTCAAAAATATTTTAAATAAATCTAAATTTAAAATGATTTTAAAATACAAAGTAAATAGAATACTGAGGGTTCACTGATATGACAAAAGTCATAATAAAGGTGGTACACGATTCACTAACGTCAGGAAACGTGGCAATTACTTATTCCCAGTGCACATCTTTAAGTTTTGTAATCAGAGTAGCTCACCCTATAAACCCGAACAGAAAGCTGTGAATATTTCCACAACTTCACATTTAATAAAACTTTACACTAAATGGAAACAGGCAAAGCTATCTGAATGGCGGCAAGTCATCCACACGCTGATTGGGTCCATGTCATTCAACATAGTCACTGTCGATTCTAAAGCAGAGGTGAGAGCTCACACCACCACTTAGGGAGGAGGAACCCAACCTGCCTCCCTGGAACCTCTGCTCTAAAGTCACCCAGGGTGGCCCCGCCCTGGCGAATCGACAGACTGGACTGAAAGTCTCTACTCCCCACAGCAGGAAGACACAGTATGTGGCCAGAGCGGTCGAGCCCAGTGGCTGAGGGTGAGCAACTCTCAGAGGGCAGGTCTGGAGCCACGGTGCACAGAGGCAAGTCCTCACTCTGCACCCACTACCTAGGTTACTATGAAGACGGCAGTGTATCAAATTCATTGTGCACTTACTAAGTGCCTGATGGTGCCCTCATTTCATCTTCGCGGTGACCTCAGACAGGAGCTCAATTCTGTGGGATCTGGAGCCAGTCTGCCTGGAAGTGTACCCATGGGGATACCAAGATAACAATGTAAAGCACCGAGAACAACGCTGGGCACATGGCAAGGAACGAGAAATGTTTGCTAAGTTTAACCTTCTATTGAAAAATAATAAAAAATAATAAAATAATAATACAAAAAAAGTACATGGGTGAGTTGATAGTCTGAATTTTCAGGTACTAAAATGCCTGTGCAACTAGCATCCGGATCAAGAAACAGAACATAACCAGCAGCCCCGAAGCTGCCTCACGACCCCTTCAGTCACTACCCACCTCCACCTCCCAAGGGTAACCTCCTAACTTCTAATGTTAGCTATTCCAAAAAAAAAAAAAAAGTATCTATCTATATAGATATAGATAGATAGATATAGCCACCATTAATGATCTCCCTTTTACGGATGAGGAAACTGAGGTTTAAAGATGGTAAATAACTTATCCAAAGTCACTAAGCTAGTGATTGGCAGAACTTGAACTCATATAGACTGAATCCAAAGCCTTAATAACCACTGCACTATACTACCTCTTGGGTATTCTGCAACCATCAAATGAGAGAACTTATACGAAAGTCCTTGCCTGGCACCCAGCACAACACAAGCTCAATGAATGGTAGCTATTGTTGTCATTAGAGATGGGGCCCTGGCTGATTCTGCCCTGTTAACTGGCATTAACCAAAACAAGGAATTCTATATGTCAATCGAATAAGGTATCAGCTCTTCTTAGTAGCTTTTGCTGACAACTTCATGCCACCCACATTTGGGGAGAATTAAATACTCCCTTATCTGTTTGCAAAGCACTTTACAAACTACCTTTAAGTAGCGTGACCTCACTGAGAAAGTTGCTGGTTATACTGTCTCCCCATTACAGGGAGCTCTTTGAGGTGCGGACCTGTCTCAATCATCTTGGTACAGCCAGGACAAAGGTTCCTTGACTGGGAGCTCCAGGGATTAGCTTTAGAGAATTCATGAAGCTCCTGAAATTACATAAAACTATTTAAATATTTCTGAGGAGCGGTTCAAAGTTTTCAAGAGTCTTAAAAAGGTCTATGCTCCCAAACAAGTTCAAGAACTTCCCTAATGCACAGCAATGTGTTTGGCACATAGAAGGCACTCATTAAACGTTTGCTAAAATTAAAGTGAATATGGAGAAGCCTGTCGGGAAAATGCTAAGATGACCAGCTGAGGCTCCAAGCTGAAATACTGTTCCAGCTAGGATCCCCCCTCCAAAGACCCTCAAGATGACATGACCATTAGTTTTCTCCCCTATGTCCCATCTAATTCCACCAGCATCCCTTTGATGCTTTGAAGATTCTGCTGCAGAATTCTCATTGAGATGGAAAACTACCCAACTACCTCTGCAAAGGAACCGAGTCCCTCTTAGAATGCAGAAGACATGGGTCCAAGAACTACTGCATATATTAACTGTTTGTGTGCCTCCGAGAATACTGCTTTATCTCCCTTTGGCTTATTATTTCCAAATATAAAATGAAAATTATAACCCTTGTCCTGACTATTTCACTCAGTTGTTGTGAGGATCTAATTCCACGGTAAGATAAAACCAGCAACAAACTTGTCTTATTTATCTTTACACTGGCCCGGCATCCAGCAAGAGGCCTTGGACTCAGCAGATCCTCAAACAATAGCAGGCAATCCCCATCACAATTTCCATGAACACTACTCAGTCTTGCAAGTGATCTGCTATCACCTGATACTAGGATAAAAATGTAGTTCATGCCTCCAAAAGTACTGGCTATTCTTTCCCAAGTGTCTTTAAACAAAACTCTAAATGCAAAACATTTTCAAGAGGGACGATTAACAGAGTTAAAGAATTGCACAGCAAAGCTAGGGAGAGGGGAGCTTGAACAGACACGCAACACGACACATTAGAAAGTAAAAACCAAAATAATATGACCAAAACTTTTTTCAGATCTAGCTGGATGGAAGCTCTGAATGTTGGTGAGCTTGAAGGGACCACTGAGATTATCTAGCTTAATATTTCCTGAAGTTTGATCCACAGACAGTGATTTGGTTTTATGAAAAGAGGGTATGAAGTGACAGAACTTGGGTATATTTACAATGCATATCTCAAACCCTAGTAGGACTTAATGCACAGAAGCATACTAAGGGCTCTGAGAAGTCCTGCAGTAAAGAAGCCAATTCACCTTTATTTAACCCTGTATCCCCCAAACTTCTCTGTCCATGAGCCCTTTTCCATGGAAGATCTATGAACAGCTTGTAGATCAAATGCTGGGAAAGGCCAACCTAGCCCAAGGTCATGCAGCTACTTGCAGGAGACTCAGATCCCTTAACTCTCCACCAGAGCTCTTTCCATTAGAAATTTAAATTATTGTATGGGCTCACAATCTGGAAAAGGATGAGGGAAAAAAGCTGCTGACTAGGCATCCCGATGGGCAGTGCAGAACAAAAGCAAAGTGGTGAGAACAAAGGCAACTCGAAGAGTCAATGCCCCGTGCAAAGGGGCAGCTGCTACCCAGCTACTGCCAAATAAAGTCACTGCAGAACGTGGGAGCAGTATGGCCAAGTATTAGATAAAAATCTCACTTTTTACGTGAAATTGTTCTAGTTTCTAAGTGTTGGCAGCGTGTGGTCAAACAAAGCATGCCTGCAGGCCTGCTCTGAGCCTTCTCCAGCCACCAGTCTGAAAACTCTGGTCTACGCAAATTTTTATCTGGGACTTAAGAAACCTTACTTTGATGATACACATGGGTTATCAGATTTTAAAAGAAAGATAAAGAAGTCCCAGCTGAATATCAGAAAAGCGTTAGAGGCATACAGTGGAATGTACTGTTCATTTACCACCTACTTTTCAATACCAAATATGAAGTTCAGTGCTTCCATTAAAGTGCGGTGACCCAGGGCTTCCCTGGTGGCGCAGTGGTTGAGAGTCTGCCTGCCGATGCGGGGGACACGGGTTCGTGCCCCGGTCTGGGAAGATCCCACATGCCGCGGAGCGGCTGGGCCGGTGAGCCATGGCTGCTGAGCCTGCGCGTCCAGAGCCTGTGCTCCGCGGCGGGAGAGGCCACAGCAGTGAGAGGCCCGCGTACCGCAGGAAAGAAAAAAAAAAAAGTGCGGTGACCCAAATGGGCTCAGTCACATCATGAAAACCCTTAAACAAGAACTCGCTCTCTGTAGGGTACTCTACTGGGTCCCATCAAAGCAAAGACACAGAGCAACCCACAGATGTCCTGCAGACACCGGTTTTCTTCAAGTGCCTGAGAAAGTTCAAAGGAAGGTACACCCAGGAGTTAGTCCCTTGTGAAATGATGATCTGAGCTACTCAACCACTGGGCACGTCTAAGACAGTCTCAGTGGAGTAAACTGAAAGCCACTGAGCATTCAGCACACGCATCACATATGAGGTGAGCAAAGGCAGCATCTCTCGAGGAGTGCCCAACAGTCAATGAACACAGGCCTTTTCTTTAAATGGTGGAGACACATTCTTTTAAAGGAAATGTAGTGTTTCTATACAGCACACGTGCCAAATCATCTACTGCTCAGGCTCGAAGTGTGAAACAGCAGCACTGGGAAGCATTTTCTGCAGGACTGTGGAACTTCCGAGGCCCCACACCAACCAAACAGTTCCAAAAAACAGTGCTAGTAAAGAGTAGGCTCTGGGCCTTAAAATCTGTCAAAGGTTACTTTCCACTGACTCTTCAGTGGCTTGGTCACAATCATTTGAGAGCAGAATCACCATGATGCCCAACTCCATGAGGTACCAATTAACACTGTATTTATGTGAATAGAACACTCTAGAATCATGCAGTGCAGAAGCAATGACTGGGTCTAGGTCAAAATAGGAGCTTAAAGTCCTAAGAAGCCCTAGCAGTTTGATAAGAGAACGTCTATCTGGGTGATGACTGGCAGGCGGCTGGTCCAGCTCGTGGAAGGAAGGCTGCTGGGAATGTGAAGTACACTGTGGTGTGACGTCGTCCTGTTAACACGCGAATGGGTGCACCTGGTGACGGATGCTACTGAACTATCAGCAGTGGGCTTTCCAGGAACTCTTACATTTTTAGAAAAGCTGAACAAAACAGATTTGCATCTACTCATCCATAATCTCCATGAGGCCCCTTGAAAGCCTGACAGACAGTAGTCAGCTTAGAGGTGCAGTGTGGCCGCAGAACAGGGTAATCTGGCTTTAAGTCCAATCCCATTCTTATTAGGATCCTGCGCTCTCTAAACGACGAGTTGAAGAATTGAAGAAACACTTTATTTTTGCTAACCAGCCAATGACTTCACAGAACTGGACATGATTTTTTTTTTTTTTTAAACACCCAGCAGTTTTAGATCTTCACCAGTGGGACTGAATCAGATCACATTTCTACCTTTGTGTACTTCCCTACTAAGTGGCTATGTTATCCCTTTGGCCAAACACTATTAGCTCACTGGACTTCACACTGCTGCAGAAATTTTAAATTTTACATGACATCTTCAGAGACTCCCTTCAGATCTAGGAATACCATGCTTAGAGTGATCTAACAGCAACAATTGGTTCCCTTTGTTGGAAAGAGTCCAAAGGATACAAAAGGAGGCTTCAACATGCCAGGAGGGAAGCTTAGTGGATTAGGTACTGGACTCAACATATCAGACTTAATAGAAACTGCAGGTTCAAATGCCATCAGGGTCAACTCAGACTCTGCTGTGATATTCTGGGTAAACTGGGCACCAGACAGCTTACTGCTCCCTGACAAACTTATGAGGGCCTTACAGACTGCCCCTGGTGTTTATGAGGACACCTAAGAGGAGAGAAAGCTTTCCAATCATTTAAATAAAGAAATGCACTGTCTTTTATCTCCAGTTACTGGGGGGAAAATCACATTTCTGCAACATGCTGTGTACACAATGGCAAGGCAGAACCACCATCATCAGATGCCCAAATGATATGAGACCCTCTGAGGTAAGCTTTACTATTGATATAAGTACACAATATTTTAGATTTCTAACATTCAATTCTTGCCCAATGCAAATCTATAAATAAACCTAAAATTACCCACAAACCTGTGTTTTCTTTAGTTTTTAAAGGCCATCAAATCCTTGGAGATAGTATCGCCCTCCAGCTGTTAATATTCGGAAGTAATACACTTACAGCACTGTCTCCATTGGGCTTACAACTGCTCCAGTCAATGGTGCATTTCAGAGCTGGGAACATTTCCAGTGAAGTTTCCTCTGCTAGTAGTAAACACCACTGCTTCAACAATCCACATTAGGTCAGCATTTAACAGAGGGTCTCCCTCCCTCTTGAGCAGGTTGTCCAAGAATATGAGTTCAACCACTGGCTCAAGAGAAGCAGAAAGTCTTCTCAATGGTTCAAAATTCATTTTATGTTCAACTACAGGCCTTCTGCAAACTGAGGATCTGAGCTCTTTAGGGTAGTGACTATAATTCTTCCTGGATACAGAGGCCGACAAGGTGATTGTCACACATCAGCACAGAGTGAAAGCCATTACATATTAGTAGCCAGTGAGAAACAAGGTTCAGGACCCTGTACTGTAGAGGAGAGCAGTGTAACACGCCGGCAAGCAGAGTGCTGGAAGGGGAGCTGGATGGCACTGTTCATCCATTACAGCCACTGGTTGGCTCTGAAGTCTAAGTAAGATGGATACTCGCTATATATTGGTTGGTGCCTAGGCAGTAAGTAACAAGTCATCGGATAAAATTTTAGGCAGAACCACAGGTTTGGAAACTTCTGGGATCCAATGTAATGTCTATAGGAGCATCAGTATTACAGTGAAAAGTCAGTATCTGGGAAACAGGTAGGGTTCCCTCCCCTGGAATACTGGAAAGAGGTGTAAAGACCATATCTTCAAGCGACCGAGTGGAGGCTTTCTTCTAATACAATGAGTCCTGTAGCTTTCTGTTAGGAATCAAGCAGTAATTAGTTATAGCCCAACTTTTAAAGTATCCGTTAGTATGCCTACAATTAAATAGGAAGAGACGATGAGTATAAGACACTCAGCAGAAGAAATTTCAGTGTTAGAGCTAACACTTAAGTTCAGTAAGCTTCACACACAATACAAGGACATGTTCTGTTCTAAACATCATACCAGAAACCAAAGAGTATTTCTGGCAGGTCCCACATGCATTCTCCAGGGAAGCTTGCAACCTCTTAAAAATCAGTTTATTTAACTCTGACAAAATGCACGACATTGTCAGATGGTCAAGTTTCACTGCTGGAATGACTTCATATCACATGCTCCCTGAAAGAGGAAAAACTATTGCCCATAAGGAATTTCTACGTCTTATGGACCACCCACACCTATCTAACATCTTTCTTTCTCTCCTCTCCCAGAGCACCCTCGAAAGTAAAATACCCTCGAATTCCTTCCACTCCACCCTCGAAATATAATAAGTCTGAAGAGGATGTTTTCCAAGTTTTAAAAAGCTACTGGGCCTGAGCCAGCCCCCTTCTGTCTAGACCGGGTCCTCGCCGTGAGTTCCCCTAGCCCCCAACCCCCGTAAACCTCAGAACCCCACGCTGGCTGCCCTGCGGGTCCAGCCCCGGCGTGGGGACGCGATAGGGCCAGGCGTCCTGGACAAATCCTTTCCCAGCGGCTGCAGGCACCTGGGAGACCGGCCCGACAGGCTGGGCCTGGGCCTCCCAGTGGCGCCTCATCCCTCGGCTCCTCTCGGCTGCAGGAGCCACAAGGAAAGGCCGAGCCCAGCTGGGGCGTCAGCCCAGGTTACCTCCCGCCCCCAGGCCGGACCCCCTTCTCCCCATCAGGCCCGACCCGGCCCCGCCTCAGGCTCCCGTGCTCCTACCAGCCTGCCGCGCCCGTACCTGCCGGACCCGGTGCAGAGCGTCCACGAAGCCCTCGGCCTTCATCCCCACCGGAGCGCTCTGCCCCTGCACCAGCTCCGCCATTACCGCCCCCGCCGCCGCCGCCACCGCTCGGCTCCCCCGTCGGGCCTCCCGCTCCGCTTGGGGACCCGTAGCCGGAAAGGGAAAGTCGCCCCACTTCCGGCGGAAGGGGAGCCGGGACGCTCGCCGACGCGAGAGGAGCCGCGTCTGCGGGGCGGGGTCAGGGCACGTGACCGCGGTCCGGCCGGAAGTGGGAGGCGGGCCCTGCTAGCGAGGCTGCCATCTGGTTTCGAGGGATAGGTTGCGATCCCGCCATTCCTAGATGCGGTTGGAAACCCAGAGAGGAGTGACCTGGCTTTCCCTGGACGGCACCCTGGCTGCCCCTCTCAGAAATGACCATCGATTAGGAATACTGGGACTGAGCGCTTTGAAATGGCACCGTGAGGACCCAGAGGGAGGCTGGAGGGCAAGGAACAGCACCATAAAATAGTCCCCCACGTTTACAGAGTCCTGGGCCCGAGTTCTTGCGTCGTAATCACTTTCCTCGAGGATGGATGGGCTAATGCCACACCTGGGGTTGCCTAGCGACACAGCTTAGGAAGGGCGCTTCTACTGGAAAGCCAGCGCGGTGTCCTCTTACACATTCCTTCACGAACTCTGGGACTCTGGGGATACAGGAAATACCACGGGACCATCATTGCTTCCCTGCCTGCTGAGTCAAAACAGTATTGCAAGAGGGCTTCTTGGAATGCTTAAGTAACTTTTAAAAATGATGGTAACTAGATATAGATATTTCAAAGCAAGGGAAGGAATCTTAACGCTGGAACACACTTGAGCTTTTGAGGTGGATTTTACAAGTGAGCAAACAGCTACCCCCCACCCCCACCAAGAAACAAGACTTAGGGGCTTGACACACATTTTACCAGTGGCAGTTCCAAATAGAGGTGCCCCTCTTTGGATTAACAAGATTGCCCTCATGATTAATATTTCCAAGCTCTATGGTGCCAAGGAATCGAATTTAATGGAGAGTCATGTTGTCAACTATTTTATGCCCATCTTGAAGTTATGAAGGAAGATGAGCACTAAGAAAGGGGAAATAAAGGAGTAAAATCCAATGTGACTTCTCTTGAGCTCTCATGTCAGCATGATAGGAGAACTTTAGATTTTGGAAAGTAGTATGAGTAATAAATGGCCAATAATCAAAGAGCAGTTCTTCATTTGTTAATGATTCACTACTAGACTGTGAGTTCCTTTAGAGCAGAGACTGAGTCTTATTTTCCCCTGTATCCCTAGGTGCTTAGGAAACTTATTTTGAATTGAATAAAGCCAAATCGGATTAATTCCTAGATTATGGTAAAATAAAAGAATCTGGCAAAATTGCAATATTGGAGAGTATCGCTTTTGGACAAAATGTTTCGAGCCATGTAGGAAAGCACATAGTTGGCGGTGTTGCTGTTGTTGAAGTGCTATTGTGAGGCAGGACTGACACATGCCAACATATCTATCTGTGGTCCGGCTTGGGTGTGTTGCGTGTTTTAATTTGCTATCCTTGTAAAAATCAAGGATATGGCATCAACCTTCCCAAACAGGGATGGTTCTGCTGACCCAGTATCAGTGATACTTGAGTTTTGAATACTTTCAAAAATCTTAGGTGAGTATGTTGTTTCATCCAAGTTCCAGCTGGCTCTCCCTATGAGTGAAAACAGGGTTATTGGCCCAAATATAAGGCACAGTTCAAGGTTTGGTCCAAAGATCACAGAATGCCTAAGTAAGAGGATGAGGTTCTGGTTCTTCCCCCTTTTAGTTGTTGAGTAACTCTGGGCAACTCACTTATTTCTGGGGACATCAAAGAGGAGGATGACCCAGACCCAGTCAGGTCCAGTGTTCCATGTTCTACTAACACCGTAGACTTCATCATCTTAGCATTTATCGTGACTGTTTTTAAATCACTGTGTAATTGTTTATTGTCTGTCTTTTCCACTAGAATGAAACCTCTGTTGAGGCAGGGACCGCACCTGCCTTGTTCATTGCTGTTCCCAGTACCTAACAAAATGCCTGGCATTTTGTTGGCTCTCAATATTTCTGAAATGAATGCATGAGAATGATTTTGCCCAAACTCGTTAGGAAAAGATTCTCAGAGGTTAAAAAAGAATCCACGTACTCTGGTTGTGACTCGCTTTGCATATGAGACTGTCACCTAAATAAGCCATCCCACCCTGGGATTTAGAGGTACATTACTGATGACATTGAAATGCTTCCTTAGATATTACCAACTAGAAGCCACTCTAAAATGAAATTTTATCTGTAAGAGTCTAGGTTATGCTTGAGTAACAAACGTCAAAATATCAGTGGCTGATAACAAGAAAGGTTATTTTTCACACGAACGTGAACGTTCACGCTACGTGATGAACATCGCTGGTAGGTTGTGCCTCTGCTACACATTGCCTTCACTCTTCAACCAAAGCTGATAGAGCAGCCTGTCTCAAACATTAAACGTCACTGAGGCAAAGGGAAGAGAAAGTGTGGTAAAGCACGGACTGTGTTTTAAAGCTCCTGCCTCACCTCAGAAATGCCATGCATTACATTTGCTCACACTTCATTGACCAAAACAAGCCAGTGGTCAAGAATTGGCCAAATGGCAGAGAAATATAATCCACCTCCAGGGAGAAAAGGCGAACATTTCTGAACAGTGATATGATTTTCTAAAGAAATTAAGAGGAACAAAATATGGGAATGTTGTATAGTAGACCCTTACCCTGAAGGATATAGTACGGGTATTTCCAGTATGCATTATCCTAAGGTTCCTTGACATCTGGTCATTTGTAATTTGGGGAAGGCTTGCATTCCTATCGCAGGATCTGCACTGTTTTTCTTTCTCTCTGAGGTAGAACGAATTCATAGCAGTAACTCTTTGTGAGTGGGGTGTTCTCCATTTAGAGGTTTTCATAGACCCCCTTTTCTATGGTCAAACATCCACTGGAATTTCAAATGCAGACTAAAGAGCATGTCAGCATCAAATCTAAAAATCAAGGAGAGTTACTAAGGATCTCCAGCACTGATGAGGAATAAGGACATTCCTTAGAGCAACGTTAAGGCACAGGTACCCTGTGTCTTACCATCAGAGTAAGAGTACCAGTCTTGCCCTCATGCCACCCTACTCTTCATAGAGTAGTGCTACATCCTCAAGTAAGTTCCTATGAGGGTACACGCAGTAAATATTCTGGGGCCATACTGCTGTCTCAATTAACAATTTAGATAGTTGTAGAAGTTGGTATTGCAAATAATTCTCCTTTAGGACACTGAAGTCATCATTCATTGTCTTCTAACATCCAGTATTTTTTTACAACAGTTTTATTGATAAATTTTGATATATAATACAGAACAAAAAATTTTGATATACAATAAACTGCACATATTTAATGTGTATACTTTGACACTGTTTTACATATACACCCAAGAAACCATCATTACTATCAAAGTCATGAACATGCACACACCCCCAAAGTTTCCTCATGCCTCCTTCTAATTTTTCCATCCCACCCCTCCCCGTTCTCCAGCCTCCCCACCTTTGGCCTCCTCATCCACAAATAACCACCAATCTATTTTCTGTCACTATAGATGAGTTTGTGTTTTCTGGAATTCTATATAAATAAAAGCACACGGTATGCACTCTTTTGTCAGAGTTCTTTCACGTCACATAATTATTTTGATATTCACGCATGGGATGCTGTGTGTCAGTAGCTCACTCCTTTTCCTTGCTGAAAAGTGTTCAGTTGAATGGGTATACCACAATTTGTTTATCCATTTACTTGTTGGTGGATAGTTGGACAGTTTCCAATTTGGGGCTGTTATAAATACAGTTGAATATCAGTCTTTATTATGGACATATACTATTATTTCTCTTGGGTAAATACCTAGGCATGGCTGGATCATATGGTAAGTGTACATTTATGGTGAGTTAGTGTTTAATGGGTACTGTTTCAGTTTGGAATGATGAAAAAGTTCTGGAAATGGATGGTGGTGATGGTTGCACAACATTGTGAACGTTCTTTTTTTTTTTTTTGCAGTACGCGGGCCTCTCACTCTTGTGGCCTCTCCCGTTGCGGAGCACAGGCTCCGGACGTGCAGGCTCAGCGGCCATGGCTCACGGGCCCAGCCGCTCCACGGCATGTGGGACCTTCCCGGACCGGGGCACGAACCCGTGTCCCCTGCATCGGCAGGCGGACTCTCAACCACTGCGCTACCAGGGAAGCCCAAGGGGGCTACTCTTCATTGCGGTGCACGGGTTTCTCATTGCAGTGGCTTCTCTTGTTGCGGAACACGGGCTCTAGGCACGCAGGCTTCAGTAGTTGTGGCACACGGGCTTACTTGCTCCACGGCATGTGGGATCTTCCCGGACCAGGGATCAAACCCGTGTCCCCTGCATTGACAGGCGGATTCCTAACCACCGCGCCACCAGGGAAGTCCCTCTATTTCTGTTTTGTATATAAATTCATTTGTATCATTTTTTTTTGGATTCCACGTATAAGTGATATCATATGATATTTGTCTTTCTCTTTCTGACTTACTTCACTTAGTATGATCATCTCTAGGTCCATCCACATTGCTGCAAATGGCATTATTTCATTCTTTTTTATGGCCGAGTAATATTCCTTTGTATAAATATACATCTTCTTTATTCATTCATCTGTCAGTGGACATTTAGGTTGTTTCCATGTCTTCGCTGTATATAGTGCTGCAATGCATGTACCTTTTCGAATGGGCAAAAAATTCAGACACATTCCAAAGGAAGATGAATAAATGGTCAATAAGCACAAGAAAATGTGCTCAACATTATTAGTCATTAAGCAGATGCAAGCTAGAACCGCTACACACCCACCAGAATGGCTAAAACTAAAACTGAAAAGATATCAAATGTTGACAAAGTATGGGACAACTGGGACGCTAACACGTGGTTCTTAGGAGCATAAAATGGTACAGCCACTTAGAAAAAAAGAGTGGAAGTTTCTTAATAAATTAAAAATATACCCACTCTTTCACCCAGCAATTCCACTCCTACATATTTACCGAAAAGAAATGAAAATATGTGTCCATAAAAAAAGTTGTATGGTAATTATCATAGCAGCTTCATAATAGCCTAAAACTGGAAACAGCCCAAGTGGAAAGATCAGAACAGTAGTTGCCTCTGAAAGTTGAGGAAGGAGATTGAGTGGAAAGGAGCATGAGGGAACATTCTATATATATTGATAGGAATTTGGGTTACACGGTATATACAAAATTCAGCATATGTCAAGATTTGCATATTTTATTGTATGTAAACTTTATAATGAAAGAAAAAACATGCAGACAAATATTGTACTCTAGTCAATGATACACATTTAGGAGGAAATGTACTGATGTCTGCAATTTACTTTGAAATGCAACAAAAATAAGATGGATTAATTGCTTGACGGAGGGACAGATAGATGGATAGACATGAGATAAAGCAAATGTAGTGAAATGTTCATAGTAGAAACTAGGGCGTGGGTAAATGGGTGTTCACTATTGAATTCTTTCAATTTTGCTCGGTTTGAAAATTTCATAGGAATATGTTGGAAAAAAGATTACATAAGCCATCTTGCCGGGAGGAAGTTGAGTCATGGACCTCAGCCATAGAGTTCTGAGAGCTCAGAGATCTCAGAGCCATAGATATTGAGAGGGAATGAAGGGATGGAGGAAAATATAACTGTTACCGGAAGAAAAGTGGATACAATGGAAATAAACAACTCTTGTCCACTAAAAATGGTGACACAAAACCAGTTTGAGCGTGTGGGAGAAGAAACAGATTGGTTGAAAGAGGATGCGTTCAAATGGGTCATGCTCAGACAGCATTAAAAAATATATGTGCCCTCAGGGAACTATATTTAACATCTTGTGATAAGCCATAATGGAAAAGAATATGAAAAAGAATATATATATATATATATATATATATATATATATAGGAGTCACTTTGCTGTACAGAAGAAATTAACACAACATTGTAAATCAACTATACTTCAGTAAATTATATGTGCCCCGCTGGTCACATCCATCCTCCCTCATCCTTAGCTAAGACTTGGATGGACTTATCTTCTTTCCTGGCTAGACCAACACAAAATCATTTGATTGCCTATGAAACTGTTTCTTTTCCTTCTGCATAGAGAGTAAATAATGACTGCTAGGGATTGTTACATTAAACTTTCTCCCTTCCAACCATCCATCCATCCAACCATTCACCCACCATCCATCCATCTATCACCATCTATCCATACATCCATCCATACATACATCCATCCACCATCCATCAGTCTATCCACCATTCATCCACGCATGTATCCATCCATCCATCTACCCTTCCAACAAAGGCTCTTCCTGTGGATGGATTATTGAGGTATGGTCTCTGAAAGGCCCTTGTCTTCAATAATCATCTTCACCAAGATGGCATGATATCAGGAAAAAGATAGCTAGGATGGGGGCTGGAAATGAAATCCAGGAAGGAGTTGCAAGGAACACAAGATGATAACCAAACCATAAAGAAAGCCTGCAATTGATATCTGTGACGGGAAAGAGACATGAGTCAGCAGACAGAAATGGGCTGGAGGGGTGGTGGTAGCAGTGACGAACACTGCAAAGAGTAAACTAGGCGCGGAGGCTGAGTTGCTTGCTGTAAAGGAAAAGAACACTTTCTATCAGAACATATGCTCTATTTGTTACACAGAGATTTCTAGAGATTCTCAAGCCTTTTGGTCCCACAAATTAGGGATAGAGTTAAAAGTGTGTGTGTGTGTTTGTGTGTGCGCGCGCGTGTGTGTTGAATCTGGTTGAGCCTGGAAGTATCTGGAAAAGAGAGAGGCAGGCAGGTAGGCTTCTCTCTCCCAGCCACATAGGTGTCCTGCTTCTATTCTATGTCCATTTTAGGAACACCAGTTTTCTGCTCTGTGGCTTGGTTTTTTGTTTTTGTTAACTTTTTTTTTTGTTGTTTGTTTTTTATTTATTTATTTATTTTTAAATTAATTTTTATTGAAGTATAGTTGCTTTCCAATGTCGTGTTAGTTTCTACTGTAAGCAAAATGAATCAGCTATACATATATCTCCTCTTTTGTGGATTTTCTTCCCACTTAGGTCACCACAGTGCATCAAGGAGAATTTCCTGTTCTGTACGGTAGGTTCTCATTCGTTGTCTATTTTATCTGTGGCTTGGTGCTTGACTCAGCTCTGGACCTGGAGGCCAGGGGGAAAAACAATGACTACTTCACTAGACCAGGCTGCCATGAAGCAGGAAAAATGTGATACTTCCAAAGAAAATTCTACCCATGTGGAAGCAGGAAGTAACCTGGCTGCATTTTCAACAAAATGTCACTCTTGGTTAAGGGCCTTTCATCCCTAAGACAAAATCAGTGGCTGGGATTGCCTCAAGGGTCAAAAAGTCTTAAAGGCCAGGTGGTGGGTTATCCTTTCTCACCCCAATGCCTGGGACAAGGTCTGATTCCAGGGTCAAATCACAGGCTGCTTTTGCAATATTCGGGTGTGTTTTCCATGCTTCGCAGTGACACATGTCTTTCTGGTTTTTCTTGTTGATGATCACAGCTTCCAAAAACTTGGGGCTCAAGAAAAGAGGCCTTGACAACAGGCCTGGGCCTCGTAGCCGCAGACCCTGAGCTGTCTTTTCATAATCTTGTAAAGAAAGCCTCCCACCCACTGGCTGGGTTGGATGGATACTCTGGTCCGACTGAGTGGAGAGAAAGATGTTTTCATGTTTTAGAACCTGAGGCTTGCAGGTGATTCAGACAGAGAACAACTGTGGTTTGTTTGCAAAGATAAAACAGATAAGCCACAGGGAGAGCAAAGGTGAGCCCAGCAAATTCAAGTGTCCCAGTGGAATGACTAGTCTGTGAGCTGCAGTCTTTGGTCCTGAAGTTTCCAGACCTAGGATGCCCATCCTTCTTCCTTTCTCACTGACATTAGTAAATAGAAAGAGGTGTTATTGAGTAAAAAAAAGCAAATAGTAGAAAGATATGATCGGTCTGATCCCTTTATGTAAAAAGCAAATCAAATGTACTGCACACACATAAATTCATGTGCTGACAAACGCACAGAAAAAAAAAAAAAAACGCCCAAGGCAGAGGCAGCAAATGATAATAGAGATTACCTTTGGAGAACGATGGGGAAGGATGGGGTGGGGAGGGAAGGGATGAGAAGATGGTGGAGCCTATAGGACAGGCACTCAGAAGAGACTTTAGTCTTACCTAGAACATGTGGCACATATATATGCCATGGAATATTACTCAGCCATGAAAAGGAACGAAACTGAGTTATTCGTAATGAGGTGGATGGACCTAGAGTCTGTCATACAGAGTGAAGTAAGTCAGAAAGAGAGAAACAAATACCGTATGCTAACGCATATATATGGAATCTAAAAAGAACAGTACTGATGAACCTAGTGGCAGGGCAGGAATAAAGATGCAGACGTACAGAACAGACTCGAGGACCCAGTGGGGGAAGGGGAAGCTGGGACGAAGTGAGAGAGTGGCATGGACATATATACACTACCAAATATAAAATAGATAGCTAGTGGGAAGCAGCCACATAGCACAGGGAGATCAGCTCAGTGCTTTGTGATGACCTAGAGGGGTGGGATAGGGAGGGTGGGAGGGAGGCTCAGGAGGGAGGGGATATGGGGATATATGTATATATATAGCTGATTCACTTTGTTGTACAGCAGAAACTAACACAAAAATGTAAAGCAATTATACTCCAATAAAGATGAAAAAAAAAAGAGACTTTAGTCTTACCTATAATGGTAGTTTTTTTTAAAACAAGTAGTATATATTTGTGCATTGCTCATATAATTAACAGTCAATTAAAGATATTTCCTTTATTTTTTTAATTGAAGTATAGTTGATTTACAAAGTTATGTTAGTTTCAGGTGTACAGCAAAGTGATTCCGTTTTATGTATATATAACTGAATATTATATATATATTCTTTTTCAGATACTTTTCTATTATAGGTGATTACAAGACATTGAATATAGTTCCCAATTAAAAATCAATTTTGAAAAAAGATCTTATTCTTTAATGCATAGTGAGAATATCTAACCAGGTGAAAAATATATTTTAGGTCAGATAAAGGAAGGATAGAAATGAACATTTGCCTGTTGTTTGCCCCTCATCATAACAAGTGACAATGGTGACGGTGGTGATGATGAGGTTGAGTTTATTGAACTAGGGGCAGCTTTATCTAATTTAAGTTTTATGACCTATGAGTTGGGTACTGTTAATTATTCCCGTGTTACAGATGAGGAACCTGAGACTCAGAGAGCTGAAGGGATCTGCCCAAGGTTAGTACACTGCAGAGCTAGATTTCAAGGCCATGTCTGCTGGACTTCACAGCCTCAAATTTTAACGACAATGTTACACCATCTGGTAAAAATTTCCCCCTGCTACTCAGACTCCCTTATCTTCTAAGAATGTTAGGAGAGCGATGAGAGTGGGGCAGGGAGGAAGAAGAAGGAGGAGAAAGAGACAGGGCAGAGAAAAGAGGTGCTGGGAGCCCTGTGGGGTGAAGCCTCAAGAATCCCGAGGGTCCTGAGCTGGTTGGAAACTTCCACCAGGTGCCACACCTGGGCTGAGGCAGGGTTGCCCAGTGGCTAGGAGCACAGGGTCTGGAGTCAGAGCCAGCTCCAATCCCAGCTCTGCCACTTAGTAACTAAGTCACCTTGAACAAGTCCCTTAAGTCTCTGACTGAGCTGAGCCATCCCGCCTGGAAAATGGCCACGTTCCTAGGCTGCTCTAGGAGCGCACATGGGATGCTTGCAGAGCACTCCGGCAGACGATGGCAAGAGGATGCTCGGAAGTGCCCGTTATTAGGATTGGCGTCACTGATGAGGCTGTGGGTTGGGTCCTGAGCAAGCACCGAGCCCCCGAACTGTGAGCATTTCCACTCTGTAGCAGAGACCAGGGAGGACGGGGCCTGTAACACAGCAGCAGGAAGGTACTCCCATCCCTACCAGGCCTGCCTCTGTTGCCTGAGGGTTCTGAGAATGGGAGCTTGAGGGCGGGGACTCTGTCTCTCTAGTTTGCACTGTAGCCGTGTGCCTGGAACAGTGTCCAGGGCACAGTAAGTACTCAGGGATTATTTTTAGCGGAGCAAGAAGGGTGGGCACTCAATTATGTTTCCCGTGTGAATAAATAAATGTATGAGTATATAAATGAAGACTTCTCTGTGACAGCCCAGTCCACACAGGCTCCCCCTTCTCTCGGGAGGTCTCAGCATTTAACATCCACAAAAAGGCACGTCTCTAAGTCTTTCTGGTTTATCTTTGCAGCCTTGGTTTTATCTCTAAGGAGTAAGGGGTTCCCAGTAGCGCCTGTGTCTACAGGAGCTGAGCTATCAAACGAACTTTACAGTTCACATTTTTATATCCCTCCCATGCTTTCTACAAAAAGGACTGAACAATCAAAAAATTTTTTTTTTTGTACAAATGAACCTATTTGCAAAACAGGAATAGAGTCACAGATGTAGAAAACAAACTTACGGTTACCAAGGCGGAAAGGGAGGGGGAGGGATAAATTGGGAGATTGAGATTGACATATACACACTACTATATACAAAATAGATAATCAACAAGGACCTACTGTATAGCACAGGGAACTCTACTCAATACTCTGTAATGGCTACAATACACGGGAAAAGAATCTAAAAAAGAGTTGATATATGTATATGTATAACTGAATCACTTTGCTGTACGGCAGAAAGTAACACAACATTGTAAATCAGCTATACTCCGATAAAAATTAATTAAAAACTCTTTGAAGATGAATTCCTGATTTACACACGTAGCAAGTTATTAAAGGAAAGGTAGAAATGGCTGTTGCTAAATCCTGATTCTGTGACAATGATATATGGATGGATTAAAATTGCCAGAATTAATTCATGACTCTTGCATCTGTATTTGTAAGACACATAGTCTGTGATTTCCTTTTTTTGTGCTGTGTTACCATTTGACAATGAAGTTACTGCAAATTTCATAAGATAAGTTGGGATGCTTCCATTCTTTTCTCTGCTGTGGAAGAGTCTGAATCTTGGGATTACTTATTCCATGGATGTCTGAAATAATCCAGACATAAAACTATCAGGGCCTGGATACTTTCTTTGGGGAGGGAATTCTTGGAGAAAATTGTCTACCTCTTCCACAGTTAATGTATTATTTGGTTTTCCACTTCTTTTAAAGTCAATTTTACTAATTTTATAATGTCTTGGAAACTGTAAATCATTCATTCCATCCAGATTTTCAATTTTACTAGCCAGATCTGTACATGGAATCCCCAATCTTTTTTTTTTTGCGGTACGTGGGCCCCTCACCGCTGTGGCCCCTCTCGCCGCGGAGCACAGGCTCCGGACGCGCAGGCTCCACGGCCATGGCCCACGAGCCCAGCCGCTGCGCGGCACGCGGGATCCTCCCGGACCGGGGCATGAACCCGCGTCCCCTGCATCGGCAGGCGGACTCTCAACCACTGCGCCACCAGGGAAGTCCTAGAAGCTGACTTTTGAAGCCTTTGTCATGGCGGGTGGTGCGGGGAAAACCAAGAACTCCCCCTGCCGGTTCCTTGCTGGAGAAATCAGAATTAGGGGAACCCCTGGTGGCAAAGACCTCATCATTTCTTCCACAGATGAAGAATTGAGGCTCAGAGGGGACAAGCAATGTTACTGAAGCCACACAGCCAGGAAGTGGAGGCCTCAAGGTTTGGACCCAGAACTGCCGCAGGAGATGCTGCTTCCCAGCCAGCTGGCCTCTCTTGTCCATCCTTCCAGGCCATGCTGGTGTCTGCTCAGTGATGGGCCTGGCCCAAATGTATCCTGGGGAGAGCTGCTTCTCAGCACTGGGCAAGCTGGCTGAGGGAGTCTGAAAGCCATTTTGTTCATTACAAATGAAAAGCAGATGAGACTTTAAATGTTATGCTTTGGCCGCCAGTGCTGTGTGGAGCAGGGCCCCTGTGAACAGTCACACCAAATAAAACATATTATTTAGGAGTGATTGGAAGGCAGACAAGCTGAAAACATTGTGCACGGAAGGACTGCCGCTATCTGCTCATGAGCATCACTTTCCCCAGGCTTGCACGTGGACTCACATATAGGGCAGTTTCCTCTGTGGTACCACAACTCCGTGACTAGACTTGGGCTTGTGGACAAGTGATTTCCCAGCCACATGACTTCCAGCCCCAATACAGAGCATGGGGCTTGGCTTCCTGGGTCTGCTCTGATGCTGCCTGTGGAGATGTCATCTCAGCACTCAAGACTCATCCTCCCAGTTTCTGCTGGGATGAGAACGGTGGGCAGAGCCTTGACCCCAGACATCGGTTGAGCACTTACTCTGTGCACGGTAACCAGCAGCCTGGCCCTAGGAGCAGCAAAGCAGGAAACTGAGGCTCAGAGAGGTTAAGGTGCACATCCAAAATCACAAAGCTCCCCCAAGGATCTCCTAAATGGTAGGAAGGCAGGGCTGGCCAGCAGGTGTGGTCCTGTGTGGTATTGGCACCCCTCACACAGACATTTAGAGAGAGGAGGCAGGGTGACACTGCCCAGCTATGGCATCTGACTCAGGGGGTTCTCAGGGCCTCTGAAGACAAATCCTGGGAAGCCTCCTTAGACCCCTGCATAGGAACTCTGAGCCTGGGGTCTGAGGCATGGCCATAGTTTGGGGAATCCTGCAGTGAATGTTGACACATCTTTTTCACATTGTGAGTGGAGGCAGGGCTGAGTCTACAGCTATAGGGAGGAAGGCTACTGAGGCCAGGAGCCACCAGACTGAGCTATCCCTGACAGAATGACAGGGAGCCCAGCTCTTAGAGACTGGAGGCCTGGGAAGGGGACACTGACCCAAATGCTGGACGCAGGTACACAAGGCATCTGATGTGTATTTATGAGCAACTGCTGTGTGTCGGGCCCTTGCAGCTCACACTCCAGCAGGACAGAGCTGTGGAACAATGATGGTAACTCATTAACCAGAACTTCATAAGCACCAAGCGCTGTGCTGAGCACTTTGGAGAGATTCACCCTTCAGTCCTCATGAGAGCTAGATGGGGAGGGTGTTCATAAGAGCAGGCTAACTATCTTAACAAATAACCCCACAATAAGAGCTCATTTCCTGCTCATTTCATAGTCCAATGTGGGGCAAGGGTGTTGGGTGGGGACTCTGTTCCACGTGGTCATTCATGGGCCCAGAGTAGAGAGTGGGAAGAATGGTGCAGGACGTTTTCGGAGCCAGGCCTAGGAGTTGTGACATCACTTCCTCCTACTTTCCATTGGCCAGAACTCTGTCACATGGCACCTGCAGGGGGAGCCTGGGAAATGTAGTCTGGCTGGGAGTGCCTGGGAGGAAAAGTGAAACAGCTTGGTGGACAGCAGCCAGTATTTGCCACTGGTAGGAGCCATTAGTGTTCCAATTTTGCATTGAGGAGACCAGCGCTCGGAATGTCCTATGGCTCAGCTGGGAGGGGATGGAGCTGACATTCAGCTGTGGGCAGCCTGACTTCAGAGAGCATGCCCTAATCACCAGGTACACTGCCTTTCTGGAAGTGAGTGCTGAGTTAAACAAATGGGTATTGTGGGGGGCCGTGTGTGTTGAGAGTGAGGGCTGTGTCCCAAACCTCCTGGGTTCAATTCCCCAATTCCATCTCTTACCAGCCGTGTGATTTGGGGCAGGTCATGTAACCTCTCTGTGTCTCAGGTCCTGGGGAAGGGCCCTGGCCTTTTCTAGGCCCTTTTCTTCTCTCTCCCAGGGACAGAACAAGAGAGGAAAGCAAGACAACACAGGAGAAAACCAAGCAGCTCACACTAGGAGCCTGGGTGGACCAAGGAGGAAGAAGGGGATTGAGAAGTAGGGGCTGGCCCTCCACCTCATCCACGTCCATCCTCATTTGGTGACTCTGGTCCCAAGGTGGCCACTTCTCTGCAGCCTCTGTGCTGACACACCAGCTGCGTGGTGGGACGTGTCCCAGAGTGGATGAATTGTCACTCAGCCCCCTCAGCTAAA
This sequence comes from Tursiops truncatus, assembly GCF_011762595.2. NCBI lineage: Eukaryota > Metazoa > Chordata > Mammalia > Artiodactyla > Delphinidae > Tursiops > Tursiops truncatus. The sequence goes on along the minus strand of NC_047039.1, from coordinate 109,880,317 downwards.
CAGTGTTCTGTACACCAGGTGCTCTGTGAGGGCCATTAACCAAGGGGGCAATGGGGGAAGAGCTGGGGAACCAGGAGCTAGCTGACCTGTTTCTTCTCTTGACAGACTCTGGTGGGGCCCCATGAGGGACAGGCGGCGTTGTGAGCCCCAGAACCCACTGGTGAGTAAACCAGGCCTGCCTGACTCTGGAGCACACGCTGAAGGGGAAGAGAAAGTAAGGGAGTGGGAGGAAAAAGATGTCTCACCCCCAGTGCTTTCTTTGTAACCAGGGTGTGCATTTAACAAAGCTCATCCCAAAATGCAAATCAAAACTACAGTGAGGTACCACCTCACACAGTCAGAATGGCCACCACGAAAAAATCCACAAATCAAAAATGCTGGAGGGGGTGTGGAGAAAAAGGAACCCTTCTACCCTGTTAGCGGGAATGTAAGTTGGTGCAGCCACTGTGGAAAACAGTATGGAGGTTCCTCAGAAAACTAAAAATAGAATTACTGTATGATCCAGCAGTCCCCACTTCTGGGCACGTATCTGACAAAACTATAATTCAAAGAGATACATGCACCCCAATGTTTATAGTAGCACTATTTACGAGAGCCAAGACATGGAAACAACCTAAGTGTCCATCGACTGTTGCATGGATAAAGAAGATGTGGTACATATATACAATGGAATACTACTCAGCCATAAAAAAGGAAATAATGCCATTTGCAGCAACATGGATGCAACTAGAGATTACCATACTAGGTGAAGTAAGTCAGAAAGAGAAATACAAATACCATATGATATCACTTATATGTGGAATCTAAAATATGACACAAATGAACTATCTACAAAACAGAAACAGAATCATGGACATAGAGAACAGACTGGTGGTTGCCAACGGGGAGAGGGTTGGAGGAGGGAGGGAGTGAGAGGTTGGGGTCAGCAGATGTAAGCTTTTATATATAGAATGGATAAACAACAAGGTCCTACTGTATAGCACAGAGAACTATATTCAATATCCTGTGATTAAACCATAATGGAAAAGAATATTTTAAAAAAAGAGGGACTTCCCTGGTGTTCCAGTGGTAAAAAATCTGCTCTACAATGCAGGGGATGTGGGTTTGATCCTGGTCAGGGAACTAAGATCCCACATACCGCGGGGCAACTGAGCCTATGCGCCACAACTACTGAGCTCGTGCGCCTCAACTAGAGCCCACGTGACGCAAAGTACAGAGCCCGTGCGCTCTGGAGCCTGTGCACCACAACTACAGAGAGAAAACCCACACGCCGCAACTAGAGAGAAGCCCGCGTGCCACAGTGAAGAGCCCATGCCTCAACGAAAGATCCAGCATGACTCAACGAAGACCCCGCATACCCTAACGAAGACCTGACACGGCCAAAAATAAAATAAATAATAAATTTTAAAAAAATCTTTAAAAAAAAGAATATGTATATGTATACCTGAATCGCTTTGCTGTACAGCGGAAATTAACACAACATTGTAAATCAACTATACTTCAATTAAAAAAATTGAAAGAAAACAATGTTCATCCCATCTTACCCCCTTTCTGCTTAAAATGCTCTCGTGCCCCCCCCCCCCCCCGCTCTCCAGATAATGTCTCCAATTTTGCAGGATCTGGCCCTGCTGTATTCCAGCCCCACCCCTTTCAAACTCCCAGCACCCACCTTGCTGAATCACACGCACTTCTCAGAACATGTTGTTTCA